>NW_028324155.1:4545454-4848484 GCF_054372755.1 Phalangium opilio
ACATTATAATTATCTGTGGGTTTCAAAATAAAAACGTGAAATTTAACAAGATATTGTTGTTAACGGAAATGGATGCCCTTGAAATGGTTGGCTTTCTTGGGGTAGATTTGATGAGGTTAACTTAAAAATTGTTTTGAAATCATAGCCTAACTTAAAATGTTACAATATTAGGTCAGTTCACCCCTTTAGCAAAATTTTACCAATTTCTCTCCTTTCGAAGTAACTAAATACGTTTAATTAATTTAAAAAGTTTGCAACTTCTTGGGAAAGATGTATGTAGGTGTATTTAATACCCCAGTCAAAACGTGACGATGTTGGCCATTAAAATAATTGCTTTAACCTTTAAATTATTTCTTTTAAATCTCAAGTTTGTTATTCAAAGTTTAAGCTTCTTATATAACCGAACCAAATTAAAAAAAAAATAAAAATAATAAAATGGTTTTTACTTAAGCTCCTAAAACTTTCAAACAACCGAATATGAAGTTAAAAAAAAAACTGGTTAAGCCTGAAGGGATTTAAAAATAAAAAATACTTTAATAATAAAATACATCATGAGAGAAAGAGAGCAGAGAGAACCAGAGACCGGTACAACAACTTTGTTTAGTTTTAAAGATTTTTATAAACGCTTATCAATCATTCTTTCTCCCTTTCTTTTTTTTTACTTATTCTTTCGAAAATGGGTTCAAAACCATGTAAACCGTTTAAAGTCCCCATATCATATATAAACGACTTTTTAAACGATTATTTCAGATTTTTTTTCTACCAGTTTCTCATAAAAATCGCCCTCGCTTAAAAACAAGTTGCCACGTCTGTATTTTCATATTAAACTATTTTTCAAAGGCACCGGCGTTGCCCATCAGCCCGTTGGGACATTTTTATAACATTTTTCACCGCCATTTTAAAATATGGCGGCAAATCGAACCCCAAAAGTTATTTTATATTTATAGCCGCCATTTTTTTAAATGGTGGCGGATTGAAAAAATATTTAAGGGCAAGTGCCTACTATTTAATAGTAAAGTCCATGCAAATTTTCAGCCTTCCAGGTGAAGCGGTTTGGGCAGGGCAATGATTATCAGCTAATAAGTCAGTCAGTTGGGACTTTGACTTATATAGATATAGATAAATGTAATTTTAGCAAACCATAAATCGAAAAGGTTTCGGTTCAATGGAACTAAAGACATTTTAAATATCAATATAGATAAAAAACAAAATTACAATCGTACCTGATACCATATTTTCACTAGATGTCATATTCGTACAACGGCGCAACTCACGAATGGCGCTAGAAACACTACACCCCCGTTCGCTCGGCGCGAAACAAACTTTAAATGGATGGTAGCCTCTTTTGCCACATTTACAATTATATAGCTATATCTAAGCGTTAAATTATAAGACAAGGATGCCTTATTTTCCCTATATAATAATTCGACACAAAATCGTGCAGCAGAAGTTCCTTTACGTTCAATTCAAGGACATTCACCAGCGCAACGTTTCAAACTTAAACCGATAGTTCGTTTCTTAACTTTAGGAATTTTAATGTTTCCTCGTGTAATAATAATAATGGTTTCAAATTAAACCGAAATCGCAAATCCTAGAATTTGAACTCTCCGTCCAAAGTTTAAAAATATCTAGTTAAGAGGTCCGCTTAAGTCATAATACACCATCAAAAACATTTGACACTACACACACGACTAAAACTCGCGCGCGCGATTTTTGGCGCGCTGTAAACGTCGAAAAGAAATTGCAAATTGGGAAAAAAAAAAATGTTTTTTAAGTTCGTCTGCTTATAGAAGCGGGTTGGGTATAGACTGGTTTTTTTTCTAACTATAAACCGCAGCGCCACCTTCTCGTCTTTGAACTGATAAAAGAGAGAAGACAGTGTCATTTGACACCGTAACTTAAGTTACAAGTACCCGTCTATCTCCTTTCACTCAAACTCCAATTAAAATGTCTTCTAGTATATATTAACTTGATAAAACTAGTTGCGTCAAGACTCTTTCACTTTTCAGAGGCAAAAATTATCTTTTCCTCTTCTTTCTTTTTTATGATAATAAAAATTTTTGAGCGGGAAAAATTATCCAATGAAAATTGGCAACGTTTTTGACGCGGTATAACTACGTAAATAGAATGACAGTTTTATATTTTAACAATAAGACGGAAATAGCCACGCTACACGGAGAGAAGCTATTATTATACGCTACAAAAGTTCGAGAGATGATTACAATAGAGCAATTAGGCCCTAAGTTAATTTACCGTGAATCAATATTAATTATCGTAATTGAAAATAATCGAAGCCTGATTTCGCTGACGTCGATCTGACGGTGTTAAATTATTTTCAATCACCGGTTAAATTCGATAAACATTTTTTTTATAAACACAAATTAGCAGAAAGAGTTGCAAAAAACCAAACGGACAGTTTAGTAAATAAAACTGAGTAACCTTTAGTAAAGCCTACGTACATCTGCTGTAGATGTAAAGTTGTTAAAAACAACGTGACGTGGAAAGGCTTAGTTAAACAGCTGTTGACAGTATCTAGATAACCGCTGTAGCTTTTTTTAAAAAATAATTTAGTCTACATGTACATTAATATGTTATCATTAATATCGTCTGATTAATTATTGTTATCGCTAAGACTATTTTTAAAACACTTTATATACACGTTCTTCAATGTGTCTGAAGAAATAAAAATACTTCAAACCACATACGAACCGCTTAAAATATAATTTCTAAATCGGGAGAGGTTTCTCTAATAACATAGTATTATCCATTTTTGGCATTTATAAAAGTTGCCCAAAATTTAAAAGTCGTGACTAGACTTTTTAAAAACACCTCCGGTCATTTTTTAATTAAAAACGGGTTTTTATTTAGAGGTTTAAGAAATTAGTTATTACTTACAGATTCCCATTCAGGGCATGAGCATTCATCTAGTTTCAATGTCTTCGACAATTATCGTCGCCATAACCACATCTGGAAAATTGGTAAAGAAAAAAATAAATTAATAAAGATAAAATATCTTTTATAGTACCAGTAGATAATTAATAATGTGAAGATAGACAAATTTCAGGACGCCAACCAGAACTCTTGTAATTTCATTGTTAAATACAAACGCCTTTAGGCTATCATAGACTAAAGTAACCTCTTTGCAACGGTATTAAGTACTAGCGTCTATTTCAAACACAGCTCGAGTAATTAAGGTTTTAAAACTTGACATTTTATGACCTTCATGCCACAAGGGGTCAAAACATAGACGACAAACCTTAGAACGATAAAACTCTGGTTGGTAAAGACAACTCTTTGACAATCAATGCTAAAAAGATAAAATTGTCGCCTCTTCAACTCGCCGTAAAATATTGTTCGTTTTAGTTTTCAAAAGAAAAAGTTTAAATTCCTGTACCGGGTAAGTTATTTGTTGATAGTTTACGTTTCACTGAGTTAGCCTATAGATAGAAGCAAGACCAGCAAGTCTGCCTTCCATCAGGAACTAAAATAGAACACATTCTCCCCTAAATAAATCCTTCTAACCCAGTATTAGTATACAATATAGACCAATACTATTCCTTCCCGAACTTGTAACATCAAGTTGGGTTTAAACGCGATGCATTCTCGGACAGAGACACCACAACGAAGAAAGGAGAGCTTGTCAAATTGAAAGGGAAATCCATTAATTTTTGGGCGCGGAGGGACGAAAGTAAAAGAGGGTGGAAACACACCCATTAAAATAATTACGAAACCATTAAAAGCAAAATGACAATGGACGTCCGTTGTACACCCACTAAAGCAGCACCCATCCCAAATGAATAGAGATCGCTTATAACCTACTCAGTCCCGGAAAAATAGCGCGCCAAAAATTACGTGTGTCGCATAATTCCTCTCTCTCTCTCTATAGAACTGTCAACAGTTCCAAAGGGTAATATTTAACAATGAAAACCTTAATTTTTAATACCAATTAAATATTATTAACCATTAATTCGAAAAACTTGAAAAACAAAAGAGAAATTCAAACTTGAACCTTACCCTTTTAGTTTCTCGACACTTTTATTCCTAACTTTGTTTAATTTAATTTTTTGTAGCCTTTTTTAGTCCACATTTTTCTTTCTAGGTATCGCCCTTATTTTAGTATCTATTATATTTTAAATCGAACCGTTTACTTTCGCTCTCGTTCGCTACACGTACATATTTTAGGGAGGAACTGTGGAATATTGGAAGGAAAAAACATGAATGATAACCCCGTTTAGGGATCATCCGTCGTCTGTTAAAGTGAACCCACCCTCTTTTATTGAAGCGAATTCAACGAGGCGCTAAATTTGTAAAACCGTGTTGATCCGTTTATGGGAAGTTACGCCATCTGCACTGACACGAACTTCAGTTTAAATCGGGGGTTTTAATCGAATTTCAATGACTTAATTCGTTTTATTCAACTTTAATCGACGACCATTAAATTTTGATAACTTAATTTCAAATGATTTCCAAATAAAATGGAAAAGAAAAATCGATCAATCAATATTTCGATTCATTTTTCCCTAGTTATATGCTATCAATCATAATTGTAAGTTAAATTAATCCTTCTGAAAGTAAACGCTATTGATAAAGTTGATTAAGCCGCTTATGCCATTGGTTTGTAAAGGGAACACTAGGAATTCAGGATTTCTCTACTTTGAAGTTAAAAATATAGAGGGCGATAGCTTACGGGAAAAATCTATTCCACTTAGATGAAAATGCGAGATAAAACGTCGTATATGACATACTGTGGAACAAGATTGAAACTCGCTTAAACTTGGGTCAATAATATGTTTGGGTCATCTTGTTGTATTTAGAGTGGAATAAAGGCGGGGAAAGGGTACAGAATTGAATTTTAATTAAGTAAAATTAAATACCGATTAAAATACCAAAACGATTGTCTCCCTTATGCCTCAGACCATAAGCTGTTTAATTGGTCTTTGGCAACGATTAACCAATAGGAAGAAAATAACTTTAACTATCAAAGGGACTGATAATTCAGGCTAGCGGGGTTATCAAAATTCCTTCACTAACACCCTAATCTCCTTCATGTAAGTTTAAAGAAATGCCTGTAAAAAAAGACAAACATGTCAAAAACGAAAAGAAATACAAGCGCAAACAAGTTGCGCTCTAAAGACCACAAGGGAGAAAGAAACGTTTTCTTCTCTTAATGTCAAAGGTCAAAGTTTTTAGGAGAGATGTTTTTCGCGTCTCTGGCATCATCCTATTGTCAACAACGGGCGAGACCAAAACAGACGTAGAAGGTAGGTAACTACAGAGTAGTAGGCCAACGAGCGGAGGAGGTAGCTCGCACCTGCGTAGACCTTCTTAGAGACCTAAACGAAACGCTAGCCAAGTATTTTGTTATGTCCAGTCTCTGTCTGCGAGTCTAACCAAAATAAAGAAAAGCACTTAAGTATGGAACGCGCTAAGCAAAGAGACCCATGGAGATCAGATGGACGTCGAATTCTTAACCGCCATCCACATTCCAATAGTATTAAACCTTCCCCGAGACATTGTTACCAAGTTAGGCCTAAATATCTAATTTTACTTTTGGGTTAAGGGCTGGCAAGGCCTAATCTAGGCAAAGTTGACTGTAATTTATTTATGAAGTATTTTAAAATAACCATTCGTGGAAATAACTTCGTCATTTTCCTTACTGTGTAGTATTTGCAAAGAAATAAGAAGAAAAAAAGAAATCCTGCCTACTATATAAGCCCCTTGGTTTTTCAATTGAAAGAGAAAGCTCAGTGGAGAAAATTTGATGTAAATTCGCGATTTTTTTTCTTCTTCCTTTTTCCTTCCCTTTTAAAGCAAGTAGTCTTTCTCCATCTTCTATCCAGAAAAAAATAATAGGAAAAAAAGGGCTCTGGTAGAAGCACCGTGATTCGAAGTGGCTTGAAATTTCCCTTGGGGATACCCTCGCTGGGATCTACGTTTCTCTTGCAGCAGGGAATGCAAGGCCCCAAAAAGGTTTTTCAAAATGGCGAGGGCACAACACTCCTCTTTGCCTACAGACGAATCCGATTTCCTATTTTAGTTCCTTTCAATACTAATCGTAAACATTTTCATTTTAACATACCATACAAACGCTGCCATAGATTTTAGTGTATGTATTACGTTTACATATTACGGTTCAACTCAGTTCAGTTTCAAAGTGATAATTACATCTTTATAAATAAGATTTGTATCCTGAAGGTAAGTGGACGTTGCTAAGCCTAATGCAACTGAAATGTTTATGTTCAATGCAACCAATGCGATGTCGCGTCAAAAACGCTCTGTCCGTATTTTCTCCAAACAAAAAATTTCCAGGAAGAAGATGGAAGCGTTGTTATGGTTGTTTTAATTAACAAAAAGAAAGAAATTGGTTTCCTGTAAACCCACGAAAGGATTTGGCGGAACAAGTTCTGCTTATAATTAAAACAAGAGGAAAATCGTTCGACAAATCTTTTTCTCCATCAGATTAAGCCGCTCTGAAAGGATCGGGCAACTCGGTCAACTTAACCTGGCGCGAAAGGGAATATTTGGATAGCGGAAGGCCCGAGAAGAACAGACCCAAGTTGGATTGTCGTCATTGTATAAGTTCCTCACATAATCCGACAGTCTAACGGTATAACAGAGGGTTTTATCACGTATTGTTCGGTCGGAGAGAGAAAATCGCCTAGGTTACTAATAATAAAGTACGTCCATGGGAAGATCATTAATAAGAGGAAAGAAGGGGGAAATACGGGGAAAGCAATTTGTACTAGCCTTTCTATTCATTAATTGATTCAACTTGAATATATTAGGGTTAAAAAGACGCGGACTAATAGGGGGATGCTTGCGTTTCGTGGATGGGAAATTTTGCTCCCTCGAAATGCCATTGGTTAAGAAAAGGGATGGAGTTGCATCCTCCTCTTCCTCCTATCTTTTCCCAATCTGTCGATGCGGATAACAGGGTTCCTTTGATCTTTGGAAGGGAAGCGTACGCGATTATAGACGCTGCTGCCATTTTGGAGGAGAAGGCCTTTTGCCAAGCCTGATCTAGGAGCGAGTCGTCCCTCGGCGAAATAACTAGTTTAAGGAGCGTGAAAACGTCATCCATTAGACAGGATGAGGAGATGAGGGAAAGAGAGAGAGAGAGAGAGAGAGAGAGAGAGAGAGAGAGAGAGAGAGAGAGAGAGAGAGAGAGAGAGAGAGAGAGAGAGAGAGAGAGAGAGAGAGAGAGAGAGAGAGAGAGAGAGCTAGGCCTCGATCGCTAAAAGCTTTCGTTGCCACCACTAGTTTATAGAGAAGCGTTGGCGGCTCTTTTCCGAAACAAAAGTGAGTTTCCACTTTGCGCGCGACGCCCCGCTTAGAGGTGTTTGCCGCAAATCTTTTCGTCGCTACCGGCAAGCCATTAGGAAACGTTTCGAAGGGGCAGAAAGCTAGGACGCCATTGGCGTTTACGAACCAACGACGAACAGACGACGGAAGAGCTTCCCGAGCTTGTTGTTGTTGCTTTTATCAAGCTTTAGCTTTCAAAAGAGCTTTTTGAAGGCGCGCAATGCACCATCCAGGGACTCTATAGCCACTTTACCCATTAATTTCATTTACTCCTCGCGCCTTAGCTGTATATTCGGAGAAGAGACTGCAAAATTAGGGCCTTGCCAACCTTTTAAAACAAAGTTTACGCCGGGTTATTGAGGATGGGGGAACTTTCCAACGCGTAATACAAGTCGGGTTTGAAACTAAATATAAATTGAATCAAAGTTCGAAGATTTTACAAGATGCACGAAACTATAAAAAATATTTTTAAAGTCACTTTCATCGTTTGGCAGCCAGTATATGTATAAATAAGATTAGGTATTTCTATATGGAGAAACTATAGAGTAGCCTAAACACGATGCCTAGATTAACTTGTTGAGATCAGTTGCCGCATCACAGCTTACACAGTACAATCTCCATCTAATGCATATGTTATATATATACGAATTCAATTCCACAATCCGTGAATTCGAAACTACAGTATATGTATATAGAGAGATAGAGTCCGTTAATTTGGTGCATGCGGACCAAACTCAGCCAATCGATATGGAAAAATCTCTTCTCCGGTGGCATAACGCACGCGTAAATGATTGCAAATAAAGCTTCGGTTATGGTTGGAGCTTAGACAAATCCCAATGGCGGGCAATACGCCAAAATATATAAAGCATAGCTGCTGTATACACGCTCGGACGACCCACAAATCTCAGGCACACGACCGGACGGACGAAAACGCGGGGATGAGAACAAATCTCAGTCAAAATATGCTAAATGGAGAGCCGACCCAACATTCCCTCTATAGTCCGGATATTCAACATCGAGGATTTACCTGAAGACACGTGGCAGCCATTGTTGTTGCCCCTCGCACTGCACGAGAAAGAGGAAGAAGATGTAGTTTAACTGCACCCATGAGCGACTTAATATACAACGCAGGAAATATTCCTTTTCAACACAGATTGGTTTTCTAACTCTCACGTTTAAAAAAAGAGACAGGAAAAAAATTATATTTTCAACATTTCCGAAAACAAATGATCAACTATGATCCGATCCGATAATGATTTCCGGAGTTCTTACGTACATCCAGTATTAATTGACAGTTATTTCGAGATAGACACTATAAGAGACAAGTGTGTCCCGGGGCACGTCAGCTGACGCAACTGGTACGTCCCACACTTACAAAGTGTCAGGAAGGAAAGGCTAATTTCATTTTCCAACATATAGAATGTCCCTGCATTGGATAGCTTCCAGGCATATATGTCCCAATCCTTATTTCAACTACATTGATGCCAGTCACTTAGCAAAGAGACTAAAGAGTTTTCCGAAAGCGTGATAGAAATAGACTTAAACTAAGCCTATAATTGATTCTTTTGTATATAAATAAACCTTGCAAATAATTACCAACACACCTGTCTTAATTAAAAACATTTGCGTCTAATGAAGATCAAAGAAACCTTTGTATATAAAACAATTTTGATGCCAGTTCTTTCACGTGTTAAGAGAAAAAAAAGATATATAAAAATGTGAGGTAAAAAAATTTTAGTTTAGTTTTCGCGATGAATTGTGGAATAAGGAATTGGTAAACGCGAGTATTCCCAGAGCGTTCCATTCTATTACTCCTGTATTCACGAATGAAGTTTTAATTTCAAGAAACAAAGCACGTACTTCGCGGAAAGAGGAAGAACAAGAAGATGAAGATGGGGAGGAGGAGAAATCATCTTCAAATAAAAATGAGAGAAATGAAAAAAAAGGAAAAGAAAAGAAGGAAGGTATAAGAGAGAGTGGGGAGGCGGCCTTTCCACACTTTGCACGGTGGTGTGTCTTTTCAGTTTTAAAAGTTTATTTCTGATCCCGCGAGGTGATTGATCCATCCGCCAAGGGAATGCTTGGAATTTAAGTAAAGGGCAAAGTTTTAAAAATGCTTTTCACGCTACCATATTTTTTTAGCCTTCCAGGCTTGAAAAAGAAAGTCCCAATACGTAAAAAGGCGCATTTCAACTATATATTTTTAGAAAATTGTTTACACCTATACAGTGATCGCTTAGATGTAACTAAAAACTCATAATTTGAAGTAAAACTAAAAACATTATGTTCAATTCAAATTTCTCGTTTGTTTACATGACGTCATATTGATATCTAAAGTTGTTTTCCCCGCACGGTACAGGTCAGCGCGTAGTACAATTATAACAAACAAATATCGAGAGCTTTTTTTCATCGATTAATAAACTTCTGGTGATGAAACTAAAGTCCTTGTTTCGTTGGCTAACATATAAGAAAAGTATAGTTTATTGATAAGAATTCCACCTGGAATAAGAGAGTCTTTCTTGGTATTTTTATTATTATTTATTCTTCTCGGAACTACATATATGTAGCACTTACTTCAAGGACCCTTATATATTTACAAAGAATAACTGAAAACAATTTTGAAGAAACCATGTACCCTTAAGACAAAGACGAAAAAGTCCAATAAAAATGCTAGGCACGCAAAAGTACAAATATTAAAAGCCTGTAAAAATATTTGGGCCCTTACTTCATACTGTTAAAATTATCTTTAAATTGGTATAAAATTTTCAGGCGTCCAAAAGTTAAGTTTTAACCTATACTAGATCCGCAGTATGGTGTAAATAAAAGTTTTTGTTTCGCCTATAACAGTTGCATACTCGACTCGACCAACACCACCTCGCAAGGTGTAACTTCGAACAAAATAAAACTGGGGAAAACTAATTACATCTAGGAATATTTCGTTGCATGGGGGTGGTGGCCCCAAATTTTTCACCGTGCAAATAACCCGGGCCTGTATGCATGGGCTTCCTTGGCGTAAAAATCTATTTTGGAAACTTTTCACAGTCTCACAGAGTTGCAGTTGCAAAAGGTATAGGATATGTAAGCGCGGGGGTACCGAATTAAGTTCGCTAATTCGATGTTCGAAACCTTAGCGCAATGCATGCTCGCATGCAGTTCGGCGGGAGAAGAGGAAACCTTAAAAATTTCCAGAGGAATTACCCATCTCTTTCGTTTTGCATCCTATTATCTTTTCTTGTTGGGAAATAGAGAGAGAGAGTGGGGAGTCGTCGCGAATTAATTTGATCCAAAAGTAGCCAAGGCCTAGGTTGTTCAAACCTAAAGCGACAATCGTGCAAGACTACACTGTTAAAAAGAGCAATTTGCTTCGTCCTTTGGCAATATTCGATGGAAGAATTGGGCAGATAGTATATATACTCCCAATTTATCCGCTGGCGGGCGCATCGCCTTATTTGTCCCGGCTTCTCTCATTTTAAGGGTAAACAGTTTTACATATTGTTAAAACAGGAGTACAGTACCTTGTCTTCCATCCCTTTTATTTCCCCCGAAGCGACTATGAGGTTGTAGATCGAATGGAAAACTAAAGCTGCCAATCTTGGATGGAGCGGGAAGTGTGTAGGAGCGGCATGGTTTTATACACTATACCTTTCCGTATACCAGCCGAAACCTCGAGGCGGATTCCCGGGATAATTTACATGCAAAATGGACCTCCTTTACATCTATTAGAGGGTGAACAGTGATGGAAGAAGCTTGGTTGAGGGTTTACAACAACGCCAAACGCTATTTCGATGTTACGAGAAAACGCCGAAAGCCCCCTTTGGGAACGAAGGCGACGCCGTTCGCCAGTGAAAAAGACAAAAAACGGAACATAGTGGATGGTGATCTAGGCGTTATACATTTCCCTACGGAATATTACGAGGATTGGACTATATAGGTCCCCTCTCTAGCGCGAACACATTTCCTTGACTCATTAGTCGACCTCCGAGCTCTGACACCGAACTTCAAAGTAAATAGGGGATTAGCCACTGATATATTCCGATTCAGACGGGAAGTATCGTAAGACGAAACCGAAACGATTGTTGTATTGGTTTTGAGTTCCCGCTGCTATGGGTTTTTGCTTTTTGTATAATGCCATGCAACTGGGGTGTGAATTTATACTGACAGAACCCACGGCGTGCGCTTGGTAAAAGGCTAACCCTAACCCTACTTATCGGTGTAAGATGACGGATTAAGGAAACATAACGTGGGCTATTATGCCTTGGATAATCCATGACACGAGTTGTAACGGGAAAACTCAAAGGACAATAAAGAAGAACAACTATTTTAACGCGTATACTTAAAAGACTCGTATTACTAAATCTACCTCAAAATTATATAGACGTTCAAACGTGTAGATCTTTGCACGATACGTTCAAAGATGAAAAGCTTCCCTTTTGAGTTAATCATATTCAAATTGCTTTTTATCTGGCCCAGAGGTTTTAATTGTTTCCTAGCAATAGCGTAAATATTTATGTAAATATCTACAACTCCAGTTTAGTTTATTATTGAGTAGAAAATGAGGTCGTACAGGAAAGCTTTCCGGCATTTATCTTTCCGGATAAGTAACTTCATTTTTGACCAAGTTCGGATCAAAGGAGAAATAAGCCCCCTTAGGGCCTTGCCTCTTTACTCTGATATTACTCTAACTACAACTATAACACGATGTTACAACATTCGGTGAGATGAAACTGAAAGGAGCGTGGATGGCGCGAAATTTTCGCCCTCTGGTAAAAATATGAAAGGGAAGAGAACTGCATGCTCTCGAGATGATGATATAAAGAGCGTGGAAAGGTGGATGAAGGATAGATACACTTGAATGCAATGCCTTTCAAAGGGATGCAACTAAACCAGGCCTAGCGGGCCTGATGCGTGGGGCTGCCTTCATTTATTACCAGGGCTATTATTTCCCAGTAGATTTGGCGCCAAAGTTATCCATCGCCTTTGTACACAAGTTGTAAACAGTTTTCGAGGTGTAAGATCTAGAGCCTTTAAGGATTATAAAGTTAAGTTTTCCCAGCGCTTATAAAGCTAAAAGGAGAATTATAAACCTCGTTTGTTTCCTTCATTTAAAGGAGTTAAACATTAAGTGTTTAAGATCGGAGTTGAAACGTAGTTTCATTTTAAAAATAATTTAAAATTATTTTTACTGCTTGAGTTTATTTACTTTTTCTTTCGCATAAACTTAAGGCTATATACGAACTTTGACATTATCACATAATGTATCAAATTAAGAATTAGCCCACACACAAGGTGAATTATTTTTCGCGATAAATACTAAATACAAACTGCTAAACGCCTTTTCTTTTTTTCAAGCTGTCACACGCCACGGTCATCAAAATCGGGCTATTTTTCCCACTTCTAAAACCAACCTTTACACGGATTTCTGTACATTTATATACATATAAAAGAAAACAAGAGATAGGGGAAATTTTTTGGACAAGGGGGGATTGGAAGGTATATATATATACAGACAATTCGGCGATCTTGTCTCGAATTTTATTTTTACGTTCCGCAGTTTCATCCATTGTTCGTCATGGCGTTGGTTTTTTTTCTTTCTTTCCAAACGAACGCCTCTCTTGGTAACAACGATCGAGGGATGCGATTTTCTGTGGGGAAACCTGACTCTCGAGCTTCTTTCAAGCGTCACTCAAAAAGGGAACATGGGCGCGAGAACCCATAAACGGGCACCGATGGGGCCAATTCCAAACCTTCTCTAAAACAGGGACTCAAACTCCATAGCCAAAAATGTTTTTGGCATCTTTAACGCCCACCTCAAACTGTCTATTTAAATCCACCAAAAAATAAAAACAGATAAGACCGTCGAAATGTTTGAATCTAAATTGCTATCAAAAGCTTTATAAATAACTCAAAATTTAAAGGAGGTGAAAAATCAAGCTAGCATAAAAAATGTAATCGTGATATTTGGATTATAAAGTCTGCGGTGTTTTATTGGATTAAAACTTCATTTGAATTTTTACGGCGTTAAAGGGACGATGTACTTAATTTTACTCTCACTTCACCTTCCCTTGAAAATAACGTTCAGATTTCTTGATTGGATTAGACTACAGGTATCCTGTTTCGCGCATGCTCCCAACACATTACTATATAGTATTTAACAAGAAATAGATTTATCTACTGATTTTCAAAGAAAGCGTATACGTAGGACGCCTTGCTTTTTATCCTCTACTAAATAAAAAAAAACCTTACACTTAAGAAGAAATAGGTCCAAAGACAAGATCTTTAACTATTCTCTTCTGGTCGAAGGACACGAAGGTGTCAAGAAATTTGACGAGCCTAAATTTTGACAGACTAAACCGTGAGTTGGGGAGAGAGAGAAAATATAAAATTTCTTAAGTTGTTCGGTTATTAAAAGAGATGGGAGGGATAAAGAGGAATAAATAGAAAAAAAAATTAGATAAGAGATCAATCCGACCTCCCCGTTTTACGAGTTTGCGCCATTGATAGTCTCAACAAACGAGAACTTGCCCTTCTGACACGCGTTCTCTGTACTTCAGCGACAAATCCAGGCTACAAAAATCGCTTATCGCGACTCGGGATCAGAAACGGGATTATATTCTTTTCTAAGGTGGCGGATCCACGGGCCTCCTCATCCGCAGCAAAAGGAGAAAGACTTAAGCCTAAACCTATTTTACTTACACATAAATACATGCGTGCTGGAATCGAGATTTTCTTGGATATAAGTTTGGTTATACTGGTTTCTCGTTACTCTCTCGGAATCAATTTATTTACGCCTCGTTTTACAGCTTGCCCATAAATATTTTATATCAAGTGAAAAATAAACAACTCTGTTGTTGTTGTTTTGTTGTTGCGACGCCAGAGCAAAGAGAAATAAATATATTGAATAACAGTACAGGATTATGCACTGGGCCCGCATATTAAAGATCGCTATCTAAGAAATGGACCGCGATTGTAACTAACAATGGGTTGGAAAATAGGTTACTAGAATTGCGATGTATAGAAAATTGTATACATTTAAATATGGAAAATTTCGTTCTAAATTATTTAAATTTTTATAGATTTAAGTGCCGATAAGACGGATAACCGACATAATTTAGAGTATTCGTAGTGCATTAGGCTTAGGATAGGTTAAGTTTGATCAGGTTTAGAATCGATTGTTTAGACTTAGGATAGGTTTTTTTAAGTTAGGCTTGGGTTAGGTTAGGTTTGTTGATTCATCTTCACTCTACAACAACAAAGCAATGCATGTGAAGCACGTACTGTTGTTAAGGGGCTATGCGAATTAACATTGATACCGTGCGCCTGTAGAAATGTTTACCCCGCAGCACACTCTTGTCCAAGGAAAAGCCTCACTCGGTCAATATTGAAGATCTATATTATTCTCCTAACCTTTTATATACTAACCCGAATTTATCACGGCCCACAAAACACATTCAAAAAATAATCCATAACCACCAACTTTTCAGTCAAGTGAGAGATTATTAATATAAAAGTATTCTTCGCCTCTGACCAAACCAAAAAGTGTTGTAAATAAAAATTGATACTCGAATTTCGCACGAGGAAAAGAAGAGGGGAAAAAGCGTATTGTGATTTGATCCCCAACTTCCTGCGCAAATGTTTTGACGCGAATGGAGACTTAACCTTTACAACTATTCATAACTTTTAACAAAAATGGGATTTAGCTGCCTGGTCCGATTTAGACCTAGTTCGACGAGAGTGTGACAAAGTTTCACTTCATCCGTAAAAAATGACGGGTAATTCGTGGTAGTACGCCTTTCAACACGAGGATATTGCTCGGGGTTCGCCGAATTCATTGTGCGTCTCCAACTTCCCATAAATGGGAAAAGAGCGCTCATGTATTTTCCCCCTTCACGACATATTTTGATATAAATCCATGCATAATAAACCTATGGGTACAGTATAAATCAGTTTCAGAAGAGGGTATACCGTGAAATAGTACGTTAATCCCTTATACACAGGTCCAAAAAAGGCCCAAAGTTCCCAATTTAAATAATTTTAGGGACAATATTAAGTATATTAATTTGTAAATGCAGGAATAGTTAAATTTAGCCCGTTTATGGTTGGATTACAAGCTCATAAATGTTATATAGGTCATTTTTACTTCAGTTTACTAGCTACAATTGGTATCGTACCAGAGAGTGGTTCTAGAGAGGTTAAAATAAAATCACAGTGAAATCAGATCGAGTGATGGTACGTATGCCACGCGACGTGTCTTGAAAATAAACTAGAATGGTCGCAGTCACTCCTCCCAAAATTGAACATATATATATATATATATATATATATATATATATATATATATATATATATATATATATATATATATATATATATATATATATATATATATATATATATATATATATATAGAAAAGGGACTGAAGCGACATCGTAAATAAGATCAAAAGCGAACTGCGAGGGGGAACATTTTGTCTCGCGGACGACCGTTTTGTCCGAAAAACGAGACTTCCGGAGGCGATATATAAAGTCGAGATCGTGACCTGTCCTGAAAAGTTTTTGGGGAAAACAGAAGCCGAAAGCTTTTATTTTAGCACGAAAATTCCGGCGCGCGTCCCCTGGGGAATCCAGAAGAATTTGGAGACAAATCGGAAGTGGCGAACGGAACGACAAAAGACATTTTGGGGCCTTTCTGGTCAAGCATTCTTACAAAGGGGGGAGGCGAGGAGGATTATTTTCGGTTGCTGCTACAAATGTTTTCGGACTACAAAGAGACCAACAGCACGCGTTCCCTCGGAAAGAAACATTTTCTCTATACGCCGAGAAACTCGGTGGCAAGAATAATAGAAAATGCCGGAATGGCATTCACACGACGCAACGCGACGCTTCCTTGAACTTCTAGAATCTCGAGGTAAATACGTCATTTACGTCAATGACGTAGAAAGGGGAGTGCACGAGTCGAGAGATTTGTTCTGGAAAACAATTTTAAAAGCATTTTTTGTCCAGGGCGACAATCAGACCCGCATGGCGTAGGTTGTGGCTTGGTTAAGTAGGTATGCATCAAACAAAAACCTGATATTTATAGTTCTTATTTTTATTAGCAACACCCATCCATCCAATCCATAAGGCGCGGATCAAACGTCGCGCCTTTTTACCTTTTCGCCTTCATTCGTCCACCCACGCGTTGCATTCAAATACAGGTACTCTAAAATTGAACACTTTTAACAAAGTTCGCGTGTATTGAAAGAGCTATACAGTCCTGCAGGCAAATAAGCAACATTATGCGAGAACTATAGCGTATTTCTTACGTCAAGGCTCTTACGAAAACAAGACTTCTATACTGACACAACTTTGTTGTATCCTTCTTTACCAAACGAAAGACGTTAAGGTTAGGCTTAAACACTTGAATTTAATAATAATAAGAAGGAAAAAAAAGAATAATTTTAACAGTCTAGTTGTTTAAAAAGTACTCGTTGCCTTGTTTTCATACCGGGCCATAAGTTTAACCATTTGAAGAAAATAAGGTCAGAGGTCGAATCCGTCATTCTCCAAATTTCGAGTGTTGCCCTAGCGGGAGGTCCCAACCACCACTAAAGAGAAAGGTGAGGCCTCTTTCATGAAACTTACAACTAACGCGGACCAGAATCGGATTGTACAAAAATAATCAGCAGAATAAACAAAAAAGCCGAGGCTTAGGTTATTCGACCTTCCTATTAAGTAGTGTACATTCTGTGTTGCCCAGACTTCAGAGAAGATAGTCTACCTTAAAGTCTAGTCCGGGTATTGATTGAAAGTCCATGGCACTCCTCAATTTTCTTCCACCTTTAGCAAAACGAAAAGACTACAAACTCGCCGCGCGTCTCGAAACTTAAAAAACTTTTCGATTTAAAGTGGGTTAGTTAAAAAAAGGGGGCAAACAGATATAAACGTTCAATCGACTATAGAAATCGCGGAATATCATGATGGCTATCATCAGACAATCTAAGGCTTATTAACATGGTAAAAAGTGGGAAGGGGGAATGTATGCCTTTAGGCTAATAAAAAACGTAGGTTGCAACTGTATCAATTTTACAAAAAGAGGGGGAGAAATGATGGGTAATAGTTATTTTACGTATTCAAATATACCTAAGAGTAATTTTCCGGTACCCGGGGTCGAGAGAGGCGCGATGGACGTGTCGTCTAAATGACCCTAAGGGAGCCACCCCCCTCAAAATCAAAGTGAATTACGTATACGAGACGGGTAAAGCTAGGCTCCCCTACTTACACGAGGACCCTGGGTTTCCGACCCGTGTTAAAGCCGTAAGGAGAAGAGGAAACTACGGGGGAGTTATCCTCACCGGGCAACCGGCGTTCACGCATCCCCCAGGATCTGTAACGTAACATCTGGCGTCAATCCTCGCCCTCTACAAATTAAATAACCCTAGAGTGGCAATGGTATATTGATGCCCTTTTCTAAAAAAGCTAATAAAAAGATGAGCCTTACTTAATCAAATTCAATATGAGTATGGAACTAAAATAATGTTCAATTAACCATTGAAATTAAAGTTGTGCTTCCGTTATTGCAGGTTATAACTATGAATGGATTCAGGATGTGTTTCTTTGGGTCTAACTGCAATGCAAAGTGTCAAAGAACAATGGGGTCTACAATTGTCAATTGTTACGGAAATATAGGCTTCCTAACATTCATTGGCGCCCTAACTAAATTTTCCACTCAGTCTGACCCTATAAGAACACACCCTTTTATTTATGGCAGACTTATATTAGAAACACGGTGTATTCTTGGTACTATGCGGGGGAATGATTCTATGAAGAACTGTTAGGATTACTTAAGTAATCCCATCAAAACGGCTACGAAAACCCGGTCAATTGATAATAATAAAAAATACAGGGCTCTTTCATAATAGGGATTTGAAGCCGCAACATTAAAGCTCTCGAAGAATTTCAATGGTACCCTCGAAGAATTGGGGAGACCACAGCAGCAACAAGCGGGACAGGAGGCTCCCGATGGGCGATAAAAAGCCCATTAGCGTCGACAAAGACTCCTGGCGGCACCGTTTGTAAACACGAAGCGAAAGCTTACCCCCTAGTAAATACATTGGGCGCGAGAGGTCGCGCGTCGAATCTCGGGGGTCACGGTTCCATCATCTTTAAGTTATTGGAACCCCCAGTCATCCCCCCACCTCTATCTCAAACCTCCCAAAAATTTTCATATTTCAAGATGTTAATATATAAAAACTTGGGGTGAAATTTATTTTTTGAAAGATGCCCTCTTCAACGTCCATTCTAGCACTGTACCGTCAAATTGCCCGCCTTCCAATCCCTCAAATCGGTTACGTTATGAAATAAAAAGAAGAATACTCTGGTGATTTTTTTTTATCGTGAACTAAGGGAATAATGGAGCCAAAATGGCTGAAACGAACTTCCCAGGGAAATTGTAGATGCTCTAAAGTAGGCGCTAACTTACTGCCACCTTTTATAACTTTTTTTCTTACGGATGACAACGTTCGGGGCGACAAATTGACATCCCTATCTAGAAGAAGAAGTAAAGTTTCTTTATGTCAACTTACGCGGTGCGGCCACGAAAAAGGATGTGAAATTAGAGTCTAGACTTCCCTAATAAAGCTAATTTTAAAATATTTTGATTTTTTCCCATAACTTCGTGGAATATGAGAGGTAGCTTCCGGGAACGGGGGTCTAAGACCCTTTTACAAATAGACTTTTAGTATTATTCTTAACCATCGCGGCATCACATTTGGCGCGATAATTTCACGTGGTGTGCTTTAAATCACAACAAGCCACGAGATCTCTCTCACCCAAGTATATCAAAATTGTATGCGCATGTCAGATTTTTAAAATGATTTAACTAAAAACAATCTTAATTGAAGAGATAATCCATAAAATAGCTCTTAGAAAAATACAAATAGCACGTCACTTTTTGCTTTGAAACCTTAATTTGAAAGTCTTGTCAAATCTGTCTTTATCAACCCTAAGGCTATTAAGACCTAAGTCTTGTCAATTGTTAAATATATAACTTCGCTCTCAATTTGTCCAGACAAGCTGGTTATAAAATTGGATTAGGCGTTTACATAGAAGAGAGAAAGATTTGTATTATTCTTTTTTCCTGATCGGCCAATATTCTAAAGTGAGAGAGGATCGAAAGCCGACACTCACGATCGTACCATTCTTATTTTTATTGACAGCCAAAATAATCATTTGAGAAGAAAAATATACGGTCCAAAAAGGGACCAGGCCAATTTCGGACCATTTCAATAAAGTTGCGCTCGAATGCACGATGCAGAAGTGTTGTGACAGAGGGGAAAGGTGGGGGGGGGGGCGAATAGAAGATGCCAAATAAAAAGGGCTCTCCACAGAAAAAATGAATGACGGACCAAGGGGGAAAAACGTATTTTTAAAGCATCCCGACTATAAGAAGCCCTATTATTAGGCGGTGAAGTGTTTTCGTTAGTTTACTATGTAAAATATTGGTTAGCAAAAATCTGTCAATCACTGAGTAAGCGCATTTCTTCAATTTAATCGCTTAGTATAGTGAGGGGGAAGGAAAATACTAAAATGAGTAGGACAATCAAATGTTATAACACAAAGATGAAAGAGAAGACCGAAATTCCCACCGCCCATTCAATTTGTTCAAAGAATTAACATTAAATAAAATTGCGGAAATCGATTCAAATTAAAAATCTCGTTTATTAACACTCAAAGCTACTATGATACACAGTTTACATTGCATATTAAACATTTTTTTCGGTCGCGTTTCATTTTTGTTAACGATACACTTAAAAAGTCAACAATGTTCGACAGATAACGAACGGGGGTTTTGGTGTGGAATATATTGTAATATAACCATTTGTAAACTAATATCTAATTAACCTACGCGTATTTAATTTATTTGTTGTAATTAACTAAAATATAATGTAGCATTACGAATAATATAATTGAAGTCCTACCTCCGTTTTACGACGGAGAACCGAATACGCAAAGTCGCTACTCTTGAGCTTTACCGCCGGGTATATCTTCGGTAGGTTTACGAATTTGCCAACGCCGCAGTAACGGATTGATAGCGACGTGACTTAAATCGGCGGGATTTCCGTTATTTTGAGAGCGGACGAAAGCTCCGTAGTTCAAAAGAGCGGCCGAGTTCGGCCAAGTTACGGTTAAATTAATGGGTGAACAAATAGGATTGACTTTACCAATCGTGACTTGAGGTTTCCCGCTAACTTGGTTCAAAATACCCGCGGTGGACGGCGGTAAAGCCCATTGTCCGTTTAACGCTATTTCTGGTCTGTTTGACCTTTCCTCGACCTCTTGATTGACTTCCGTGACGTCAATTTCCGGGTCGCTATCGTCATTGGTGTCAAATCGAGGTCGCGGAGGACCGCAAACGTTGGTTCGTATATGACCGATGATGGATGCTGGTGAATGGTGCGGAGAATGTAAAGGGTGGCCATCGGTCGATTCTGGTCTCAACTCGGGACGAGAAGAACGAGCGGGTGATAATGGAATATCAGGAGCCAGAAGGGACTCGACGTCAAACATTCTTCTCTTAGGGACAGTGACTTGCAAGGGAGAGTGTAGGTGATGGTGGTGATGATGATGTATAGGGTTATGAAGGTGACCCATGTGATGACGAGGGTCTTCCAATAACGGATGTGGATGTCCAAAAGGAAGATCGGGAGTTAACTGAGGAGGAGGTGTAGGAGTCGGGCTATCATCATCGTCCGGAACCGAAAGACCCATGTGTTTGCGAACTTTCCTTTGAGCCTTGCGTCTTCGAAAGTCTCCTTTCTTAAAATCGTCCATGTTGGCAGGATGAATGGCCCAATAGTGACCTTTACCATTAGCACTTCGTCCGGCTTTGATGAAACAATCATTCAGAGACAAATTATGTCTAATGCTATTCCTCCAACCCGGACCTCGGTTCCTGAAGTACGGATAGTTGTCCAAGATATATTGATAAATATCGCTCAATACCATTTTCTTGTCCGGGCAACTGAGGATGGCCATGGCGATCAGTCCAATGTAGCTGTGTTGAGGTTTGGGCTCTTCTTGAACAAATCGGCTTCTGGGATCGAATCGAACGAATGGCGAGACTCCGTAAGGTAAACCAGTTTGACCATCGACGACTGAGCTCATGTAAGGTCCCAGGGAACCGTATGGGTTAGATACCAGAGCCGGGTGGGCCAGTCGCAAACGGTTGGCCGCTGCTTGGGCGTAATCGTAAAGTTGAAATCTTTGATAATCGTTGAAGACGGCGGATGACATGAAGGAGCCCAATGCGGCCACGCTGTTGACCGGAGCGGGATTTTCGGTCGTGTTTAAAGCCGGTTTCATGCCGGTAAAGGCGACTAGGGCCGAAGCCGAAGACGGGTCCGTGTTGCACATAATCGCGACTGGAAGGTCGAGAGCGAAATTATCTTTGCGGCCTGATCGGAGGACGTTTTCGACAATTTCCACGAATGTTTCGTATAACTTTTTCCCGCCGGCATCGGTGGAGAAGAGTAGAATCTCTTTCGGAATCGATCCGTTTGGTCCCTTCCGATTGGCCCAGCGTCTTCTCCTCCTCCCGAAGCTTCCGACTAAAGGATACCAAAGCCGGAGAGGGAGAAGAGAGGCTGGAAGGAGCGCGGGGAAAACTCTCCGGAGCCAGTCCTCCGGGCGGAGTTTCGACAGAGAAGGACAAGCGCGGATAGCGGCTGAAGGGCGGCGTCCGTCAACTCACGGTCCACGGTTTGGTAGGTGGATTTTATACGGTTTGTTTGAGATATAGCAAATATATAACGATTGAGATTGGGTTTTCTCGCTAGTGCTATATACGGCTATCAAAACCCCCCAACCCTATTCCCCCCTTCTCAGTCCGCCGGCTCTATAATGATAAAGCGTTGGAACTATATTCCGAGGCAAGTCAGTCCCGGGTCGAAGGAAGGAAGGCTCAGGCACCGAGACTCGGGGGCCCCCACGCTTTCACTGGCGTTTGTTCTCGACACAATGGAGATCTTCGCTCTCTTTTTAAAAGGGAGGATTACACGGTGGTGGCCGAACGAGGGTTTTACCATAATCAAGCTTAAAGGGAGCGTTGTGTGGATAACCTCGAGTGCGTTGTTAGAGACGGAGGATAAGGCCTCGCCAACGCCGTGTACAAAACCCTCTCCCTTCACCCCCCTTATAAAGTCGTAATTATCCGGACCGCCGAAAAGATTATCCCAAAATGAATAGAAATGAAAAGAGAATATGGCACAGAGAGAAAAACCTTTATGATTATTACCCTATCCCCACCCCAAAAACTAATCAAGAACAATATTTAATAATACCGGAGAGTACAGTAGAGAAGGATTAAATCCGAGGGTTAGTTTAGTTAAAACTTCCCAAGAGCTCTAACTCTCGTACATAGCCCCTGAATGTCGGCTTACCGTCTTGACCGCGAAGCGAGGCAGTTAGAACACGTCTACCGGGGCGAAATGAAAATGTTTTTCAACGGCACTCGAACTTAACGAGAAGTTAAAAAACGTTTAAAAACCAGTCTTTCTTAAAAAGTTTCGAGAGCTTTTGAGTTTGAATTTTCATAATTATTATTATTACTGTATTTCGAGTGTAAAAAACCTTAGTAAGTTCTCTTCGCGGTTTAAAATAATAAAGTTTTCTACGATAAAACGTTTCCGGCACTTAGGGTAAACACGAAAATCGTGCTAAAAAAGAATTTCAGAGTCCCAGAGTGGCGAAACTAAACAATAAACCAAATAAAGCTAAAAAATGTTTTGATTAGAAATTCCGTACATTTCGCTCACCCGGACCATAGAAGAAGAAGAGAGAGAAAATACAAAAATATATAAAAACGCCTTTTCTCGCGCGGTAAGAAATCTATAACCCCCCGTCTAAAGTCAATACCAAAGCTGACAAAACATTTTCGGCTAAACACTTATTTCAGCAGCGGCAAATGCCCCGCGCGAAACTCAAGACGGCAGGTAGACTGGCAAAATAAGAAATGGGTATATGCATGGTGTTCTATAACCACCCTATAACTCGTATCGTACTGTATAGGAAAATTGTGGCCTCGAAGTACTCGAAATCGCTGTAGGGTCTCTATCTCTACCCTAGGAGGAGGATGGCTATTGGAATCAAACGCGAGACGGGACCAGACCTTCCTACTTACCCCAAAAGTAAACACTCGTTTTAAACGTTAAAAAAATAAAGCCACTAACAAAGAAAAGCCTCCCTGAAAAACTCTCGTATTGAAAAATATCCCCAAAATATCGAGTACTTCGTTGCTACGTTTTTCTCGCCAGTTCTGTCTGTATCTCTCTTTCCCTACCGAAATGAAAAACTACGCGCCTCTTTTTACTCAGTTCGAATGCGAGTTTGTTAAGCTTAATTTCCCTAAATGTTACATTCACAAGAATTAATTCTTTTAAACTTATTAGTAGCTAGGTGTAAGCTATGATAGCTCCCAAAATTTCTACTGGTCAATACCTTACTACCAACTTCAACAGTCATAGGAATTCTTGAAATGAATTGTAGGGAAATAATCATAGGTTTCCACCGAGTAAACAAACTAAACGTTTTATTCAAACTTCTCAGTCCCTCGTCACCTTTTTAAGAATGGGATGGTCATTTGAAATTGGAGCCCAAGAAAAACAAACTCTGGGGAAATTTCATTCTTTTCATTTCCCTTCATGGCTTCCGGAAACGGACTAGTATTTGCATTATTTTTTTTTTACTATTCAAAAGATACGCCATGAAAAGACTAGTGGTTACTATATAAAAGAGTACAGCTACAGCTCGAGTGCCAAAAATTTACTATAAGAAAACCCCTTTTCTTCATTGACGCGAAAAGTGAGTGAGTGAGGGTGGACTCAAGGAGGAGGAAGATACAAATTGATGCGAAAGACCCAAAGTTTGAGCCTCCTTCAAAAGAAGGATTCAAATTACGCGCTCGGCAGGAAACGCCATTTTTAGTCAAGACCAAAACCAAACCTATCAAAATCGCAAAAAGACCAACGCATTCAGGATAAACCAACTAGGCGGAGGTTCGAAAGGGTTTTGTGTTAGACTACAAATGATATTTAAAGAGATAACGCAACTACGCCGCAAAGTTCACTATATAGATCTGGTTCAATTCGGGAGCTTTCCTATTTCATTTTCCCTTTACTAACATTGATCAACTATATATTTACAACACCATGGAAGGCTGGTCAGTCGCAACACGACATCGTGATAATCGACTGAAGGTTTAAAAGGATTTTCACAACTCGAATCAACGCGGAAAGTCACGAACGACAGCTTCATTGTAGATGTACATGTAGAAAAGCGGGGTTCGCGAGCCCCTGGTCAATCAGGCGTCCAACCCCTTTCTGCTAGACTTAGGGAGAGTGCTTGACGGACATGGCTTTAACAATCCCCGTCAAGATTTCGCGATTAGAATGACCCTTTTCTTTTTGCTAGATACAAAAACATGGTGAGGGGTGTTTACTGTTAGAGTTTTTCGGTGGTTATTTTGTTTGCAAATATTCCAGTGCCCGGAACCTATGCCCAAGTTTTCTTCTCTTTTTTCACAACCAATGTTCCTTTCCATGTACTCACTGCAGGACAGATGTCACGAACGTTTACCCGGAGTTTTAAAACACGATTTTATCTTATAAAAAATGTGTTCCTTGGTGTTCACTCAAATTTCGTTGTATTTAAGATTTTACTCTAGATTGCAAGTACTTTTAAAACAGCAAATAGTCGTTAAGCCTATTTTAAACCTTGTAATATTAATAAATAAACATGAATTGACACCTTTTTAAACCATTTCACCTATTAAATATCAAGGGTCTAATTTGTCAAAACAATTTATAAAACATGCTCATTAGAATCAGCAGTTACTCGCAAACAAAACGAAAACGGCCGAGCGGAAGTAGAAGACTGCGCAGACTTCCGTTTCTCGGATTTCCCCCCTCTTTTAATTAATAAGCAGGATGATTACTCGAAGAGGAAATATGAAAACGCATCCTTTCTAATTTAGGACCATCCCATTCAGCACGGCAAAGAGATCAAGCATTTTTCTCTCGCATAAAAAGTTCCTGAGAACCTCACGCAAAATGCCGTTTAACAATCAATCTACCGAATAAGGCCAGTTAAATTCAAGCGGGTTGGTGGGGTGATGGAGGGGGAAGAGGGCGCTGAGGGACGATTTGATTACAGAGATGAGCCGCGTAGGTGGATATGTTGGAAAAATCAGTGAAGGGTGCTAGCACGTGACCCTCGTTTTACGCGCGAAAGAGCGCGCGCGCCCGTTTCTATGTAGTCGCGTCAAAAAGGCACGCGTCCCGCTAAAAAAAGGCAAGGCGGAATGGATAGGGACTAGTTCCGAGTCTCCACGCAACCTACCGGGGCTAATTAGGACAAAAGGGGCACGCGCCCGACGGGCTAAAAAGTAGTTACCCCCTCCCCGGTCCCCCCGTACAAGTACCAACCAGGTTGCAGAGAGAGAGTGCGGGGAGAAACGGGAATTGTTTCGTTCTCGGGATCTCATCAATTGCCGGAAGAAGACGTCTTCCTTTCAGAACTCTATTCTCTCTCTCGAGTCGTCCTCGTCTCCCTTTCTCTTTATAGAACATTTTTTTTAAACTTATCTCTCTCTTCTATGCACCATTTACCGGAAACTTGTACGAGAGTTAGCCAGAACTATTTTTAAGCTTCGTTCAAACACGACATAAAAACGTTACTGGTTGCAGTGAGTTTAAGATCATGTCTTCATGATACTTATCAACATGCACGGGACTAAAGTTCATAAGCCTAGAACCCAAACGAAATGTTGCACACGCTTTTAACGTCATGCAGTTCGACTAGTTGACCTTCAAAAACGGTGTCCCATTACTGCATTGTTTATTACAAGGATTGTTTATGTCAAAATCTTTATTTTTTTTTCTCCCTTTACTTATTATATAATAAACACTATGGGAGAAGTTTAGGAGATAGTTTTTAAATATCAAAACACGAAACAAGAGCCGGATTTCGTGTGAAGTATCCTTAAACTGAGAAATTTACGATCGTTGTTGAAAACAACGTATGCGAATAAAGCTTCAATATCTACCGGTATACCAACAGGGGGAACAATCACTGCAGATAGATATTTGTCCCAATATATATTACATACATATCTTTAGTACATAATCCAACCGGGGGAGAGAGAAATATAATAATATTCAGTCGTCCAAAGAGAGCAAAAGGATGTCCCTTCCCCCAACTACTCCACCCTTGGAGGGAGCTCAGGAAGATTGAAAATATATATACCGTATACCGAGTTGAGGATAATAATGGTTGCCGGTCACGACACGAAAGGAGGGAAAAGGTCGTGAGAGGATCATTTAATAACGTCAAGATATAACAGGTAGACATGCAAAGGGCCTCTTTTAGTTCTAAAAAAGGTTAAAGATTATGATGAAAGATCCAACCTTTCTGATTGGAGACTCTCTATACCTATTTCGAGAACACTTCCGGTATATATATATAACTTACGAGTCTAGAAAGCCGGTTAAAGCCCCTAAACACATTGGTACACCCATAGCTGAAATTATAATAATTTATGCAAAAAAAAACCGTTTAAAGTTTTGTCTAAAATAAAAAAATTAAAAAGAAAAATTAAAAAATATTCAGAATTGAGATTCAGCTCAGAAAGGTTATGGTAATATATTTAGTTTCAACAAAAACTTCAAATCACAAGAGTTTGATTGAAAACGGTTTGAAAATCGTTATGAGCCTCAACATAGCTTGCTTAAAGAAACCCGACCAATTTTCCATTATCATTCCGATTTATTAACCGATAAAATGTTGCGCGGCTTTATGTATCCATTTTACCATAACATCTCAATGACATCCGAGTTGAATTCAATGAAACGGAGAAACGTTTCTTTGGGTGACAAAGAAAAAGCTTGCACCCTACAAGTAGTACATAAAATTGAATTCCGGACACCCCTGTACCTAGTCTAAGCATTCTCAACACGACATGCAAAATTGAAGCTACTAGGCCTTAGTCGCGATGTAGACTATATCAAGAGCATAAAGAGCCACGGCGAAGAATAGGAGGGAAGAAGTCCAATAAATGGATATATTGTAGCGGGCAGTTTTACGCGGTTAGAAAAGCGAGAAGGAATAAGTAGTCTTTAAAGCAATCCTAATAACATCAGTTCAATTCTCAACGTAAAAAGCTATACCTATACATAAGCTTGCTACAAACCTAACAAATCATTCGCGTTAAACCCGTTAATACAGTTCAACGCTCAATTTCTTATAAAATCCCAGCCCAATTTATACCAGAGTACTCCAGCAAAATCCTTATTCAATCGGTACAACTCGAACAATCAATGGTTAGAATTCGAAGAGCGTCGCGGAGGTTTTTATAAAGATTTACTGTACCAGAAACAAATTCGAAATCGCTATTGAAACGATTCAATCTATTGTCCGACTGAGTTCGGAGTACCCGCTAGATTCCTCCCGCCTCCAACCATCCTAGTAGAATGTCGGTACGGCTACCAGCCTTCAGAACTACAGCGATAATTAGGGAACCCGAGGACCCCAGATGGTTTAACCGAGGAGTCCTAGCTGCCTCTCTTCCCTACTCCCTTCCTCCGTTTCCAGCCCTGGATCTTTTCATTCGAGGCCTAGGTGGCAATCGGGGCGATCTTTAACACGCTACAAATTACTTCCGTCGTGATCGCGAAAATTTAGTATATATATAAAGAAGCGTGGGAGTTTCAAAGAGCTATAGCAAAACTCTCTGATAATATTTGGGCTAACGTCAATTCCTTTCCCTCTCTCTCTCTTAACTCCCTTATCCTCTTCAGGGTTACAACGAATAGAGTAGCTTAATTGGAGAGGCACACGGAATCAAAATGGAGAAGGACACTTGACCCGATTTTTAACGCTTGAACACTTCTAACCGTCAAATTTATTCATACGTTGATGGCTTACTTTATATAATTGGTAATACTCGTGGCTTTTCGTAACGGAATAACCGTGTTGTGATATAATTATCATTGCAATAATTAAGTACTAATTATGTACGTGGAAAAAAATCATTATCGAAATGCGTCCCAAAGATTTAAAGAAATTGATTTGTATATGTGGGAACAGTTACATAAAATATATGTTTTCAAAGATTTATAGATGGTTGCAGACAAGGAGGATTAGTACCATTTACACCAGGAAGCCAGGCTACTTTCCGGCCAAAGTGCAGTACCAGGTAGCCTCGACTTCTGGTGTAAATGGAATCAATCATCCTAGTCTGAAACGTTCGTATACACAGCGGAGCGAAACGATATCGATATTTCAAACTTGGGTAGAAACTGCGAATGTGCTGCCACCACTCTTAAACCGTCAGAAACAGAAATAACATGCTACTTTAATGATGATTAAATTAAAAATTAATATTGGATGTGGATTTGTGGATAAGGTATGTTGCTATTTACGAAATTTTCCAGATTATTTCAGCGTGTTTTCCAAAATATTTTTCTAGAAAAGTAATCAATAAATTATTGATCGCTAACTCTATATATGAGAACGACTTCCGCCTTTCACTCCCTCACGTCTCCTAGGTAACGAAGAATGCGGTAGCTACGTTGAAGGAAAATTAAGGTATTTTAATATAAACTTGATAATATTGATATCAACAGATTTTGTGACACCCCTGACCTTAAAAAGGTAAACCTCACACGTGTGCTCATCTGATGGCGATTTGAAATTTCTCATAAATTATTTTGTTTCCTTCTTTAATTGAATTTTAAGAACAAATTTGATTTCATAAATCATTTTATGAGATTAATGGTTCGGATTAATTCTTGAACTATAAATTTGCATGATTTGAATAAATCAAACTGGCGCCAAGAGGTCTTGATTCAATTCCAGAATTGATTGATTTTATTCGTACCATACGAACCCAACCCCACTCTCACTGGCGCCACGTTAGCTACATGTTTCATGGTTAGTTATACAGTCATACCACTTGTCTCTTTAACATGCCATAATCAGGATTCAGGAAGATACCTAGATACCATCTCCCCTCCCGCGTTAAATATGATTCAGTACGCATAATAGGGTACTATCCTCCATTACGTAACGTGATTCATTCGCCGGCCTGTAGGGGGCGTCGATAAAATTAAATCGATACAAACGCGCGGGCGATACGTCTGATTTATCATTTATATTAATTTAGAGTAGAGGCGCTCCCAGTGGCGGTCATCAGCGTAAAAACGTCGGGCGTAGCCTTAACCCATTAACGAGATCGGTTTACCCGCCATAAAAAGCAGCTCAGTCGCACGCAGTTAGTGGTGGCAAAGTCAATCTAGCGAAACGAAAATTAGGTTCCTTTTTTTCCGGAACAAGGACGATCATATCACTGAAACAATATATAAGAGACGCACGCGATCCACGCGGTTAAGCCTAAACCTCAGTTATTCATTTTGTTGCTTTCTAATAAATATATTATGAGTAGTGGGAAAATGGGGTGTCTAGAACGAAAATTGTCACTTCATATGTGTTTTTGGGTTCAACTTTTTAGAGCACATATCTCCTGAATTTAATCTTGTAGAACCAGATGTTCTTTGGCGCACATTCCACTTAGAAGACACCCTTTAATTTACGACAGGCTTATCAGAAACACCCTGTACAATTATATTTCCTTAATATATAAATAATTTATGAAAATTATAAAATTCAGATTCATTTTCTATGATTAGGAATTAAAAATAGATATTTTTCACTAGATAATATTTTATAATTTGCATTTTATAAAAATGTATGCATGTTCTGGTTCGGTTTGTATGTGGGTTTTTAAGGTCATTGTACTGAACCCCCGTATAATAGAGAAGGTCATTAGAAGATAATACCCGCGTTGGTAAAGAAAAAATGGCACGTTCATGGTATTAAGAGATAACTTATATATATACGGAAAAATATTCCAACTCAAATTTAAAATAGATTCCGGCGGCGGCGGCGTTTATAGAAATATTACGTTTTGAAAACTCGAGTTTGACCTTTAATGGTTTACTAGAAAAAAACATATAGAGGTGACGGACGATCGTGATCTTTACCGAATGATTCCATCCAACGGGGTCGTGATTTCGAATTGAATTAAAATGTATATCTTCATTCTTTAGATTAGATTAAAAGAACGAAAATACCATGGCCCTAACCGATTGAAGAGCATCTTCATGATTATAAAATTATTTTTATCACGCGATAAATCTCAATAATATACAGTATATATTGAGAATATTTCCACGTATAAATTATAAAAGGGTACATGGTATATACTAATAGATAATTATAAATTTATAAATTTATATAAAAGATTATTCCTACAATATTTAAATAACAATTATAAAACTAGAAGAGAACTTCAGGAATATTTATAACCCGTATATTTAGCAGTATCAGAAAGGTATTTCTTTGAAGTGAACTATTTCATAATACCAGAAGTGAGATGAGACTAGAAGTACTGAGCTAACCAAATTCTTCACTCGGCGAAAGTGAATATTCTTGATAACACACGAACGGTTGGCCCTCTGGTAGCGGTTTCTGAATTTTCCCTCCAAAACGTGAGACGCTCGTGGCGGTAGACGGCCGAACTAGATTCCAGCACCCGCGTGCGTGTTCCGCGGCTTTAGGTTGAGGGGAAGGGGGTAGGAAATGTTTTTGGAACTCGACCAATTTTTTTCTCTCTAGTTTTAGAGCGTGGGAAGCGGCATAAAATCCTCAAATTTGTTCACTAGTGCCAGGATCTACTATCAATGCTAGAGCCCTTCACTTCTAGTCTCATCTCACTTCTGATAATACTATATTATAATTGGCAATGATTACCGAGAGCTAGTAATGGCGTGACGTAGGCCACTATCTTAATAAAGCCTTTAATTGATTTCTTTTAATGTTAACCGATGAAAACAATCATTCATTCTGACGTTATAATTCGCTAAGTCAATTTTTCCCGTATTTATTTAAAAGATAAATAATTTTACTTCGCATTTATGATCTTCTAAGAGCATTTAAAACGTTGTGGCAGGAGGAGGCGTTTGGCCGTCGCCAAGACAACGGTCGGAGTGCCACGCGAGGAGAGAGAGAGAGAACGGAGACGGGTAATGGAGAAAGAGAGATCTAAAACTAATCCCGAGGCGAGTAGATCCACCTCTTTACAAAAGAGAGAGCGAGCGAGAGAGAGAAAGCCCGCGATCGACATAGAGAGTAGAGCGAAGGAAGGAGGAATGGGATAAATAAAGGTCGACTAAAAGATTACGTGGGAGAGCGTGGGCGTAAGACCAAAGAGAACTCAGACGCCGTAAGGGCCGCGTACTATCCATGGGAAACCGGGGCAAGCGCCCACCTACGCCCCACATAGTAAGTAGTATTATGAATTGAATCAAGAGAAACCGAAAGGAAAAGACGGGGGCGGACGACGACCATGATTTTGAAGGTCTACCTAATTTAAAAGATATCATGAGTTAATAATATGTTAGCTCCCTATAAGTTACTCAGGCAATTCATTTTTATACTCCAGCGTTTTCTTCCGCGCCGCCGGCTTCCCAATTATATGCGACGCTCTGCGGCCGCCACGTGAACGAAAATCTTATTTACTCTTGTTTCCGGTTTTTCCCCGGACGCGCGTGTAGTGGAAGCTAGCCCATGATAACGGAGCTATTTAAGCAGCCGAATATTTCGCTCTGTAGCCTCGGTAAAGAAAACAGTTAAGAGATCAGTGGATCGGATTTAGCTCAGTTGTATAATTGGTTTCAAGTCACAATAACAACTCTTATCTTTAGCATTCTTTATCAATATCGGCAAATTGCATTGAGTTCCTGCATTTTTTTGTCTCGGTACTGACACAAACACCATGATTTAATGTTAAATTGTTAAAACATAAACATTCACGACTAAAACACTCTCTTGGTGAAAAATCAGCCGACGACTCAGGGTCGAGGAACCGTACGAGCGGGATTTTTTTTTCGACAAGAGAGAGCGCAACATTCGGATGTTTTTCCCGCGCGGGCGAAATGAGAAGAAATCGCGGGATACATTACGCCTATGGAGCCTGAGTAACTTATAGGGAGCTAACATATTATTTACTCATGAAGATATCTAATAATAACCGTGCGTCTAGCGCGTAGTCGACGCTACGTCGGGTTTATACAGTGTTTCTGATATGAAAAACTCATAGATCTGATATGTACCAGAAGTGAGATGAGACTAGAAGTGAAGGCAGGGCCGGAAATAAGCACAGGACACTGGACATTGTCCAATAAAATTTTAAATTGTCCCATAATTTTTTCAAAAAATAAGGGGGTCACTGGACAGTTTGACCAATAGATTTTCCCAAGTTTTGATAGCTTGACTATGGAGATGCGACACTATTTTTGCACACTCCAGTGGACAATGTCCTATAAATTTTCCAGTCAAACAGGGGGTCACTGGACACATGTCCTATAAGAAATTTTTCTTATTTCCGGCCCTGAGTGAAGGGCTCTAGCATTGGTAGTAGATCCTGGCACTAGTGAACAAATTTGAGGATTTTATGCCGCTTCCCACGCGCTAAAACTAGAGAGAAAAAAATTGGTCGAGTTCCAAAAACATTTCCTACCCCCTTCCCCTCAACCTAAAGCCACGGATCACGGACGCGGGTGCTGGAATCTAGTTCGGCCGTCTACCGCCACGAGCGTCTCACGTTTTGGAGGGAAAATTCAGAAACCGCTACCAGAGGGCCGACCGTTCGTGTGTTATCAAGAATATTCACTTTCGCCGAGTGAAGAATTTGGTTAGCTCAGTACTTCTGGTCTCATCTCACTTCTGTTTGTACTAAGGCTAACAATTAACTCTTTAATAATTATATAGGCTTAGACAAAATGGTGTCAAGTTTATTCAGTATATAGTTATAAAAACCGGGCCAGTCCCAAATCAAAGAGAACGGTTTAAATAAAATCTACGATTATGTCTGCCATGACAGGAACCATTATCAAACTTCCGCTATATCAAAAAACAAGCCATCACGGCAGCACCCCACCTTTGAAATCCGTTAGTGAAAATAATAACTCTTATTAAACAAAAAAATAAAAAAAATGTATATTTAAGGTTCGCTCCTCACTCTCCAAAACTGGAACGACAGATGTGTCTACGAGTTCAACCTATTACAAGGGAAGGACAACGGAAGGGGGAAATGCAGGACCTACCTATAAAGTGCCTTTAACACATTTAACAGTTTTAACAATTAAATTTATTTCAGTATAAAATAATTTTGAATTTATTTAATTTCTCTTGAGATAAAGACATTATTAGAATCGTTTTTAATAAAACAATAATTAAAATATATTTGGTTCGAGGTCACAGACACTTTAATCCAGTATTCAAAGTGTATGCGACACGCACAGAGTGTTTTACGGATGATGATCCCTTAAAATGAAAGACTGCTAGTTAAAAATTTAAGGGGTCATCCCTAAAACAATTCAATCATAAGTAAGTCCGTTAAAAAAATAAACTATACATTAATTTCATTACTTTCTCATCACTAGAATCGTAATTTTAAAGATAACTTACGGAGTGAGGGTCATAGACACTTTAACTTAGTATAAATATAAAAGTGCCCGTGCCAAACTAGTCGGCTATACATTAAGCTGAACAAATCCCTCCCATTCGCCACCCCTTAAAACAGACAACACACACACACACACACTCTCTCTCTCTCTCTCTCCTCTTCCCGTTTGCAATCCCCTCTCTCTTAAAGGGGATACCTATAGATTCTAGCGTGTTAAGGTTATATAGGATGGAGAGAGAGAGCGGCAGCGGCAGCAGCAGCAGCTGCCCCCTTCCCAGTCATCCTAGCTTTGAGTCGAAGCAGGGGCCATTCAAGTTATCCTTCCCATTCATGCCTGCGCGCCCGATCTGCGCTGCTATACCGTAGCCCCTATCCTTTAACGCTACCGACGAGAGTCTGGCGAGTTCCTTTCCGGCAGACCTACTCGTTCCTGTTCCGCGGAAATATAAAATACTACACTAAATTTTGCTTAAATAAATGCTGCAATTAAAAGGTATAAGTTTTTACGATTAAAAACGTACGACCACCAAGAACAAAAAAAAACAACGGCGGGAAATAAAAGAAAATAAAGAAAAAAGCGCCTGTGCGCGAGTCACAGTAAAAATGTGGGCCACGAGCGTATTCTCCTAGTTCCTTCATAAAGTCGCGTGACGCCTGCGCGTACGGCTTCGTCGCCAAGCTGATCGCCAAAACATGGCGCCGTCAGTCAGGTAAGAGACTTTTGCGTAATTTTCTTCTTTTTATTTATATTTTCAGACACACTGACCTTAATTTTAAGCCGGTATTTAAATCGTAATAGTTATAGTTAAGGAAATTGGGAGTTTCTCCGATTTTTAATCTTCCTTCATCCTTGGAGGAAGAGAGATTGTACCGTTTCTGTTTACGATGACCGCGGTAGAGAAAATTTAGAATCTCTCCTCTTTCCTTCTCTCGCTATACCAAGGAGGTAATCTTCCTTATACATAACATGTATGTATAACTCCTTCGTTAGCAACCGTATAATCGTTATTCTATATTGAAGACAAAGTCTTACATTTATATGAAGAAATTATTAGCTAATTGGTTCTACGATTTTTGAACAGTTTTACGTGCCAGAGGATTCAGAGTTATTTGTACAGGGTTTTATTTAGAACAGAAAAGAAAAAAATGTATCTTTATCTAATGTAAACAACTCTCGTATATTGAACTGTCACCTCATTTTGATATCACGGATATAATAATAATAGCCGGGTTAAAATTAAACATTCCATTCTGTTCAATTAGGAAGCATGATAATATAGGAAAATAATGTTATCGGTAACCATGCCAAACTTCAATTTTATAACGTTGAAAATTTGTTCACTGTAGTAGAACACAACCTCGAAAAATAATCGATTTTAACATCATAAACCAATATTCAAATTCACACCCAAACCCACTAAGCAATCTGATATAATTAACCCAATAAATTTTAATCAATGAATGGGTTTTAATCCGAATTAATCAGATGGATAACGATCGAGTTGAATGCTAAGCGAGGGACCGGTCACTCATGCCTTGGACTGTACTATATTAATCATTAGAAGCCCTACCCTTGACAGTGCTAAGATAATTACGCGTAATCTATAATCGGTGTACAGGGAATCTGCGAGTGAGTAGCCCCACGATATTTAGTCTGAACTGTGTGTAGCCTGTCGCCTGTCGCCACAACCAAACATTAAGATAGGGTCTCCCCCTATAAAACTTCGTTATATACATTTTAGTGAGTAGCCCCACGACATTTAGTCTGAACTGTGATTAGCCTCTCGCCATGCAGTCGCCACAACCAAACATTAAAACATGGCCTCCCCATCCCGATAAAACTTCGTTATACACATTTTTAACACGTTTTGCGAGTACAATAATAATATCAACAATAATAAAGCCATCATAAAATCCGCCGTGCAACTCGAGAAGTTTTTGTTTGCTATAAGACATTGTTTCCCATTGAAGCAAACCGCAACCCCCTCACTTTTCCCGTCTCGAAGAAAGTATGGCCCCCTCCCGTTTCCTTGGGAAGTTTAGTTTGTTCAAAGCGATAACGGCCCGGGTGCTTTACTGCATTATATACGCAAGAACGATGTAGGAAGTGAAAAGGACGCCAACAAACTATTGTTTAGTAATAAGAACTATAGACTTTAAGCGGTTTATCATGCTTCAAAAACCTGTTTTTCAATATGAATATAACGAATAGTTCTTGACAAAGAAAATAAAGTTTTGATAAATGAAAGCATGACCAACAAAGATTTACAACTCGAGTACATACATACGAGTACTGTTTTGACCGTAGCCACGCAACCAACCAGGGGTGTGGTGTTGTTATATATTTTCCCGTGGATATATAGTATAGCTTAACTAGAAGGTATAACCTCGGGTGTAGCGGGTGGTATTAGAGGCCACTGACTCCTATTAAACCACTTCCACCAGCACCACCACCTCCACTTCCCCCTCTCGCTATTGCCCTCTCAAGTTCTTTCGGTATATCTTGTAAGTTAAAGTTAAAAACCAGTTAGTTCTTCAACGTACTATACCGTTCATCAGAATACTCGAGATAGCAGAGAGATGTTACGGTATTTATTATTATTAGTTCAATTCGAAATTTCATATAATACTGGACAGTTATAAATTTGTAAACAATGTCAGCTGCCTCAATCGAAGAGGCTGATTCGGTTGTTAAAATTGAAGAAAAACGTAGAATGTTTTTCCCATCGCTAGTGACTTATTTCGGGTGGCCTTTGATGTGTTTCAAAAAAGGAAATTCTAACAGGTTTGAATTGAATTAATTTTGATTATAAGTTTAATTAAGTTGTTTACGAAAATATCAATGCTTGTTATTGAAAATAAGTGAAAAAACACAACAACGAAAACACCTGGAAAAATATTATACTGTATTTTCTTTCAGTATAGTAGAGGTTAAATGAAATGTAAATGATTTGATCTCGCCATACGTTTTTGCGTCAGTATGCTCCAAATAAAAGGGCCTTGACGTTTCTCTATGAGTATGTTAGTAGTAGTAGTAGTGGTATATGGTACAGTACTAGTAGTATTTACCTGAAGTCGATATTTAATATTTTAAACGTACGTTACGTAGGAGGAGTTGACCTATAGTATTTGACCTATAAATACGCCGGAAAAAGGCTTTTGTCCTTTCTATCCTGTTGGGTTGTTTTATTTAATACGTAATGGTGTAAAACAATACGTAACCCTGATTTTAACGCGTATAACGTGACGCGAAATAATATTGTCATAACCCTGTCAGTTAGTTTCCTGTACGAGAGACAGTACAGTTAAAGGTTTGTTTATTATTTTCAATATTTTGCAACATTGAACTCTTTACATTTTGCGAAATACCTTGCCCAAAATGGGGTCTCTTGAATAATTAGTCTTGGGAAATGGACCCCGTTTCGGTTAAGCTAGATACCTAGATTGTAAATTCGGAAATACATCTTATCCAAAGCCACAAATTTGACCAAACTTAACAACCGGGCAAGGCCGGGTACCTTAAATTTGAATACATGGTGTAGGTAAATCCTCATTTAAAAAGGAAAACACGATCGGGGTGTTATGATCCGCACCCTATAATTTTAATATTCATCGAAGCGTCTCAATATTAATACAAAACGAGCGAACGACAAATTGTGATTGCATATAATGGCTCGATAGATAGTTCTAAAAATATCGTTTTGGTAATGAACTTGGCATTGAAGAAGAAGAAGTAAAAACATCCTTCTTACTTTGAAAGTATTGGTGTGCGAGGGGCGCCTTATCAGCACAATGACCCGTTTAAGTAATAAACGTAACAACATAACGTAATACATACACCCGGGTTTCAAGGGGTCTATGCCATAACATTATATCATGCGCTCGCTATCGGGAGGTTTTTTTTCTTTTAAACTGGTTTCGGTATGTATGTAGTAAATTCTCATATACACACTCATTAGTGGGAATGGTATAATTCTTCGCTCTTCGTATTTAACCAAGCAAAACCTTTAAAATTATATTCCCTTGTCTCCCCGGGTTTTAGAAAAATAAAATAAAATATTAGCAGACAGAGGTTAAAAAGTAAAGATGTATATAGGTGTAGTTTTAAAGGTAAAATCTCGTGAATTAAGAAATAAAACATTACTTAGTTTAAATTTAAACTAAAAATTAACTCTGTCTTCCCATATTTGACCTCGAAAATGTGTAATTATTCATAAAACTATACCTCTGCCAGAATATTGAAATTAATTATTTGTGAATGGTAATATTAATTCTGTTAGATAAGGGGAAAATATATTTAACTTAGAACTTCCTATTGTAATTCATATCTCAAATCGCATTAAAAAGTGCATTATAAATTCGAAAATTTAATTAATAGTTGGAAATTTTAACGTTTCGAGTTTCATTAGGTTATAAACTAACGTAAAAGTTAATTTATTTACGAAACTCTGCCTTTAAATTTTTTTCGTATTTCAGTAAGGAGGAATTGATGCGGAACTCGGACCATTTGGTCTGGGGATTGGCGGCCGGCAATCATTCACCAGATTCGGAACCAAACAGGTTTTTATCCTTAATAACAAATACCGACTTTAATTAAAAAACCTCTCTCTCTCTCTCACTCTCTCTCTCTCACTCTCTCTCCTTTTATTTATTACTTAACCCTAACTCCTTCTTTTTAAACGTATTTTATTTTTTCTTATTTATATTCAGAATATGTGAAAGACTATGGGTGTTCCTAAACAGTAGAGCCTGCAACATAATCATAGTTCTTTTGGTCAATATCGAGACTCTAGTCATTGTCTCTAAATTGCTCATAACTCTGGAAGTTGTTAGAGGTAACCTCGCCCCTTTTCTGACATTTTGAATTACATAAAGTTTAGACCACATGGCTTAAACCGGTGGACGCCCTCACTCTCACCCAACTCGTAAGTTAACAACGTAGAAATAATCGTGCGTTCACCCTTTTACGCTTCAAACACCAAAAAAAGGGGTTCTTTTTACAAAATTGAAAAAAAAAAAAAAACAATTATTCGAATTCGAGTCTTAAATTTTCCATGACAATTTTACCGTTCGGACCTTACTTTTTAAGATACAATTGGAGAGTTTTATGGATGGCCCCTTAAATTTAATTAGCATTATCTTTCAGTTTCTTAATTTAAGTAAGGGGTCAACGCTACAATCATAACTTGAAAACGGTGACCCGGACGGCAAAAAGTCGTAGAATATTTTACTATACTGGAAATCGTCCAAAGAATTCGATTAATTTTATACAAAATTTTATAATTTAAATTCTTCAACCGTATCATGTAGCAAGTAGCCCCAATTCTCCAAGACTTACATTACAAGGTTAATTAACGCAAGATTGATTTTGATTTGTTAACTCAAGCGACATAAAAAGCGTATAACACATTTCCTATCGGTTGGATAAATTTTCTAATAACTTTGTACGTAATTTGTAATACTTGAAAAGATCCCGAATGGAAGTCACCTGTTGTCAATTGTACGGCGAATAGTTCCAATCCATTTGCTGTGGTGGACGCTGTCCATAGCCCCAAGCTAAAAGACGCCAATTTTGCTTTTACCTACACAAGCACCGTCATCCTTACATTTTTCCTCGTCGAGGTAATTAAAAATACCACTAATTATTTTCGTACTACCAATACCTAATTGACCTAACCTGATTTATATAATTTCTTTAGATTATAGTTCGATTAATAACTGGGAAATTAAGATATATCACGCAGGGTATCGAAGTGAGAATAGTTATTCAATCAATTCTTAAAACTCGCCACCCACAATTAATGTTTTTGTTCTTTCTTAACTAACGTTGGATACGTTTTACTATTACAGGTCTTTGACGCCATAATAGTTATAATAGTATTTAGTTTAGGTATCGCCTTCTTAACGTCTCCAACTAAAACGAGATCGGGTCGTGACGCGGCGCTCAATTTGATCTTCCTTAGAATATGGAGAGTCAGAAGAATATTTCGAAGTAAGTCCCTAAACGCTAATGACTTTAATGTTAATTAATTCGCGTCATTATTTCTTCGTAGGTATTACAGACGCTGCAAAATCAGAGCTAAATAGCGTGGTTCATACGTACCATCGCGAGAAGACGCAAGCCGAACACAAAGTTGACTTGCTTATTTTAAAAGTGGAAGATTTGGAGGTTGGTTCCGTTTGAGATTAAATATATATTGTTTACTCTAAATTATTCATTTACGCGTCAGCATGAAGTGGCGTATTTAAAAGAAAAGTTAAAAAAGACTGAGCGGGAATCAGTCATCTACAAAAAGAGAAGGAGCAAGGAGGGGACATCAAGTTCTCACAAATACGGTATTCAAACTACATGTACAGCGACCATCGCTGTGGAAACAGTCACGAATACTTGGCCCTCAGCCGGCACGCAAACGGGTCGCTCGACGGAAGAACTGAATAATTGTTCTCCGCAAAAATCAACTTCCGGTAAATGATTTTCTTTAGGCCGGTGGTGGTTTAAACAGTGTCCTTGACACGTGTCCCCCTTTTTTTACCTTCCAGCCATCGACCCTAATTTAGTACATATCTTCGCCGACAAACTAGCCATCCTGATCATGACGGATGTCTCGCGACGGGCCCTGAATGGCAAACCGGAAGTTCAGACGCATTCCCAAATCCTAACAACCACCGTCGAATCGTTGAATGACGCGTCAGTGATTATCGGGGAAGCGCCCAAATGTAAGCCAGGGGCCAAGTTGAAACGGCGACCAGATGGAAGTCTTGAAAGCGGTTATGGTTCGGCCGCCAGTTCCATCAACTGGGACCGTATCAGAGCTAACAATCTGAAGAACGAAGCTTCTTCGACAACAAACAGACTGGCTGGTCCGGTCGCCAACGTTTCGGCGGTTTCACCCGGCGGTCATTTGGGCTTAAAATGCCCAGAGAGTAGCCCCGAAAGCGGGTACGGTTCAACCGCTTCCGCACCGGTTCACGCGAGGACTAGCAGTACCAGTCCGGTTGACACCGAAGGTGACGGTACAGAATTTTTGTCTAGCGGAAGTGCCAAACACGCGGACACCGTTTTCTTGTTTCCGGAACCCAAACCAACACCGCCAACCCAAGACCCTGCGGGAGTCGAACTAGAATGGTTGGAACAATCGGAAATCGAAAGGGTTAAGATGGTGGAATTTGATCCGAACAGGAAGGACAAGGTCGGTAGAGTCTTATTAACACCTAAGTTCAGTTCAGATAAGTTCTATAACACGAGCTAATGAATTATTCTCTAATAGGGAGTTCCGATGACGTCACTTTAAACAAACACTTCTTCCCTAGGATGACCATTCAGCCAAATATTTAAAAACAAACAAATCCGCCGCCATAATCACACAGAGTTCCATAAAACCTTAACTATATATCCCCTCGAATAAAATCAAAAAAACTAAACTAAAGAGATGTTTTACAGCTATTTAACCACGCCCTTGTAATATAAAAATTATATTTCGGATGATCTTTTTTCTTTCTTTTTGAATTTATTGTGAAATTATAAATATTCCCCTCGAGTTTTTACGATAATCAGTGTCACATACACAATTCTTAAAAGGGCGAATCTACTCTAATAATAATAAAAATAATAATATTAAAATATATTAAATTAATAATTTAAAAAGGCCTTCAAAACTTCGGGGAGAAACAAAATAAATAGGTTGCCAAAATATTTACCAAGTTTGCAAAAGAAAAAATGAAAGGAGAAGAAGATGAAAATTACTAACAAAAATAAAAGTCTATAGTACAAATTCCATATTTTTTAAAATATTTCGAATACGAAAATATTATAAAAAAGTATATATATATATCTATAAAAACCAAAATCACCTTCAACAAGTGAACTCATTAATTTTTAAAATGGTTATTATAGAGAGAGAGAAAAACACCTCCCTAGTATTTAACTTATCAAATATTTAAATTAAATAATTAATAAAAAAAGACGCTAGTCAAAATCCGTTTTAAATGGGATTTAAATTAATTCATTTCAGCTATTAAATTAATTCCATCATAAAAATGTTAATTTAAATAATAATAATATTAATAATAAATACGAATACGAATGGGGAGTGTAATTGTACAGAATTTTTTTACGAAAACCAGTATTTATATTTAAAACAAAATAAGTAACTATTACGTGTAAATTTAAAAAAAAATGAATCAATTTAAATTTGTGTAATCTAATTTTTAATTTTCCGGATCTGTAAAACTTATAAATGTGAATTTAAAAAAGTTATTGTAAAAAATAAAAGAATTTTTTAATAAAAATTTATGAAAAACAAAATGTCTCTATTATTGTTTCGATTTAAATCAATAGATAGATTAATTTATAATTTAGTTAATAATAATTTTGAATTATTAAATATACTTGGGGTAAATAAATTAATTCCCTATTTGTATATATAAAATTTAAAATTCACGAATAGCTAATCTCTATCAACTGAAATTAATTTATTCAATATCCCACTAGGTTTCACTAGATACGTTTTACTCCCCCGAAACATTATCGATTACAACCCGGTAACCCATGGTTACCGGAGTACATACGGCCTCACAATCCAAATCCCTATATCACCAATCGCAACTAAAATCCCCGCTTTCCAAAAGATGAAACGCGCTAGTTAACCTTCAATAAATATTTAATTTGAGATAAACACAAGTTCTTCTCAAGTTGTAAATAATCATTAATACAATGATCATAGTTTTGGTTGAAGTACGTGGACATTACCGTCGAACCCGACGTGTGTACACGTTTACAGAGAATTAAAACATTTGCAAGATGCAACGTATCAGAATTTCGTTATTGTTCAAATTTAATAACGGCTTCACTCGTCGATAGATGGCACCACGAAATAGAAACCCTCTCACAGATGAAAGGGGGCGAGTTTCTCCCCCTTAATTATAAAATCAGGATATCCTCCTTGCAATAGTTTCTCTACGTTCTTAATAGACGGACACGATATAGGCCTACACTGAGATAAATTATATAAATTATTCTAATTTAAACTTAGGTAAAACAAAGTATATGGGCAATGGCATTCTACTTCCGGAAATTGAGTTGTGACGGAAAGCATTTTGTTTTGGGCAAATTCGTAATTTGGCAAAAGGCGGGAAAAAAGCCAACAACATCTGGTCAATGTCATTATTTTTTAGTTTGTTTCCAAACGCGTTATCTCCGAACTCATTCAAGTTTCCAACTTCAAAATGATAGAAAAAGGATAAAGGTTATCAAGGAAAACCCCGGCCGGGGTTATATCAAGATAAAATTGCACTGGAACCAAGCCACGATCGCCAAGATTACTAAGCCTAAATCAAATTGACTTAACACATACAGACACACTTCCAGCCTTGAGATTTGCTACTGGTGATGTCTGATAAATAATCGGATGTAATATTCGAAAAATTCAAAACTCAAAAAAACTGTCCATCCCCCCCCCCAAAAAAAGAATGTTATTTCAACTTCTAGTTTTCGAAATGTATTTACTGTCTGGCTTAGTTAATCGAAAGCAATATCTATAATATAGTAGTTTTCACATGAGAGGATGATGGAATTTTTTTCAACTAGCTACACAACTCCCAATCAAATTATACTTTTTTAAATAATGTAATTTTTCACTCCTGGTTGATTTGACGGTTGTCATTTCATTTCTTCTAGTTCCAAAAATAACTCGCCAACTAGACATTTTGTAAATATATGCGCAAAGAATGGGATAGAAAATTTCGATTCGAATCAAGTCATTGAAATATTTACGCCATAGGCAAGGGATAATGTAATCAAAATTTTTTAAATATTGAATTATATGTCATGATATATTCGTGTCAACTTTAAATTGAAGGTATGTTATGATGTAATATTCCTACAGCTCATAAAACTTAAGAAACCCTAAACCTTTAAAATTTATGTTTAGTTATAGTAATTTTAAAATTCTGAAAATACCTCTAGCTATAGCTAGTCTCTTTGTATAGTGCATAGAGTAATACTTTAGAGTTAGAAGTATTTTAAATTTTTAATAGAATACAGTGGAATCAAGTTTGATGAAATTTTAATTCACGGATTTATTAAGCAGTAGCTTTAGTTTCGAAATTAAAGGCCCGAAGTTATCCCGTATTTATTTAAGTGCTTCTCCTCAATTTATTAAGATTATTTTCGAATTGGTACAAGTCTTAATTATTAATTATTCATTTTAAGCATTGGAAAACAGTTTCCCCCAATAGAAACCGTTGAATGTTCATAATTTAGCTGTTTTACAGGCGATACTGTAATTTTACAGCTAGAAGGATTAATAACGACATTTCTTACTAAATCTTACTTTCTAGTTTCAAATCCAAAAATTAGAAATAACAATCTTACTCACTAAACTTTGTATTTAAAAAGAAAACCTTAAAAAATAAGATGCTTTTGAAAAAGGGGATATTCCTTTCGTAACTAAGAAGCAGTTGGTAAAAGAAGGAATAAAAATATAGGCATATCACGGCTAGTTACCCTGAAAGAAAGGCCAAGCTGAGAGAGTGACGAGAGGTTTTGGGGGCCAAAGGAAAGGAGAATGGAGTGTGTAGAGAAAAGGAGAGAGAGAGAGAGTAAACTTTTACGAAACTAATTTCGTCTTCGAAATTGGCTGTTTAGCTTAGAAATGAATAAGGGCCTGCCATCTGTTGGGTCAAATTTGCATAAACGAAGAGCGAAAGAGAGCTAGACGTTGGGAGAAAAGGCCAGCGTTAGAGAGAGATTCTATTATCCGAGAGGGTGCACCATACACTTTTCGTTTAAAAAGGACAGTATACCATCCAGAGTTCCGCCGCCAAAATTAGAACGCTGCCGGAGCCGTTTTGTTTCAGCCAAGGGTTATAGGGACAAGTTAGTATCGCGGGGTGCTAGTCTCTCTCTTTCTCTCTCTCTCTCGTCTCTCAGAAACAATCGACTCGGCATATATTACTCGAAAGATAGATTTACACCCTACACACCCCGTATGGTATATTGCCCGAAAAGGAACGAGAAGGTGAAGAATTACTTTTATAGAAAATGGGAGAAAAAGAAAGCGGAGTGCAGGTGGTCCCAAACAACTGGGGAAAAAAAGCTCTACACTACACCACGCGGCATACCCCACAAATCTTTTTCCATTTTGGTGGCTACAGCTAGGCGTCCCCGTGCCACCATAGTTGGCGAGATTCAAACCTCCCCTCCCCCACCCAGTCTTCTCTTCCGAATCTCCAATTAATTAGAAACGAGAGACCGCCCTGTTAATTAAACGGATTATGGAAGGCAGGCCCAGAGTCGCCAATCTCGTTTCCACCAGAGTTAAGAAGAGCGATTAGCGAGGGCCCTTATTGCTCCCGTTCTAACCTAGCTATACTATACATAGGCAGGCGTTGGGCGTTTGCTCGGGCACCCGGGGCACGCCAAACCCCATCCCCTCCTCCCCTCGACCATCTTGCTTAACCACTTTCATAAGAAAGTCCCTCACCCCCTAGTCTCGTTTACATTTACTTATTCTCTTCCGAGCTCGTTCTCTCTCTCTCTCTCTCTCTTGATCTTCCTTGTATACTTTTTTCCTCATTTCCTTTCCTTGGACCGAGATTAAAGGACTAAGAGTTGAAGGAAAAATCACCCCAAAACCCCTTTAAAGTCATACTTAAATGCACCCATAAGTCTGTCTCATTCCTAAACATTGATCAAGTTATATTAGGGTTGTAAGTCGGAAAATTTTCCGGAAAATGACCGAGCTATATTTTTCCGGAAAATTTTCCGTATTTTTCCGCTACCGGTTTCTCAATTAAAATGTTAAAACGTTAAAATTTTTCAATTGCCTTTTTTTTTTCAAAACATTCATTATTTTGTTTTCGGTGAATTCGGAGGGGGAAAAATTGTTTGTTAACCCTGTTTAAAGTCACAAATTATGGAAAAATCAACCACTAATATTTGGCGGTACTTTAATAAATCTACTAAAGATGGCAAAATATAACTGGAGAATGTATATATTGTAAACAATGTTATGCAAATAACGCAACGTGGATGAAACGCCACTTTTCATCTGGTATGTGCAAAAAGTGTTCCCCATCTGTATTGAAAAGTTTTAAAATTAACTGCACGAAAAATGAATCATCTCATGATATGCAACTACATTTGGTAAGTCAGCGAGGTGTAATTAGTCAAATTCGTAATTCAATTATATAAAAAGGCTGCAGTTTCTATTTTAAAATGTGTCTATTATATTAATTTCGAACTCAGGACAACAAAACTGAAGAAGCTATCGAAATATCTTCAAAAGTTTGATAAATTGACTCAAAGCTCACTTAATTGCTAGTTTTATATTTTTCCGATTAGGGGAAAATTTTCCGCGAAGAGAAAAATTTTCCGGAAAAGTTTAAGGAAAATTTTCCGCGTTTTATTTTTCCGGAAAATTTACAACACTAAGTTATATACTTTAATGTAGAAAATTTCATATTAACAACGCACTTCCCAAAACAAAAACGGTTCGAGAGAAGTAAGAATTTTTCGAGATTAAACTCTAAGATTTGCTCCGTTTGAAGTATCACTTTATTTTGTGTAGGAATTTAAGCTGGTCCCCCAGTTTCTTAAGAGCTTAAATGATTTCTTAGAAAATTCCTTTGGGGGTGTATTTATTATTTCTTTTCCTGTGATTTTACTTCACTTTCCGCGAAACAGAAAATGAGATTCGCCGAGGCTAATGCCACAGTATAATCGTGTAATGAAGATAATGCTTCGAAAGCAAAGGTCGACTTTTACTAGAGGGGGTCATCTTCAAATAGAATTGTAATGGATTTTATCGAAACGGAGAGAGAGATTCATCAAATTTAAATTTTGTTAGGCCTATTTTCTTAAGCCTAATATTCAAATAGTTCAATTCAATTTCGAAGCTGTTTAGGGGTTAGGTCTAACATTCCTTAAGAGTATAAAGCTCATGCAGTTTGGAAGCCTAATTCCTATTTTTTTAACCAATCAGACGGCATAGAAATATAACTTTCTATATAGGTTCCCTTTTAAAGAAGTAAGATTTCGTTTTTTTTTCTTTTTCTTTTCATATTTGACAAGATTGACATTTCAGACCAAAAACAAGTCGTTAGCCCTCAATTAAGGTTCCCTAAGTAAAGAGCGTGAGAGAAAGTGGGTTTGAGTAGCGTTTTTGATTGGATCCCTCAATTTTTTCCTCAAAAAAAAAGAAAGAAAAAGAATTGGGAGAAGGCCTGGATTTTTCTTCTTGAGAGAGAGAATAAAAGGAGAGTTTTTAAAAGAATGGTAACGACGTAAGAAAAGTATGTATACGACAGCCTCCGCAGCTTTGAAGAAACTAGAGAGACCTATTTTACGGGTTTTTAAAAAGAAGTAACTGAAGTAACTAGAGGAAAATTCCAATGGATTTGGGGTAAAACGCGCCCGGTTTATGTTGAAGGAGAGAGTTTGGGAAGAAAATTCCAGGGAGACTCAATAGGGTGAATATTTAAACAGAGTTCAAAGTTCGTTCCTTCATTCCACAAATAATTTTGGGATGGATAACCTAAGCAACGGTAACAAGAAGTTGGGATTTTGTCACACTCCTGTAAGTCAAGCTTCAGGGCGACAAAGTTTTGAGGGAATACGACATAACAAGTATAGTTTTGGTTTTTTTCTTAACACATAGCTCCCTGTATATAGTCTCCATGTAAAAACGCGGGGTTGTTACATTTGAAAGAAGTGAAAAATAGAAAAAAAAAGACCTGTCAATTCAAGCCGTAGCGACTTTTATAATTCTTACTTATTTTTTCATAATAAGGGGTATCAGAAGGGTTTCAAATATTCACAATTTCTAGGATTTAAAATAAATAACGCTTTCAACGCGTCCTTCCCGCAAGTTATACTGTGATACAAAATAATTTCTATTTACAGAAAGTAACTGAATCTTTTAACACGACTTTAATCGGATTTAAATTCGATCAAAGTAAATTAATAAGTAATTTGAGTTCTATATATGATAACTTTATACTCCTGGGCGTCCCCAAAGCTCTAGTATACTTAGTGACCTTTATGAGGAAAATGAAAATGCGGGAAATATTTGAGAGTAGAAAGAGAGAAGATGAGCGGGTGGATTCAGTCAGAAAAGGAGGACAAAAAATTTCAAGATTCATTAGTGAAAGATTGAAAAGAGCTATAGAAGAAATAGATTCATTCGTCGTGTTCGTCCCCTTTTTTTCGCTTTTCAGAATTTTCAATTAGATTGTGGAACGGGGACAGTCCTCAGCTAGCCTTTGAATGAAAAGCCTGCAACCCGAGTATTTTGTAACTGTCGGTATTGTTATTTCATGACGGATGATGTAATCGATTAGGAACGTATTTAGGATGAATTAGGCTTAGATCCCCGGAGTCTGATTCGTTGCCTAATTTCAGCCAATGGCACGCACCTTGTTGGAATATCAGACTAGAACTCATTTCTTTAACGGCGAATAAATCTTTCTTTCAAGAAGCGAGCGTGTTTTTTAAATAAAAATTTTTCAACGCCATGTTCGGAAAAGAGAAGTAGATTGCGAAAACGGCGGACGTAACGAGGGTTAACATTTCGCCGATTCTCTATTTGCCAAGACGTCGGGATTCGTTAAGGCGGCGCGCGTACCAGGCGTGGGTAAAAAGCGACAAATATGTCAGAACACTCGTTTCTAAAAATCCCGCCGTCAGAACCCGGCAGCATGCGCTTCCTGCGCCAGCTAGGCCAGCTATAGTTCAGGTTGAAAACCAAAGTCACCTTTCTAGCTCTCCTGGAAGTCAGTTCCTCTCTTCAAGTTTTCCGCTCTCATTTCCAGAGGCTATTCCGGGAAGCCCACCCTTTACCGGTATGACACTCATTCCCATCCAAAAACCCCCCACTTGGAAGTGTAACATCAGCGCCTAGGTATTTCCCCGCCGAGTCGTTCCAGTTTAGGCTTCATTAAAGGAAATTCTTCAAGGGAGTGTATAGAGCCTCGAGGAAAACGCCGGCGACAAAAGTTATTCCCTGTCCTTAAAAGCCATCCATAGATTTTGTCACGAATCATCGCGGTATAACGTTGCCCTTCCAACATTACCTCGGCCCTTTTCCAAAGTATGTAAATAAAGGGTTCTCTCGTCGTAATCTCGACTTTTTCCGCGAAGTTAGGGCCATTATTTAAGGCGAAATTAGGTAAACACGAACGGGGGAAGAGAAGGAGAGCCTCGTCAGAGATTCCTCAGTTCACAAATTAAGAAAAATTGTAGTTTAAAACTTAGCAGTCACGTTCACCAGTGGATAACTTTGTCAACTTTTAACAGAAACCCAAAAAAGGTTTTACTCTAATGACTAGCGCGGGTATAGTTTTCGTTATAGTCGAGCCATACCCTCAAAACGTTAAGCCTCTAACTCGCCGTCTTTCGCGTTGAATACCACAAATGTTGAGAAAGTTTTAAGAAAAGTTTCTATCTTACCTTTGAGTTGATTCTTCACTAATCCAGCCAGTAAGCATTTCTGATATCCACGTAACAAAAAGACGTATCCTCATAGTTTAATGTTTTTCCAGCCCTATTAGATATAAAGAAAAATAATAAACAATAAATACTAGAATAATTCATTATCTTATCATAAAATATTTATCATTATTAACATTTTCCGAATTTCTGTACAAAACCCAAGAAAATATTTTTCATCTCTCTCTCTCGCTCACTGCGCGAAGATGGCGGCAGGTTAGCCGATTTTCGATTCGCGCGCCAGTCTAAAACACTAAAACCGAGCTAGAGACTTCAGTCTCCAAAAAGGCTTGGAAGTTTCCTAGCTTTGAATCGATGTTAGTATTAATATTATCGTCACAAGTTCATCCATCCATCCACCCACCCCCTTCCATCATCTTCCTCCATCCTCTATCTATCCTTAGCAACGATTATCCGAAGATGGGGATGAAAAAAAAAGTCGCGCTTGGATTGGAAGAAGCAAGATGGAATAGTGAAGAGTGGTTCTTTCAATGAAAGAAGAAAAAAATAAGTAGAAAAAGAAGAGAGAGAAAAAATAAAAAAAAAAATAAAATCGGATTAGTGCTGCTCCAAAAGGAGAAGGTGGATGAAGAGGAGGAGGGTATGAAGAAAACGGATATACACCAAACTTCATCCAGAAGGGGATGATGGCAAACCGGATTAAGACTTTCAATAGAGAAAATATACAAAATAATATAGATTTTCACCCACTTCCTCTTTCAGACGTCGTAAAATTAAAAATAAACGTTAGATTAAAGCTTGAATCATTGGAGTAAACACAATTATGGACGTTCATTGCAATGGTTATGGTTAAAATATTAAAATTCCACGTCTGTAAGTTATATGCCCATGATAACAAGTAAAAAAAAATCATAAAAAAATACAACCCCATAAGCCCAAAAAACCTTTATCTGAGGTTCCTTGACATTCTGGAAAACTCTGATCTATCACCCATTTTTACGTCAACGTCTCTCATACTCATAACCCCCTCCCCATTCTCTATTTTTTTCCTTCTAGGCTCGCGTCGTCTTTTCCTCTATTATCGATTTATACGAAAAGAGCCAATAATAGAGAGGCTGAAAAATTCTTCCAGTCGCCCTTATTAGTGTTTATTGTAGAGGAAAACTGGGCTTTGCCGTCAAAAGAAGCGAAAGCTCGTCATTCGGATTCATAACCCAATATCTATACCGAGAGTCGTGATGGTGGTGGTGGTGGTATAGTCTTCTTCTTTCTTTCCTTTGTCAGAAATAAAGCGAAGAAGAGGGCTATAGCTAGAGCACTCTCCGGAATAATAGATCGAAACTATTTCCGAGCTTATAATCAGCCCCCTTCTTTCCCTACATCCCTCGCGTCCTTTTAAAGCCAGGGGCAGCAGCTTCAATCAATATATATAGGCCTAAGTCGAATAAAAAATATTTCTCCGGAAAATTATGTCTATTTCTACGGTACGTTAGGCACAGGGTTTATTGGGGGAAAAATGTCATAAAAATTACGCCAGTAGAGGTTGCTTTGCACGTTTTAAGTCAGAATCATCAAGAAATCAACAAGGGCTATCATTTTTATCACGGACTAAAGGATATTAGATCGAAAATTATCTCATCCTCCGTGTACAAACTTGGTACAAATATTTAGACATACGTTAACCCAATTCGAATTTAAAAATACCTTCATTGTGTTTTAGTAAGAATTGGGGGACAATTAGAACTACTTTTCTTCATAGAATGAACTTCCGGTGTTAGGGATAACATGACGTTCAGGGGTAAGTCCATATGAGAGATTTTGGGCGTTGTTTCAATAGGAAGAACGGTCGTGTACTTTGGGATAATTAAAAGGCTAGAGACAGATGTTTAGAGAGAGAGTGAGAGTATAAACTACATAGCATTGTCGTCGGAATAAAGTGTAACTAAACCTGTTTTAGGGGGTTCAGCCTTCTACTTCCCAATTTGTTGCCTTATCTTACGGCTCTTAAAAATTTTAAGCCTTTCTTTAGCAACTTCCGGTTGGGCGTTGTGTTTAGTTTTCCGTTTTCGGCTACTAGAAACAAAATATCAGGGAAATATTTCTTTCGACCAGGCTTTATTACTTTAAACTCGGCCGTTTCGATTTTTTTTCGTATTCTTTTTCTTCTCTCTCTCTTCCCTCGATAACAAACTTAAACCAATTGTGTTTTCCTTGACCGATTTTATATTTCTCTCTCAATGTTCGTTCTTTAAGGAAAGGGATGAGGGAATGTAGTAAAGGAGCGGAGAAGAGAAGATAAAGAGAGAGGGAGAGAGAGAACGGATGAGCTAGAGAGAGAGAGAGAGAAAGAGAGAGAGGTGGGTGGGTGAGTAGGGTTGAAGGAGGAATCGCTCCATAGCCGCAATATAGCCAGCGCGTTTTTCTCTCTTCGCCGTTCTCCTAGACTGCTTTTCTCAATTTCTGCCCCCAAAAATTTCTTTTCTCGGGATCGCGAGCCGAGTCGGGTGTAGGGCCGAGTGGGGTGTATGGAAGGGTAGGGTGATAGGGTGCGTGGAAGGGTAAGGACGGGCGCGCGGCTTTTTCTCGGCTGTTCCCCCCTGACTGGGGCTCTTTTCTGGAAGCCCCCTCGCTGTAGGAAAGGCGACCCGGCAAACGGGTCGATGGCAGTGCGCAGTCGTAGCGAAGGGCAGACGCGGCGAAACGCGAGCCAGCTCGTGAGGCGGCGCTTTGCCGCGGAGCTGAAGCAGCCCGCTTCGACCAACGTCGACGCCTGCCTCCAAAAAAACGTTTTGTCACCGATTTCCAGCGGCACCAGCGCTCGTTCCGACCTCGCGTTAGGCCCCCCTTTTCTTATCCCGAGGAAGGAGTCGTAGGAACCCACCCGCGCTACCCTCCCCGATTATTTAAATTTTTTTAAACCTTATTTTTTAATTTTCCTCGGAAACAAACGCCGGGCCAATCTCGGATTCGGACCGCTCCGACCCGAGAAGCTCGACGATGGTCTCGGCCCTTTGGCCCCCGCGCTCCGCCGGAACGCCATCCGACGCGTAAGCCTCGTACCTGCAACCCGAGTCCAAGTCGACGCGCTCGCTCGACCGCTAAAAATCGGACAATACCAACAAGCTCGGTCAGGAACGATATCGGGAGCCTCGATCGTCGCCTCCGATTCCGATCGGATCCCTTTTCCACGGATATTCGACTCTCGACCGGAAGTCTAAAAAAATTCCATCCCCCGCTTCGTGGAGGAGAGAAGCAGAAAAGCGCGTCGAGAAAGAGAAGAGAACGCCACCGCGGAGAAAGGTGTGGGCGGAAAAGGCCTCGGCTAGCAGACGACCGACGAAGACTCTCTTAGGCCGTGGACAGCCAAAGAGCGTCCTGACACACGCCAGACCTTGAATGGCCGGGCCAACGACTCTCCCGAAACGGTGAGCTCGAAATCCCTATAGAAAAGGTCGGCTTTTCCGTTTTTATTTCGAGAAAAACCTCCGTCAAAAGCGAAAAAAAAAGCGAGTGGGCCGAGGCTTAGAATCCCATTCGATCGCTCCCGGAGCGGAGAGAGAGAGGATCCAGAGAAGAGAGAAAGAGAGAGATTCGATTTCGAACGCGCGCGGGCGGAGGCGCCCGCCACCAGAAGTAGCCGCGAAAAGTAGCGCGTTCGGTAATGCGGGTTACCACCGAGAACGGCACCTTCATCCGAAATTGGTCGGCTGGACAGCGAACCTCGAGCGGCAGCGTGTTCGGGCCAAGCCGTTGGATGTAGTGACCGGAATGACCGTGCCAGACTGGCCGCTCCACTTTGCTAGGAAGTCATGAGGAAGATTCCAGCGACGGTCGTCTTCCTCGTCTGCTCTTTGACTTTAAGAGGTAAGCCTATCGCTATCCATCGTTACACGTTATACAACTCCCCTTCCTCCTTAACCGGGCAATCGCCAAATTAACCATTCTGATAAACCTTACGCCGATCGAATCAGTATCGACGTAAGTTAAGCTATAACGAGTTAGGAGTAATGAAATTAGGCCTAAAAACGCGGTAAACGTGAAAATAGGCTTGGAGGTACAATATGCCAGCCACCGTTTTCCATTCGAGTAGGAATCTGAGGTCTCCGAGAAGCCAGAAAACGAAGCTCGAGCTCGTATTAAAGTTCAATCGGAAGAATATATTAATCAAGAGAGATAGCTAGCGGAGGAGAGTTGACTCCGGTCGGCCTCCTTCCCCCCCCCCGATCCCCGAGTGTCTATTGTTCCGGGGGCCAAACAATAGTCCCGGCAATCCTTTCAAAAGCATTGGCAATAAAAAATACTTCTTATACTTGATGGAATCGTTGATCGTATCCCAATTCTGACACTTTGTCATCCCGTTTTCAGTGAGACGGCAAAAACATATAAAAGCGCGTCTCTCGCCCGCATTCTCTCCATGGCGCCCCTCATCCCGAGCTATATCTATAGATTATCGCCTACACGCGTGAACCAGAGCCAGGAACGGGGGATGGGGTGAGGGGAGGGTGCCACCTCGTATAGCCGTCTATCTAGGAGTTGGCCGTAGAAAAGGGAACGCCACCCCGGCACCCCCCTTCTCTCTCTTTCAGATCAGCGAACGTTTCCTTGACAACCGGCTCTATCCCCCTTTTCGGATGGGTCCATTCCACCAGGATGGAAGAGGAGAGGCGGCTCTGGTAAAAAGGAGAGAAGGAGGCCAGGGAGCTCTCCGGGAGGAGGGAGGAGGAAGGAGAAAATAAGAGAAGAGGAGAGCGCGGAGAGGGATAGAGACGTGTTAAACTGCTTTAGCCGAGGAGAGAGAGAGGGAGAGAAGCTGGAAAAAGAGGAGAAGGGAGGGGGTTGATCGGGTGTAGCCGATTGCCCGACATCTTTCATGAATAGATTAAAGATTAACGCGATCTCAATGTATTTTTGCATCCCCCCACCACGGCCTTTCGGTAAGTCTCGAAAAAAAAAAAAAACCCCGAGATCAAACTCTGACAAAATACTCTTGAAAAATAAATAAGAGGATTTCTTTTTATATCGAACTCCGTCGGGGAATGACTATAAAAAAAGGGATTACTATTTATAAATATACTTTTACAATAAGATAAACGCGCGTTTTATCTTGTTACCATGATCAAAACATCTGTCAAATCAATATAAAATCCGAAATTTCCGAAGTGGAGAGTGAGAAAAAATCCTCCATAATTTCCTTTTAAGTGAGATTTCCATTTGTAACTTATTCAAAAAGGATTCGTTTAGAGAGGGCTGAAGGGACACGTAGATCCCTGAAAATTTCGAATTATAAATTAATTTTCGAGCGAACCAGCTAGCTCTAGTTGTAGTATAGTGAAGCAGTCGACAGGAGGTAGGAAGAAGGCGCTAGGGGTCTCTGTTGAGCCAACCGCGCCTTCTTCTCCACTATTTCCAAGCAACTACGTTCTCTCTCGCTCTCTCCCTCTCACACACACAGAGAGAGAGTGGTGCGCGAGTTGCTGCCTATCTTTTCCTTTCTATTCCTTTCCGGGGGATTAAGACGCTACAAATTACGGGCCGCTTCCAATTTACATAAAGCCGGGAAGCTCGCGAAAGACTTCAAAAACTGCCCCCTTTTTAAGTGACTCTTTTACCCCTACCCCTATTCTTCGTTCGCTCCCTTTTACGCGACTAAACTGATCCTTTTGGCCTTCCTATCTACGACCACCAAAGACTATAAAACCGCTACTAAAAAGATAATAATTTTATTTTATTTATCCCAAACCCTCATCACCGCCCATTTTACCGGAAAATTTGTACAAATTCGCGACCTCTTTATGTACAAAAATTAGAAGTTCATAAATTAGAGTATAAATTTCCATGATCTAAAATAAAGGGGAGCTCGAAAACTGGGTGAAATACATTTGGGTAAAGAAGATATTGTTTAAGAAGAAAGCCAACATTTAGGGGCAACTCTTCCCACGTTAACTCTACGAGCCCCTGTAGAAATGTTTACCACGCTGCACACAAAATTTCAAGGAAAAGTAGCTACACAGGCGCAAATGCAAAATTTACAAATAAAACAATTATATATTTTTAAAATATTAATAAAAGCTAAATAAATAAAACTAAAAATGATTTCCACTTCAATTACTAGACTTTAAGTTGAAACAAAACGTAATACTTAAGGATTCGGTTAGTATAGAAGAAGAAAAAAAATTCCAAAAAGTGGTTAAGAATTTAAAATTTAAGACATTTACTCTTTCCTCCTGACGTTATAAAATAAGTCGGGCAAAAGAAAGGAATCATTTACGAAAGGAGCGGAAAGCTTTTTTTTTTACACTTCGTGGCACGCGAGGACCTTCCGCTTTTACCCCCTTTTCCCCTCCTTTTCGCATATTTATGGTGATTCTACGCATTTTAAAGTTCGCTAGCTACGATCAGAAATTTTCAATTATTCTCTCTTCTTCTCTCTTGTTTTTTATACGGAAGGTAAAACGAAAGAAAAAAAAATTGGAATAAAAAACCATCAAAGTTGAAGAATTTTTTTGCACTCTTAAGTTATATTTTAAAGTGGACCACCTCGGGTTAAATTTGGACCCAAGCTAAAATAAAATAATAAGGGAGCTGGGGGTCCTTATAAATTTTTCGGAACACGTTTCGTCCGGGCTCAGGGATTTCTCCTCTACTGAATAACAATTTGCCCCATCAATCTGGAACTGACAAAAATATTAGCTTTTTTTTTTAAGTTCCCTTCGGTTTGGTGGCTCTCGCGGTTAAGCCACTCGCTGCCGAGCTTTAGCCACACCCAGATATCCATCCCTACCTTTATAACACATGGATGGGTAGACTTTATACCCTCTATCGCTTTTAGAAATGCCAAAAAAAAGAAAGAAAGAGCTTTCTTAAACTTTCCTTAAGATGCTAGGCTAAGCAGTTATCCCCTTTAAACTTCCTGAACTTTTTAAATACGGTATAGAGGGGGAGCGGGAATAAAATAAAAAAAAGTAAATTTTTCGGAGGTTAAATCGTTCTTCCATAGCAAGCTCGCGTTAATATACTCCTAGGACCTATTTCCCGCTTTTTTCTATACAAAAAAACGTTTCACCCCCTTTGGTTGCACCTTCATTGAGTTTTCTACAGTGATGTTTTATGTATAGGCTACCCTAACCCAACAGCAGCAGCGGGTGGATAAAAATCCAAACATAATATAGAAAAGAATTTTAACAATTTAAGAAAAATCTTGCGGTTTTCCGCTATAGTTTTTATCAAGAAAAAGAGCCTTTAAACACAACAAAATTTTATTGTTTAAAATGTTATTATAAATACCGGATTGTTTCATAACTCGTAAACGGTATCCCTTAGAACAAAATGTCATAGAACATTTTCGAATCAAAATTTATTGCACTTCGGTCCTACCAGCCTCCCTTTTTTAAAAAACAACTTTGTTTAAAATAATTTGTTCAGCTCAAAAGTCTAATTGTATACATTACGAAACATATTTTTTGTTTAAAGCAGACGATGCTCACATTTAGGCTAAAGTTTACTTCGTGTTTTTCCTCTCATATTGACCCCTATATAAATGTTTACCCTGGAGAAATCATCTTATTAAGGTGAAAACTAGCGGCTTTTACGGCTGCAGAAAGAGAAAAATATCAAGAGATAGAGAGTTGGCGAAGATGGAATCGAGGGGAAAAAACCGAAGAAAATGGATGAAGGCCTCTGTTTATCGAATCAAAGAGGAACCTAAGGATTTAAGCCTAATAAATTGAGAGTTGGATCAGGCAGAGAGAGAGTGGGAGAGAGAGAGAGATATTCCGCGGAAAGAAATATCGATCGGCAATCAGGCCGCTAAGTGAGAGAAGAGTTAAAAGCGTGGCAACATTATTAATTCTCTAACCTCGTTCACCAACCAATAACCTATCTCTATAGCATACACATCCGTCTACTTCACCTTTAGACCCAGGATAGTAGAGATCGAGGATAAAATTTAACAGCACGTCACACCGGTTTTGTTTATATTTTGGCTCTGAATATGAAAAGGATAAGCCTTGGACTACAAGGGACGAGTAGAAAAGGAACTACGAAGTTGCTAAGCCTAATTTGTCGAGCTGTTGGTAATAGGCTCAAAAATAGCTTTTGATTTATAAATAACGTCAAAAATTATAATTTTCCTAAACGATTCCAAAGTAAAGCTCGCAGCAACTGTAAAGAAAGATTGAGAGAGAGAGAGGTAGAAATAAATAATTCTTCCTAAAAATGAATAGTAAAACGAATCCTGGAGCCCTATGAATTTTTAAAAGCTTGGACCCGAGCTGGTGCTGCTACAGGGCCCCCGGGTGGCCCGTTTTTAAGATTCTTTCGAATAAGAGACATCATAGTCATTTCTCGGAAGCAGTTTACGGAGGTATTACGGTATACTCAAATTCTTTGCATTCCGAGAGGAAAGGAGGAGATTGGATCTTAGAGAGAATAATACAAGGAGGACCACCGAGAAGGCCTTTTTTTTTTTAAAAAAAAAAGGGGGGGGCTTGGAATAGGAAGATGAGAGTGAAACGAGAAACAAAACGTACTCGGTCGCGAACAACGTACGACTTTATTTTAGCGGTCTAGAAAAGCTCCTCCTCCTCCTCCTCCTAACTCCTCCATTCCTGTTGTGGGACAAAAAAAGGAGGAAAAAATATGTAAGGCAAGAAGGAGATGAAGAAAAAGAAGAAACGCGGTTCCGAGAGAGCGAGGCATCCCGACGTTAGAAATACATTTTCACTGTCGACTGCCTCTCCATCTCTAGCTCATTCATTAAGGAATTATGCCGGCTGCCCGAAACAATTCTTCAAAGCAAAGGCTTAGGTCGAGCCACTGAGGAAAAGGTTAGACTTATGCGGGGGAAAAGAAGAGAGAGAGAGAGGAAGGGAAGAAATGTTACGTTACGTAGGAGGACGACACTTTACGATTCGTCCAAGCGGAATATCTCTTTTTCCAAAAACCTTCTCTCCCTCCTCCTCCTTCTCCTTCATACTCTTCCAAAATCCTAAAACCCATATTTTACTTATATTAAGGATGGGCAAAAAATACAGTATACGGTATTATAATCTGAGATTATAAAAACTTTTTCTTTTTAAACCCCAGATTTCCGATACAGATTTAAATAAAGATCGTATAGTATAATTCCATCCCATGAATTTATTTTATTCTCCCACTAACACGTAACTGATTTGAGGATCATCCTCTAAAAAGCGTTCTAAAATTTACATATGACGAGTAAAAAATATTCTTAGCTTATTTAAATTAATTCATTTTATGTAGTCTGTAGGAAAACAGGTATCCCCCACCCCCTTTTCCCCTTCCTTCGTCTTTAAAATATAATTTGCATAAGCTAGAAAAACTCTTGGTTAAGACGTTTAAAAATATAAAAACTTTGGAAAAATAATTTTGGGCCTAATTTGCATAGACATACCATATTATGAAAGTTGTGTCGTCGCGATATATTTATAAGGGATAAATCTTTTTTCTTTTTTTTTCTTTTTAAAAAATTTTCAATATTATTCCTTGGGGTTTCCTATAAGCCTAGTAATAAAAAGAAAATTAAAACTACATAGGCCATATAGACCAATAACGGTTTGCCCTAGATGTACCCAAAGGATAAAGAATTTTTATCACGGGGTTTAAGGGGTTGTAATAGGAAGAATGTAGAGAAGAAAATCTCCTTGCGTGAAGCCGGGTATTTTCGAGTAGCTGTCACGAAGGATCATAGCTGCGAGTTTTTATCCGGTGCAAACTTTGCGCGCCAAAGGTGGAGTTATATACTTTAGGCCGAGGTTACGTAACTAGCGACGGGGGCGATCGCGAGACAAAAGAAAATGATCCATCCGCGCCTCATAACGGTTTGGGGGAAGGGGTTAAGGGGGAACCCTTTTTCTTAATCGAGATATCGCGTGCGTTAACCATGACCAAGCCTTGCGCTAGGCCCAATATCATCTTCAAATCAGGGCTTTCACGAAGGGATACCACACCCTTAGCGCATCTACAGCTCCTTGTGCCGTGACCTTTTACCGTCTACCTCCATCCCTTCCTGGCTGGCAAACTAGGGTTTCAAATTCACGCGCTTAAAATTTCAAAGGGGTAAAAAGAGAGATGATTAAAAGAATTGAGATTAACAGCACCTTCCCTTTTCAACAGTCACAGAAATTAGTTAAATGTAAGGCTATAGTAGCGGGAAAATGAAGGTTTCAAAGAGTCTACTCGTAAAGACCCAAATTTAGAGTCAATCACCTAATTACCACGTGTTTAACAGATATTAGGGAAAATAAGAACTTTAATAAACAACCTTGGATTTCGAAAGAATTTAACGTAAACAAATGCTGATGTTTAAAAGAATTTTTTTTACAAAACGCCTAAACGCGAGTTATTTAGTACTGGTTCGTTACCTTTTTCGAACATGCAGAAATGCAAATTTTGATTGCGGTTTGAACTCTCTTATCGTGATTTCACTGATCAACCAACCCCCACGGTATATATATAAGATTTTCATCTTAAACAGATTTTTTTCTCTTTAAAAACCTTCCATCTTTACATAAATATTCCCCTAGAAGTAAGAGACTGAAAAACAAGAGTAAAACAATGGAATTTAAAACCCCACGCGTACCCACCCGAACCCGGTCCCCTCCCCCCGAAAAAAACTTGGTAAGTGAGGGGCTGAATGTAAGATTAGAGATTTTAACAAGTATTTCAACTCAGGCTGGCGTTCCTTATAGAAAGGAATGAAGCGTACGTCCAAAGCAGTAGTTCCTAACCCCTTCTTTTCGTACATCATCGTCTATACTCTCCTCTAGAGAGACTCGCTAACCGTATTAATCCGCTTCATTTCAAAACAGAAAATGCCTTCTTCGGACCGCCATGGCGTATAAATCAGGGCATTTTTTTCTGCTCTCTCTCTCTCTCTCTCTCTCTCTCTCTCTCTCTCTCTCTCTCTCTCTCTCTCTCTCTCTCTCTCTCTCTCTCTCTCTCTCTCTCTCTCTCTCTCTCTCTCTCTCTCTCTCTCTCTCTCTCTCTCTCTCTCTCTCTCTCTCTCTCTCTCTCTCTCTCTCTCTCTCTCTCTCTCTCTCTCTCTCCTCTCTCTCTCTCTCTCTCCGTACCCTTCTCCTTATATTTAGAATGGGAGGAAATCGGGAGAGACTCGTTTTTTCACTTCTTTTCCTCTCAATCCTTGGGAGGTTTCTCTCTCTCTCCAGCATTCTCCCATCTCTTTTATTGATCGCCGATCGAAAAGGGCGAATTGAGACATTCTCTCTCTCATCCCCTCTTTCTCTTTTTTGGTGGAAGAAGGGGGTCTATCTTGTGCCCTTCCCTAAAAACCCCATGCAGCATCCCTTCTCTCTCTCATGGTGACCTGGCAGACGTTTATAGTTAGGAACCCCATTTTCCGTTAGATGGGGCTAGCAAGACACCAACCAAGAGCCCCGACTGAACCCCGGTTAATTTTGGTCCTTTGAAAGCGCGGGAAAACCTCTTTCGTAATTAAGCCTAGATCGCTTTGGTCCCTAACTAGAAGATCCCGAGCATTTTCTCATCGGGTATACATCAGTCTTCCCATCTATACCGATTTAACCTCTCTTTCGACCCCGCATTAACCCTTGATTTTGGCGAAAAGGGGGGTCTCGCATTGAGGTCTTTTATTATCGAACCCCAACCCCTTATATTCCCCCCCTCGTCGCATAGCGTGTACGTTGTCGATATCCATCTTTGAACAGGAACAAAGTCTTAGGAATTCCTTAATCTATCGTTATATCTATATTAGCGAAAACGATTTCGATTTGATCCCTAAATATATATATATATTATCAGAGAGAATTACCTATTGTAATAAATATTATAAATGCCGAGCTATTTTACGTATATTTATATGTATAGGGGTATTAAAATTATAAGAATCGATGTCTTGATGAAAAGCGACTGTGTAGCTTCGGAATCTGTTATCCCGACTAAATAATTAGAACGTTTGAAATTTCCCATAATTATATCGCGATTCGATAAATAGACAAAGCGTGGAATGAGAGTAGTCTTCAAAGGATCTAAGAACTTATTACGATTAAATATTATAATTATAATGTATACAAAATTAATACAGAAAAACCGAAAACCAGTTTTCTCTGAGAATTTTTGGGTTGTGTATTGTAAAACGTCATAGAACATTTTCGACTCAAAGTGGCCAGCTACCCTCCCAGTATAACCAGAAATAATTTCGATTTTATAGGACTAAAATAATCTGGACCTGCCATTCGTTTTTTTCTTCTTCTTTTTCTAACAGACCTTGATGAGTTTGACATCAATAATAACCCAGTTAAAGAGTGTCAAATTCTTTAGGTTTTCACAATCCTAGCGAGTTGTCAACTGCCCTCTGGTTTATTGCCGTTAGGTTTAACCGCGTTAAAGAATAACTTCAGGATTGTCTCGATCGTTGTGTCCTTACACTAGAGTAACCCTGGATGATGGCAATGTGTCCTAGCGGACTTTGAACGGGGAGGGAGGTGGTTGGTAGAAGCGATATGTAAGATTGAAAGAAAGCGTTCCACAACCTTTGTTGGGATGGAGGAAAAGGTGCTGTGGAGAGAGAGAGAGGATGGTGATTGCGAAGGGTGAGAAAAAGAGCGCGCTGGGGTGCAAGTTTTTACCATCATATTTTCCGTGTCATTAATGAAGTCAGAGCGAGCCAACTTTCATATATCAAAGAGAGAGAGAGATGGGGGAGAGTGGGGGGGGGGCAGGTCGACGACGTTGCCGTTTCGGACTGGTCTGCCTTCCTATTGATTGTCCACTCTCGTGTCCGAGATATAAAAGGCACAAGCGTAGGGGGGTTACGAGGGGCCACACAAAATCGAAAGCGGCACGTGAACATTTCCCCTCATTGCAAGCCTAGCACGCTGAGCTTTCCTTTCCTTTCCAAAAGGAGCCTCGTGCTTGGGACCCTCCATGCAACTCTAGGTTGCTAGCTGGTGCTGCTATCGCAGCAACTTTTTTTTCTTTCGTTCTAAGCAATTTAGTCAGATAGGCGAGGCTAATGGGAATATCTTTCCCGCTCTCTCTCTCTCTCTCGCTCTCATCCTTGGGAAGCTAGCCTTCTTTCTATAATGTCTTTTTACCCTTCGCGTGTAACTAAACGATTTTATTGTAGGGCGGAGTAAAAGTAGTAGAAAAACCAGCTTCAAAAAGAAATTATATTCAAATTTATAAGAAGTCTATAATGTTTTCAAACATAGATAGATACCAACCGACCGTATACAGGGTGTTTGTGAAAAGTCCATCAATAATGAAAGAGCGTATTTATTGGGCCATTTTGAGTCGAAAATGTTCTATGACATTTTGCCGTCCGAGCCACGGTTTTCGAGTTATGATTTGAATATTTTAGGGATGACCCCTTCATTAAATTAGCGCTGTCTTTCAATTTCTTAATTAAATTTAAGGGGTCATCGGTAAATTACTCCAATCATAACTTGAAAACAGTGGCTCGGACGGCAAAATGTCATAGAACATTTTCGACTCAAAATGGCCCAATAAATACGCCCTTTCATTATTGATAGACCTTTCACAAACACCCTGTATAGTCGATTAATTGAAGTTAAACGTCCGTCCCAAACTCCCCCCTCCGTTTCCAATCTCGTATACTTCTTTCGAGAGAGAGAGAGAGAGAGAAAGAGAGAGGGAGGGAGAGAGAGAGTGATGTATCTATTTTAAATGACTAACTTCTAATTCAAACATAGATAGACATATAGGAAATTAGTAAGAGAAACGTTAGGTTCCTATTCATAATAATATCGAAAGGATTATAGGAGATACCGTAAAATGTGTCGACTGACAAAATGGAGCTTGGGGGGAAGAAGTAAAAATAAAAAGAACTTTTTTTTTACGTTCCTAAATATATATAAAAAAAACTTTGCCAATCTTTTACTCTCAGCGATAAAAAGATGAGCGAGGTCCCCCTGTAGAAAAAAAGGGATTGAAAATATTTTTTATAATTTTTTTTTGCCCGTAACGCGGTATAGGGGGACGAGTTCTAGCTCAAACTATATATATATAGTAGAAGGCTTCGACCAAAACTCAAACCTTCTCCCTCTTCCCTCAATTTTTATCGAAAAGAAAATTTTCTCGCTTCCTCCCTTTGTTGCGGAAACGAGTTTTTGCTCAATTTTTCGCAAACCTCTTTTTCTTTTTCTCTCGCGCTTCTTCTTCTTCTAGAGAAGAAGCCCTTCTATCCAACAACTTATTACGTTTCTTAGTTATCGGAGGTGTCCTGCCCATTCGACACTTTCGAGACTGAGTGAGACCAGAGGTGGTAGGATGCGAGGAGAGAGAAAAAAATCCAGCGCTATTTTTGACCAAAGACATTTTTGGGGGAAAAAGGGCGGAGAGATAGAGTATGTGAGAAAGAGAGGTATAGAGCAAAAATGACGCCACAAAAAAAAAAGCTTTGCGCACGAAATAAGTCGATCAAACGCCATAGACACGTTTAAACCCATATTGGGTCATGGGGATTTAAAAATAAAACTAACTTTCTGGAGGAAATCTTTAAAGGGATTATGAAGAGTGTGACTTGATTCGCGTCAAACGGGAACCCCAAAAATTACAGAATTACTGGTCATTTTAAACATTGAAACTTAAATTCCAACAACAAGAAACAAGCTAAGCCTTAATGATAAAAAACTTGTCAAAACTGGAGGCAAGACAAATCGAAATTTCGTGCTAATTACGCAACTATTGCAGTTCGCATTGCGAGTTTGCGGGAAGTCTGATGACGTTTGCCACGTGATAAGCTATTACTAAGTTCCACCCCCCCATCTCCTTAATATGTACGGTTGTCAGACTAAAAAGCGGACACAATTCCTCTCCTATTCCAGCATACATATTTCCACTTCGTTCTTCCTTTAGAAAAAAAGAAAAAGATTGTCAACTCGTTGAAACAGTTATTCGGTACGGTGGTGTCGTCCCCGAATTTAAGGTCTTAGTTCACGATAGGATATTATAGGAGATCTTGTCCGACATTTCTCATCATCCTCTCAGAGTCCCTCGATTTTCCCCGCGAACTAGCTAGTAAGGTAATAGAGAATCCGCATGAAATTACAATTTATTTCTGGGGCCCGACATAGCTCGAGTCGTAAAATGGGAAAAAGTACTGAATAGGGATGACGTCTTTATACATTTTCTTTTTATTCTAAAATCCTCCCCCAGTAGCTAGCTAGCAAGTGAGCTAGTAGTCTTTCACATTTTTATCTTCCAACCGAGAGTATATTTGAATAAGGCCTACTAGCTCGGATATAATAGTCGTATTATTTGGATATCGGAAAATCAATGAGACTATTCGTGGGATTTCATTATATTAAAAGCGCGCGAGCCAGTTGGCAAATATACAGTATAATATACAGTATAATAAATTAAGTTTTGGTTTTATATATCATTAAAAATGGGAGGGGGGAATATACTTGATAATTCATTAATTTTTCAAAAAAGAATATAAAGTAATAAGAAACACTTTGTTCATTTCCCAATTAATATTTGCTTAAACTCGTAAGTTGTACGAAAAAATTAATTTACTCTTAGACTATAGCTTAACCGACATTAATATTTTACAATTTTAAAATTTCACCACAATTAAAGTGGATTGTTACCTAATCCTAAATCTACAATGATAAGTCAGTACACGTCGTGTTTTAAACATAATATAAAGAGTTTGAGAGGTTGAGAAGCGGGGATGCTGCGGGTTTCGAGGAGTGTTAAAACAAGGAATTTGGAGGGGAGGAAGGTTTGGCGTTTTGAAAAAGAGAAAAAGAAAGTATACATCGCGTACAAGAAAGAAAGAAACGAGAGAAGGAAAATAAGGGAGTTTGTCACGCTTTATGTCAAATTAAGGGAAGCAACCCTTTTCCCACCCCTCTCCTCCTGTTACCGTTTCATCCCCTATCTTACTTTCTCCTAGTTTTTGTTTGGTGCGGTTCTTCTCTATTCCCATTTTGGGTTCAGGCGCGCGACAACTGTACGTCGAATTCTATCCGAGAACAAAATCCGCTCGTCAGCTTTCTAACCCTGTAACCCCTAGACCTTTAAACCTCATTCCCTCCCCCCCCCCATCTCGACGTTCGTTGCTCTTGATCCGTTTGCCCCAAAGAGAGGAGGACCAAGAGTTAAAGAGGAGGGATGGGGTCGGAGAGAGGGAGGGGGAGAGAGACGAGGTGATCGAGGACGGAAACCTTATTAAGGCGAACCGGATATGCCATCATAAGCGCATTTCCGCCATCCTTCTAGCCTAGACGAGAGCCATTCCCTACGTATACGTACGAACATTTCACTCGCCATTATACCAATCGAGTGTGGAGGAGTGCGGTTTAAAACAGACACGTCTTTAAAAAAAGAGGGGACATTAACCTTGAAATCCATGATCCACGTTGTTAAGGTTTGACTACGTTAAGATTAAGAGTAACAAACTACCAATAAGGTTTATCAGAGTTTAAAACATTCTATCACGAAAATTTGAAACTAGGTTTGAGGAACGTACGTGTCGTGTCAAAACGTTTTTAGTCATAGATACTGTAAATACTTAATGGAATTGAAACCGTCTCTTGTCAAGTTGAACACAAGTCCATAACCCCACTGTGATAGACTCCTACTTCTACTTAGTACATTTTATTACAATGTTTTTGGACATTGTCACTACCCTTAACATTCGATTTTCGTCAAGAAAAATTTAGTTCGAAAAAAAAAGCCGAAGTATTCAGCATTAACGGGAGAATTCAATTTACTAGTGGTTTCATTTGACATTGTGTCGCGGTTTTTATTGTCCCACTAGAGCATCTCTGAAGGATAATTAAACCAAAAGGAAGTTTGGCGGCGACGGCTTTAAACGTCCTATAATTCCAACTACTTCTTAATAATTAACCCGCAGAGAGAGAAGTCAAATTGTTATTAAGGAAAATGGATTAAGACGGAAGAACTTCGGGAGTCTAGTAATACGACGGTATAAACTCTCCATTTCAACGGAGTTCTCGGCAAACCTTGTCTTTAACAGAGATTTTTTTTAATCGTTTATAAGAAGAAAGGCGGAGACGAAGCGCAACGTAGTCTTCCATCAAAGTAGCCCATTAAAAATTTAAAGCTATAGCTGCGTGGCTGGAATTTTTCAGACACTTTCATTTCCATAATTTTTGCTCGACCACGTTCGACGAGATTAGTCTTTTAAAGAGGAAGGAGGAGGCGATTTCTTTACCATTAAAAAGATCCCCAAATTTTTTTTTATTCTTTCGTTTTGGAAAATTTCATCGAAATTGATCGATTTCGTCAGTAAAGAATTTTTTGGAAAATCGTCTGAGCGCTATATAGAGTAGAGTCGCTTTTCACGGGTCATTTCTCAAAAGAATGACGTTTTCTATTGATAAAAATATTAAGAGCTATTTCTCTAAAACGTTTAAACACGCGTCAATGATGAAAAGGACGATGTGTTAAAGGTGAATGGCTTATAACTTAGCCTAAAGGCATACTAGGAGATAATTCCAAATATTCGATTCGTAAAAGAGAGTGCCAAAGAGAAGAGGAGGAGGAGGAGCTGTGCAGAGCGAGTGAGAAAAGGGATTGAGAGAAAGAGAGAGATTTCAAAGTCTCGAGAGTCGCTTAAGCGGATAAGAGTATCGTTTTTAATCGGAGACTGAGCGTTATACTATACTATTAGAAACAAATTCCACTCGGCTTCGCCCCGCCCCTGTCTCTCTCTCTCACACACACCCACCCTAGAGGCATTCGAGACGATAAATGGCTCGAACGAATTCGGCAAAATAAACACGGTAAAATCGGACCCAAGTTGGCGGAAAAGTTTCCATTAAAAGGCTTGCTAGCTAGCTGCAAAGGATGGAGAAAATCAGGAGCCCGACCCAATAACGCCCGTACAGGGTGTTCCACTTATCGTATCACACCATAATGATTTATCCTATCGTATTAAATTGGGTTTAAAAACATATCTCAACACTGTATAAGTTTTAGGTGTATGATCCAACGTCGTTAAGGTTCCTACTTGGCGCGTAATCGTCCGATAACTAAAATGTTTCTCATTTGGAATATATAGTTTTCGAAAAGTGAGGATCCCCTCTGTTCATTTTCCTTCGCGCCTTTAAGCGGTCTAATAATTTAATTTGCCCGAAGAGTCATCCTCTATTTCCCGGAGAATTAAAGACTACGGTTATTGTTCCGAACGCCTAATTCGGGAAAAGGGGGGTGGGGGTCAACGCGGGGTTAAGGCAAACGCCCAACAGCCGCCCTCCTCTTAATTATAATTAAAGAGAATGGCTAGTTAGGAAGCACCGTTAAGGACGCGAGGCGATGAGGAGCAAAGAGAAGAGAGTATACCGAATATAACCTCAAAACGTACGTCCGCGTCTTCCGCCGCTCGCTCCAACGGTGGTTGAACCCGAACTAAGCCTAACTCTAACTACTAACCCTAAACCCGGAGAACCACCCCAGAAATATTCGAGATAGCTGAGAAACGTCAGCTGCTCCCCAGTTTCTCCCTGAGGATGAAGATGCTCGGGATGAAAAACGGAAGTCCTTTCCATCGCATCCTATCGTAAAAATAAAGGTTATGCCTCTTCTCCAGTTTTTAGGAAATGCTAGCCCATTTCGCGTTCGAAATGCACGCCTTACACCTGACCCAGCAATTCCCCTGAACATTGAACCTAACTTAAGCCTCGGTTTCACTCACGAGTGAAGTATGACCCAACTATAGCACGGTGATCGTCTGCACCCCTGACAAGGAGAATTATTTTTTAAAGGGGCTGCGAGGGGAAAGCTTCTTACGAAGGCCAGGAAATTGCGCCATTACTTCGACGGTACAAATTGGGATTAGTATTAAAAGGCAAAGAGAAGTAATGGGGAGGAGTAATATTGACTTCTTAAAATTGTAGAGATTTCTTTGAAATCTTTATTTCTTTCTTCTTGCCTGGGTTATTTTATTTATATTGAAAGTTTTCGAGGAACGTATATCATATTTAAGATGTATAAAGCGAGAATTCAAAGAATACTACAAACTAGGCGATAATTTATTCAGAAGTCAACCCACTCACAACGTAGAGTAGTAACGTATATCATATTTAAGATGTATAAAGCGAGAATTCAAAGAATACTACAAACTAGGCGATAATTTATTCAGAAGTCAACCCACTCACAAAGTAGAGTAGTAGGTTGATCAAAGAAATTTTTTAAAAAAAGTTGTAAAAATTAGGTGGGAAGTTAAAAGGGTGAAGGATGGATGGCACTCTTGCACATCATCAATTTGTACAGAAAAAAAAGATGATAAGTAAATGGAAAGGAAATAGACTTTCACGGCTAATACGGGTGATTTGAAAGGGGGAGCTCACGAAAGAAAGAGTTAATGTTTGGATCAGGATGGACCCTTTGTCTTTAGATTTTTTTTTTCAGTCAGAAATCCGACAATCGATCGAGGTCGAGGTTGGGGCATCTAAGAAATCGAGGAGGAAAAAAAAATAAACGGGGGAAGAATCCCTTGTTAAAACCCGGGGCTTTCCTCGGCCCTTTCGACCCTTTACCTCAGTCACGTGATTGAAATCCCTTAATCCAATTGGCCGCCTCCGATTCTCTGTCCCAAGAAGCGTGGGAGAAAGGACAAACTAAGTAAAGCGGCGAGGGTTAGTGAAGGAGATCAACCGCCAATAGCCTGGGTAAGGTTCCAAAAACGTTTGGGCAAAAGAAGCGGGCAACCAGGAGGGAGAGAGAGAGAGAGAAAAAACCTCCTTATATTCAGCCCCAATGTTTTTTCTGCAACGACAACGTAAAATCGGCTAGCTAGGCTAAGGCTATAGGGCTATACGTATGTACCAAAGAGCTCGATTTGATCCTATTTACCCAACTAGGAAAACGACGGACGAGGGTTACTACGTCTTCCTCTCAACCAACTCCCTCCGACCGTCATCTAAGACGAATACCTAAATTGATAAATACTGAGAATTCTTCCTTTCCTTTTTTCTTTTACCAATTTCCCCGCCATTTCTTCCCTAATAAGAATCTCAGACCACGAATAAAATGAAGGGATAAGGTCTAAATATAACTATACACGGTGTTTCTGAAGTCTTGCCATAAATTTAACGGTTCCTTCTTAGGGTCAAACTATTTTCTTTGTTTTAGGCCCGCCAGCCTAATTAAATCTCTTCCTACGCAACTTACTATATCACCCCTATAGCAAAAATCGTGCCTTAATTTGAAGACGCGTACAACGTAATTGAAAAATTAAATAAATAAATATAAAGCCAAAAATAAATTCCAACGCATATTTTGGATAAGACCTATCGTTTCCTCCGCTTATCTCATACTTAAACCCAGCCATGCGACTAATAGAAAAATTAGCACGGCGATATATTAAAAAGAGGGGCAAAGGGTTAACTCTCAATTAAAATCAAGGAATAAATTTAAATTCCCCCCGATATTTCTCCTTGTATAAAAACTCGTGGAATTTTTAGAATTCCCGTATGGCGCTTTTGAAAAATGGCGCCAAAGCTCGCGTTTCGACATTAGCGACGTCTGGCGACGCAATTTACGTAAGGCTTCAAACCGCGCTAATGTGTAGCAAGCTTAAGAAGACGATTTTGAATCCGAACCGAGCCGAAACTCGTAAAAGTCAAAACTGGAAACGATTATACGCGAGTAGGGTCCGTGATTACGGAAAGACAAACGCGTATACTCGGAGGAACTCTTCAATTTTCTCGTCAGGCTCCGAAATAAGATTTTACGACGTGTTCGTGAGAATATATATTCTAGCGAAAAGGAAAGTTAGGCACCCCCTTCCTTTTCTAACGGTATACTTGTACGTACAGTTTGGAATGGTACGACGACGCTGGGTCTCATAAATCTTCCGAGTGGTCAGTGGTCGAGCCGAGATTAGACCCGCATTCCCGGGATTCCCGGTGCGGTTTTTGACCAGCGTCCAGTAGCCCTACGTTCCCTGGTAATAATAAGAAGAAGGGAACTCTATATACAACACTGTGCCCCTCCCTTTATAGATTCGTGAACACACCAATGGGGGGGGGTTAGATGACATAGCGTGTGCGGGGATTCAGATTTCGGTGTCGAGCTCTTTTAGTCGTCTAGCGATCGTGACACTTTGGACACGAGGAACCCCCTCCCCTTAATGTTACTTTGTTCCTGTCACTCTCGACTATCACTTAGATTCGAGGCTTCAAAGAATTTTTAAACTCTCTAATAAATCCTGAACTAGTTAGGGCTATCACCAGTTAAATTATTTTCCGCTATGTTGTTAAGAAGAAGCTAGGCTTCATTGTGAAGAAGTAACCCGCAGCTATTACTCCCTGAAGGCGGTTGATAAGCTCCTTTTTAGAGAGTTTTTAGCTACTTCCTTTAAATTTAAAATCACCACCGAAGTCTTTACAAGATTACGAGATAAAAACTTATTTGGTTTGCATCTCTAGGTTTTCGTCACGGTTACAATCTTTTAAGACTCGAGTCCCTTAACACCCCGAGTGAGGATTATACGTAACATTTTTGAAAAGACGCAAATTTTCGCCGCGATAAAACACACCAGATTTTTATTTATTCCACAGTGACACGGGCTAACTATTGACTAAATTGATCAAAAAAGGGAGGAGGGGAAGGGGTAAGGGAGGCCACCAAATCGGATCAGGCAGCGAATGAAATAAAGCGAGTACGCAGGCGTGTTAGTTATAGAAATTGCGTGACGCTCGATCGAAAAGAAGAAATGGAACGTTGCCAAAAGATGCTGCGGCTCCGAACTATACATCCGTTTTCTTAAAGCGAATAAAGTTGAAAGAGGGGAATCGAGATATAGAACCCAGGGGCGAAATTAAGTAACCGACACCCAACCGCCTTTCGTTTCATTCACACTGACAAAGTGGACAGAGAGAGAGAGAAGATCGGGATGGGATGGAAGATGGAGAAGAAGAAGAGCGGGAGGTGGGGAGAAAAAGAGAGAGAGAGAGAGAGAGAGAGAGATTACGGAGAAGGAAAAACGGTAGAGTCTTCTTCTTCTTCTTCTTCTTAAGACTTTCCCGCTTGATGAAAGAAACGAGAGATTTTTTAGGGAATCGCCCGAAAAAACGATGCTATAAAGAGAATTAGATTTTTGTCCCTCTGCGGAAAAAGTCTCTCCTCTTCCATCGCCACTCCCGTCCCCCTCCTCCTTCTTACATTATCCATCCTCATATAGGAGAGACTCGAGATGGAGCGGCTATCGAAGCGCAGGGAGCTCGGGAAAGGTTCTCAAATGGGCTCGGGATAAAACGAGAGAAAATTAGAATATGATTATGAAAATAACACCCAAATGGAATAAGAGCGAAGTGAAAGAGGATGGGGGAGCTATAATCTGACGTATTAAAAACTAAACGTCTTAAGTATGACGAACCGACGGGGATAGAAATAAGCTTAACGACGTCTACTTAAAAAAAATTCTTAATTTTTTTTCTCTTCTTTTGCAGTCCTCTGTTCCGAAGACGAGGAAAGATTAGTTCGAGATTTGTTCAGAGATTACAACAAACTCATCCGGCCTGTTGAATCCATGAACAAAACGGTGGAAGTTCAATTCGGCCTCTCTTTCATTCAGCTCATTAACGTGGTAAGTACAATATTTCTCTCTCCCCCCGTCCCTCCCTCGAAACCTAAGCTGATTCCAACATGCACCTAAGCCTAACCCAATAAGAAACACATACAATAACACCCGCTCCTAGCAAGTGATATCTTTCGCGAAGTGGGAAAAAATGAATCAGACACGTTATAGTAAATTGAATTCTAGATCCATGGCACATCACTTAAAATGACGCATCAATACCATTCCGGTTCATCGAGAGCAAAGGGAAGTTAACGTAAAATCGGCTACACCATATATATAATATGGGATCAATGAAGCACCCACTTTTCTCTCTGCCACCCCCCCCCCCCAATTTTCAGTTACCCTTGCCACCCCGTTTTCCAGGGCCTGGAAAATCCCTCGATCGAAACTTTAAACGCGTGACAGATATTATACGGTCGCCCAGAGAAAAGAGGCGAGCTTGCTAGTAACGCGAACGTTCCTGCATGCCTTCTTCCTCTTTCCTTTCCTTACCCCTATGCTCGAACACTTCCTTACCCAATGTCCCCTTTTATTCCTGAAACCCAACGTTGGAAAACTAGAATAAATAAAAAAATCTGATTCGGATTCGGCATCTGTATTTTTATATATTTTTTCCTGGATAAGGAAAAAAAGGAAAAGAAAGGAAGAGAGTGAGGAAAAAAGTAAAAAAGAAAAAAAAAAACTCTGGCCGACTTTCCTACGCCGACGCGGAAGACTATTTTCTAGAAAGAAAAAACTGTTGGAAATCCTGGTAGCACCCTTCGCCGACATTTAGACTAAATAGTTCTATTGGGACATAACAAACATATCAGTAAAATCATCTAAAACAAAAAAGAAAAATAACTGCACGCGCTCTATAGTATCTGTTCGTATCAGCTTCACTGCCTTTTGCACACCAAAACTTTCCTTTGAACAGGCGTTGTGCTGATATTTCTTCAGAAAACTATACCAAGCATCCCTATGGAATATTATTGGTCAAAATCTTCTAGCTGGTGCAGGCCTCTTTATTTCTTTTTCCCCCCTTACACATAGGTCCTGCCCATGCACTCCCCATACTGCTGGCTCTTTGCGGCAACTCGGAGAGTGTGTCCCTGAGAAAATTGATTTCCTTAAGGAGCGCCGATATATCAGAGCGTTTGAAACGGGGATCTCTTCGACCCCTTACTTGATAGTTCGCGTTGCTCTTTAGTCGCTTTCGTTCAAAGAGAAGTAACGCGATTGTCCCTGGCATCTTGCCCTTATCCCTTGCAGCTAGCGTCCCTTCATTCTCCCTCGCAGGCTCCCTCCCTATATCCTCATCCTTCTACTTTCTTCGCTATAGCACGCGTCACGCTGCACCCTAATTAACTTATATCGTTTCCTGAAAATTATTACAAACGTTCGCGATCGAGTAACTTCGTGATGCCATAAAAGGAAGTTAGGAGAGCAGGGAAAACGGGGGTTCAATGAGGTGAACGAGCCTAATTTTAGACGCGGGAGCAATAATTACTTTCTTTGAGAAGAAATGAGGCAGCTATGGAAACAATTTTTCTATCTCAAAGTATACAACATTCCCCGGGTTTTGATTACTCATTTAACTAAAAAAACCTATTTAACATTTTAAGCCAATGTGGTCAGTTTATAAAAAATAAAAGGTCAACGATTTAAAGGGATGAGTTGAATTCGAGTTTGGAGAGACATTTGTGTGTGGGCGTCGATCGTCTATTTGACCATCGCGGAAATCCTGGGGCTTGAATAGAAAACTGAAGGGGAAAAGAAAGTTCTATATTCTATCGAAGAAGCGAGCCAAACGGAAAGAAGAAAGATTCGAGGAAACGATTGTTCTTAAGGCCGCGGGTCGTACACAGAGAGAGATAGGGTGGACCCGCGGATTTACTCCAAATCTCCTACCTAGACCCAGAGGGGAATAAGGGGGGGGGCAAAAAACTTCGGCAATTACAAACAACGAAACAGGTATATGATCCTAGTTAAGCCCCTAATCCGACGGGGGCTTACGCTTAGTTTATAACGAAGCCGGACTTTGGCCGAAATGGCGCGAGTTCGCCCCCGCACCAGCGACTATATATTTCTCCGAAAAAAAAAAGAAGGCGCTCAATTCCAGTCCGGTTACGTTTAAAAGAACGTCTTATCCCTCCTTTTCTCTTTAAAAGTAGTTTTAAAACGTAAGAGAGAAAGAAACCTTTTTCTTTTAACAAAAAAGTTCTTTTTTTCCGCAGTCGCCTCGAATCGAGTCGAAACCGTAAATTTTAAAACTTTTCTTGGCAAAAAACTTTGTAGCCCCGGTCATTTCCGTCTCATCCCGGGCGCTTTCCCTTTTCTTACTTTGCAGAAAAGATGGTGATGGTGGTGGGATGAGGGGAAACCGTATAGGATTATCCGGAGGGAATTGTCTATACCCATACCCCTCAGTTTTATATCTTTCAAACGAATAAAAGAGGATTTGGGTTTCGCGCGCTAAAGAGATGGACACATTTTTAGGTGAAGGAAAAACGAATTGAATGACCCGCCCATTAGAGTAAAACTACCAGAACCTTGGAAAAATTCAATGTTTTAAAGGATAAACTCTCTCTCTCTCTCTCTCTCTCTCTCTCTCTCTCTCTCTCTCTCTCTCTCTCTCTCTCTCTCTCTCTCTCTCTCTCTCTCTCTCTCTCTCTCTCTCTTTCTTTTCTTGCTTGCCAACCACAACGACCTAATGAAGATTTAAACTACAATAAACTAACCCTGCAGGTTGCTTTGTTTCTATATTAGGCTACAAATTTTTCTCCCTCAAAAAATTGTACCGGTTGAGGGTCTTGGTTTGATAAAAAACATTGGTTTTGCAACACATATTTTATATTAAACCAAGACGTTCTAAGTCTACTGAGCTTAAGGCGAGCTTAGCGTACTGTATCTTGAAATATAATGCAACAACAACAAAATAAATAAAAAATGCGAGTAAAAACGTAATAAATTTGCATTGCGGGTTAGTCAAGCATCGATTTTGTGTTTACTGACAAAGCGAATCGAGCAAAGATATATAAAAGGAACGAAAGTACAATCCCACAACCTTATATCACGATAAACGTCTTGATTTATTTCAACGTCAAGGCACTGTTTACCGTATTGCTAGTGTAGCTTAAATTAAAATACGTGTTCCCACGTGATATTTTGTAACAATACAACCGCGCAAGGTTGAAAAATTTTCTTTAAGAGTAGTCGTGAGGACACACATGCACGCGAGGCCATACAATAAAAAAAGGACAATCCTTAGGAGATTCCCCACGCACCCCGGCTAGCCATCTTTCAGCATCCATTCGGAGAGAGCAAGCTCCATCCTTTACCCTGTCCCACCTTCTTTCGCTCTAACCACCCAGTTCTCTCTATCTTCCGGAGGGTATATACGAAAAAGAAGAAGAAGAGGAGAGATCCAAATAAAATCAATTCAAACCCTCGAGAGTTCATTTCAATTTCTGCTTCCTAAGGAAGCTAAGTTCTCCCCCCATCCTCCATCTTCCCACGTTCTTCCCAACATCCCTACACTCTTCTTACCCCCGACCCTTTTTCCTCCTTTCTGGCTGGGGCTGGGTAGTATAGTATAAAAAAACGCCAGCACCGTTGAGTCGGCCAACCGTACGGAAAAGATAAAAAACTAAAGGAGAAGACCGGTAGAGAAGAGGAGAGGAGAGAAGAGAAGAGGATGGAAATAGGGAGATGGGATGAGGATCTGAAAGATGCTACGGAAAATGCTACTGGATGCTATAGCACTATCGTGCATGCTGCCTCTATGTAGCTAACCCAAGCCCTTTTTTACCGTTGGGGGTTAAGGCAGAGACTAGTTAAGCGTGGACAGTGCGTGACATAACGCAAACAAATTCACTAGGTATATTCAAAACACAAAATAAAAAAGAAAGAAAAAGAAATCCCCTTAAGCTCTATTTATTTATTTATAAAAAATAATAATTATTTAGTGAATGAATCAAAACCGGATCGTTGCGTCCATCCGCAACTAGTCTTATCTTTTATCTCCCCCCGCCTACCTCTAAGCTATTTTTTCATCCTTTCTTTTCTCTGCCGCGTACGTTTCTTAGTTGGACCTTTTACCTCCCTCGGGTGAGGGGTCGAAGGAGTGGTGAATCGTCAAAGTCAGTGTAATAATATGGTAATAGGGGGCTTGTTTGGGAATCGTTCCAAGGAAAGCTATTAGTGAGTGCTGCCAAACCTTTCTCGAGGTAGAGGCATTACAGGGGGGGAATGTAACAAAAAAAAGGCACACTAAAAACATGTTCGAGTTATACGAGCGAACAATTAGAGGCCATTTGGTTCCCAACCCCCTACCGGTACTTCTTCCACCAATAACCCTCCTCCATGCACATTCTCTTTTTAACCCTAAAGTTCCCTCCTTTAAAAGTCTTAATTTCGGTACGTGTTTTAATAAAATTTAAGTCAGTTCGCTTTTAGTTACTCAATAGAGTTACGAAGCTAAAGCGCGAGCATTTTCAATACGAAAAACGGAATTTGTTTTTCCTCCTTATTTGAACTATTCTACTCGGACGAAATTAACTTAAAAAGTATAACAAGGTAACGGAAACTACACATACCATGCTGGTCCGCTTCTTCCAGCTTTTTCCATTAGTCAGCCCTGTAATTGATTGACAGACACCGTTAGAACGGGAAAACTATTTACTTATAAAATAACTAAATATAAAGTATCACAGCAACTTTTTACAAGACGCAAAACAAATTGATAATTGTTAAGCGAGGATAAGTAGCGTTTCAACGTTAATTTTAAAGTATTTTAAGTAGGGTTAATTCTTATTTCTTATAGTGGCATGTATGCGTGGGGGGTCATTTTTGAATTCCTTGGTCGATGCAAGGTTTTGAGCGAAAGTTGTTGGGGGGGGGGGGACCTCGTGGCCGCGCTTTATCCATGATCGATCGCCCCATTAGTAACCGAATGGGGCCTGCCCTGCCCCCTTTTTCCTTACCCAGTCTTTATTTTTTTTATCGGAAGAATTGTTCGATCACGAAAGGGGGAATTTGAAGGAGTTTCGGCCAACAACTTCGCGTTTAATTAAGCGGCTTAATCAAGATAACCTAGTAGTGTGTTGCCAGACTTCATTGACTCTCTCTCTCTCTCTCTCTCTCTCTCTCTCTCTCTCTCTCTCTCTCTCTCTCTCTCTCTCTCTCTCTCTCTCTCTCTCTCTCTCTCTCTCTCTCTCTCTCTCTCTCTCTCTCTCTCTCTCTCTCTCTCTCTCTCTACTTCTCCCTTCTACAAAACGCCTCCTTTTCTCAAGCCAGTTACGCATTAGAAACTCTTAGTAACCGGGGCTCGTTACCCATTTCCAATTCCCTTCGATATTCTTCTCTATTTCCATCCCCTCCTCTTCCCATAGGCCAATCTTCAATTCCTCTTTCTCTCTCTCCCTCCCTCCTCTCCTTTAGCCCTCGAATTCTTAATAAACTTTCTTGATTATCGAACTCGAGAATGATTCGTAATCCATACGTTTTTTCTCTTTCTATTTTTTCTCTCTCTCCTAGAACGAGAAGAATCAAATCATGACGTCCAATGTATGGCTACAATTTGTAAGTATTTGGATCTTTTTTCCCTTTCGTTTATCGATGGATGTTTCGCGGAAAAAACTACATGCGGGATAAGCTATTTTGTACGAGCCCCTGTCGAAATGTTTGCCCCTCAGAACGCCGATGTTACGGGGAAAGGGCGCCATTTAGGAGAACAGAAGGGGAAAACACGTTTAAAAAATGGAATTGACTTAAAAACGTTTTACAAAACTGTACAAAGTAATAGGAGCTTCTCCGACAAAATGGATGGATTTATTCGGGGGAAAATAAAGGATGTTTCGGAAAATTGAATTCTCATCCCTTCTCTGGAAATAGTAGTTTTGAAAAGAGATAGATATATATATATAAAAAAAAGAAATAGAAAAACGTTCATTCATCGAGATGGCGATGTTTATCCGTCGTTTTCCACCAAAAGAATCGACATTAAAACCAATCACTCTTTGAAGAGGAGCGTATACTACACTTTACCCTCTCCCACTCACCTCGGATTCTATCTTATCTAAAGGGGCGCTTCCTCCGTGTCCCGCTAATATACGACGAAGACGACGATGAGAACCGGGTTTGTACCAGTTGGAATCATTTTTCGACGTCTAAATCTAATCGAAATCAATCTTTCGCCGCTGGGAGAAAGAAGAGGAAGGAGCCAGAGAGAGCGAGAGAAAAAGCATTCTCTATCCCTTTACTTTATATAGACCTATATAGTCTTAGATCCTGACAAGTTTTTCATTCCGGGAACTTCAAGAACGGCTACGATATCCCGGACGTAGCGCCTCAGTCGTTTCTCTCTCTCTCTCTCTCTCTCTCTCTCTCTCTCTCTCTCTCTCTCTCTCTCTCTCTCTTTCGTATGGCGAATCGTCTCTAAAGAGAACCGTTTTTCAAAGTAAAAAGTTAGAGATCGTCCAAACAATTGGATCAAAAGAGAAGCACGGAGGTGTATGAAAGAAAATAGCTTCTTCGAGACGCCTAGCTACGTCAACTTCGACAGCTGCCGCTAAGTCGTTTCGTATAAGGCCCGCTATACAGCCTACAACTACCACTTACCCTCGCCAATAGGGCCAATACCTACTATAAGAAAGGAGAAAAGTTTTGGCACCCAGAAAGAAACGGTGTCCGAGAAATAAAGAGTAAAGGCGTACTAGGTAAACTGGCGTCTGGGTACATCGTTTTTATCAAAAATATGGCCGTAATTCGTCGACAAAGCTAACGGTCTTTAAAGACGTTTTCGTGTTTTATTTTTTATTTGGATCGTTGCTCGTAGCCGGCGTATAACGAGGAAAGAAAGCTAGGAGAGGCGCCGTTATAAATAAACGGATTCCCCTCGGCGAGGTTGTTATAGGCATTCCGGCTTTAGATCTCGTTTGGCCAAAGGATGGTTCATCGATAAAGTTAACGTCGTAGACCGCACCTGTAGGTTTACCATCTACCGTATTTTATTTCACTGTTTTTCCTTCGGCCGAAGCTTTTCTTTCTTGGAAGGCGAATTTAGGCTACTGATAAGAGCGTTTTCTCCGTTTATCAACGGAAGTCCCGCGTCTCGTAAGTAGAGAGCAACCACCGCTAGGAAGGACAAAAAGATGAGATAGGCCTAGTCTCGGAATAGAGAAAGGAAAAAGAGAGGGGTCCCGGTGAGCAAATCCGAGGATTTGGACAATCGCGACTATCAATTTTCTTCGATGCCATCCGAGCCCGTTACGAAGGGCCATTTGTCGTTTCTTTCCAGGGCCCCGAAGCGAAAAGATCGAAAGCTCCCTTTAAAGTATTTACGAGCGTAGCGTGTCCCCAACCAAAGACACGCCGAGGCTATAGCGCGTTCTGAGAGAAATTTAAACGCCACCATCAATTCGGCCATCTGCTCCGGAATCGCGGCGGCTTCCGACGCTCTCCTCTTATTAAAAATGACGGTAATAAAGAAAAGAACGTCTTATACGAGTCTCAGAAGAGACGCCAAGCAGAAACGCTTCCTTTTTAATATTTCAGGACCCATGATTTAGCCGGAAACATTGTATCAGTTACTAAGAAACATGGTCTTTCCTTATTTTTCCCCCTCTTAGATGTGGTACGATTACCAACTGCGTTGGGACGAGGCGGATTACGGCGGAATAGCGGTTCTACGATTGCCACCGGACAAAGTCTGGAAACCGGACATCGTGCTCTTTAACAAGTGAGTGACCTCCAAATTTCGGTAGGGGTAATTGGTAGAGAATCCTTGATGATCTCTTGTTTATATATTTTTTTTGCTCGGCATCTTCTCCACGGCGGATATCCGATTTGACCGGCTACTTTCGATGATAACGCGTATTTGTGAATTTTTTTGAATCGCGTGTGTTGTTAATTCAGCGCCGACGGAAACTACGAGGTGCGCTACAAGTGCAACGTGCTCATCTATCCGACGGGTATGGTCATGTGGGTGCCTCCGGCCATCTACCAGAGCTCGTGTACGATAGACGTCACCTACTTCCCGTTTGACCAGCAGAGATGCGTCATGAAGTTCGGCTCGTGGACCTTCAACGGCGACCAAGTGTCCTTAAAGCTCTACAATGACAACTACTGGGTCGACTTGTCGGACTACTGGAAGAGCGGGACGTGGGACATCGTGGAGGTGCCCGCCTTCTTGAACGTCAAGAACAACAGCAAGTACGGCTTGCCGACGGAGACGGACATCTCCTTTCACATTACCATCCGTCGAAAGACACTCTTCTACACGGTGAACTTGATTCTCCCCACTGTGCTCATCTCATTCCTGTGCATCTTGGTATTCTACCTGCCGGCTGAGGCCGGCGAAAAGGTGACTCTCGGGATCTCGATCCTGCTCTCGCTGGTCGTCTTCTTGCTCTTAGTGTCCAAAATCCTGCCGCCGACCTCGCTGGTGTTGCCGCTCATCGCCAAGTACCTGCTATTCATCTTTCTGATGAACACCGTCTCGATCTTGGTGACGGTTATCATTATCAATTGGAACTTTAGGGGCCCTCGGACCCATCGCATGCCCAGTTGGATACGGGTAGTGTTTCTCAAGTACCTCCCCATTCTCTTGTTCATGAAGAGGCCCAAAAAAACGCGCCTTCGTTGGATGATGGAGATGCCGGGTCTCGGCGTGCACCATCACTATCACGGAGGGGTCGGCGCGGGGGCCGCGGCCGGAACCGGCGCGTCGGGCGCCGGCTCCGGCTCCCCGGAGCTAAAGCGATGCAAGCAAAAAATGGAATTCGTCGAGTTGGCCGACATACACCATCCCAATTGTACCGTTGCCAGAAAAGGCTCGGCCGATCGCGATCTACCGTTACCTCCGCGAGGAGCCGCTTCGGCCGACACGGACAGCACCGACATGCTCTACCTGACCGCCGACGCCTACAGAGCCACGGAAGCCATCGAGTTCATCGCAGAACACCTGAGGAGCGAGGACGAGTACATACAGGTAAACGACACTCTTAATTCACGTCTTAAATAACCCGAGGGTTCCGAGAATTTCCAAGACAAAAGCTTACGCCTCGATCGTAAAGTTGATTATTTCCACGCCAAAGAAGGTTGCCTAGCTGGCACCCACGAGTTACAATGAGCGGCTAATTAGGCTCATTTATCTAGTAGTGAAAGCCGAGAAAAACGGCCCACTTCCCTGGGGATTTGGGTCAACGTCGGTGGACGCGTGCGAAGAGGTAGGGGTTCCTAAGAAGCGAGTCAAACACGACGTGAACAACGGTTAACGTTAGTCACGGAATTCAATCGGCTTCTTAGTTAAGACCCATTGAACGACGAAAATAATACCCTCGATGAGAAAGAAAAGGGTACAGAATGAGAAAAGATCCCCCGTCGTGACCCCGTTTTGGCCCAAAGAGAAAACAAAGAGATAAATCTACCTGCTAATTGAAGATTCGCTATTTTTAGCCCCGAGACGACAACCTACCCACCTATCCCTTCACTCACATTCTCGCCAAACTAGGATCGCTTTCTCCTCGAACAATATCGATGTAAAAAAAAAAGAAAATTGCCCGTTACCTCGAAAGACCTTATACCTTCTTCAAAGTAAAACTCCAAAAATTTTAGGAAAGTCTAAAGGATAATAGGGCCTCTCGTTTCCGGGTTAACTTTTCCACCTTGGATAATTCGGGGTGTAAGATACGATATATACATATACACCTAGTAGTTAAGGTTCCAGCGCACCTAAATGGGTGAAGAAAGCCGTGTTGGGTGGCAATTAGCGCCAGCCACGCAGTGTCTCGGAAACAATTAGCGACGTTCCCTTTAAACGGGTATTAATCGCGGGTCATCTTTTATCATTTTTAGAAAAATAAAGTCGCGCGAACCAATTTACACCCATTGTTTTTTATCCTTTTTTAGAAAAGTGAATGGTCGGCTAAAAGATTCTTTAACATTTTCCTTCCCCCCCCCCTGGTCCTATTAAGCGCGCGAAAGACGTCTCACTGAGGCGTCTCACTCTGCAAAACGAAATAAATTGGCCGGGAATTTTTGAAAAAGGTGACGGGGGATGTAAGAGAGAAAGATAGCTAGATACGGAAAGACGGGAGAACGGGAAGAAAGGGTTAAAAAGGAAGTTGTAAATTCGCCTTCTTACAAAACTTTCTTCGAGTGCCTTTCGTCCCTTTTCGCGGGATCCGGGCTTAAGGGCGCGGGGTCTGGCCAGATGCCAAGCGCATTTCTCAAGACCCGATCTCCCAGCATCCTATAACCCGTACGAGTAACGCAACGGGCGCGTTAGAGAAAGAGAAGTCTTCGGGGCCCGCGCCTGAAAGGGGACTGCACCCACACGCCGCATTCAGCATCCCCCACCAGCAGCCATCTTTCGCTATCCCTCACCAATCTTCTTTTTATTTTCCTATAAGAGTCCTTTTCGACTTTTCATTAAGTATAGTAGGTGATATATAAGAGGGGGGAAGGTCTAGAGCTAAGTAGAAACAGGGGGTGTAAGGGTGGCCCGCCTTAAGAGTACTCATTTTTCTCCTCTAGCTCTTTCTTGGAAAGAAGGTCTAACTAGTCTGAAAATAGAACTTTGAATAGTTCGAATAGAAGCTTTTCCATTGCCACGCAGGAAAATCCTCCCAACGATTTTAGCTAAATATATCCCCTTACGGAATAATCGCTTTAAGTATATATGAAGCTACGATAACAGTTTTGGGAGACTAATAGAGGCGACTCAGGCGCAGATATGAAACGTATGGCGTGCGGGTTATCCATAGTCTCCAATCCCCTTTATTCAATATTATCCAAAAGGCCGTCCCGATTCGCTTCGCGTTATTTAGTATCGAATAGATTGCGCTCTTAATAATATAGTTTAGGAGGCATAGTGCTTGGCTATAGACGCCAGGAGCGGCCGTTACGATAAAACGTCCATTAGATTCAATAATACCGGGCAAGCCTCTTACATCAGAAGCGAATCTAGCTATAGGCAAAGGAGAGAAAGGGGAACGAGGCAAGCGCGAGTTCGAAGGGTTCTAGTCCGATAACGAGCCAGTATCCCAAAGTATCGAAGAAAAATTTTCCCAGCACGAGCGAGCGAATCCGACCAAAAATTCCTTTTTTGATTTTTGGCGAGAGAGAGAGAGAGAAGACGCCTGACGCTCCTTAAGACTAACCTTAGGAAAGCTGGGAATAGAGGGAGAGAGAAATGTGACGGGTTGAGCCTCGTTGCCAAAAATCCTAGCAGCTGCGGTATCGAGAAAAGTGGTGCCAAGGAAAAGGCCCCAACAGTCAATAGTCTTTCGAGGTTAACAGATTGTAAGCGTTAAAAGCTGCCAATTCTGGACTCTGCCCCCTTCCACAATCATACCCAAAGAGATGAGAGTAAAAGAAAAGGCCTCTCCCCCTCTCTAACTGGGACTGGACCGGACGTCAGTCCATCCCAGCTGCCGACCCCTAAAGCCGCCTAAATCTGGTCTCCGGAAACAACTAGAAGTCATTTCTGTATATAGATATCGGACCTCCGCATCATTCCCCCTTCCCCCTCCTCCCGAGGTTCAGTTCCATCAACTGAAAGTTGCAAATAGTTTTAGTTACCTTTAGTGGAATAGATATGATTCCACAAAGTTTCCCAGATTTTCTTTGTTCTTTCCATACGTCACACATTCTGTGAAAATAAATGAAGATGTGATTAATGTTAGAGTCAAAATTAAATTACAATTTAACACAATCCTAAATTTGGCTTTAGCTTAAGGGGGAAGAGTGCAGCTTGGACCATGGCATATATACACGAAACTCTAGCCATAATTTAGCTTAATTTCTGTCAGAGGAAAGGGACACCGGAATCAAGAGACCGGGGTATTGGCCGGAAGTGATACGCCAAAGCGTACGGTCAACTTGGCGCGAGAGATACTATTACATTTTTGGTAATGATGTTCAGACGAGGCGATTTTTTACTAAACAAGTTATACAAAAAGAGAGAGAGGGGGAATCTAGTGCGTTCTATATTGATAACCAGCCCTCTACTGTCGGGACGATCAGAGGAAGAAGAAAAACGTTAGTCCTAGCTAGTCAGAAACGTCCTTAATGAAACGTCAACCCTGTTAGACGATTCTTAAAGGAAAGACGATAACGTCAAATAGCGAGTCAACTCTCTAAGCCTTGGCAAAGTCTCGTGGTATTAATCTTCGGGAATAAATACCGAAAAGAGACAAGAAAGAGAGCAAAAAACAACAAGGGCGAACCTACTTTTTCCCCGTCCATTCTAGACTATTTTTCTATTTAGGTGGCCCAAATTTTCGGGAGAATATATAAGGTCAAACGGGGTCAAACTCCGAGATTACCTCCGTGAACGAATAATGACTCTGGCCGCGCGCACATAAAGAAATATTGTTAACAAATCGGGGAAAGGCCTAGGCCTTAGACTTAACCACCAACCAAAAATAAGGGAAAGAAGATCCAGTACTGCAAGCTTCCGTCTCACGGAGATAATTCATTTAAGTCAATGTCATCTTCCTATCACGGATAAAGAGTTGGGGTTTGGAAATCTCCCAGTGAAACGATTCGGAGTTAAATAATAAGAGTGAGAGAGAGAGGGGGGGCCAAGGCCCTAAGGCATATTGCTCGGAAAGGAAAAGACAGAACTCGCGCGCGAGGGTTGGATTTCCCGAGCTACAGTAAGAGTAGAGAGATGGATTAGTCTGGTACTCCAGGGATTAACTACTGGATTGCTGCCGTTTCTAGCAACGACGTAGAGATTCAGCCTAGGGATTAGAAGCAAAGGGAACAAGCTTCTAACTGAAAAGAAAGATTGGAATAGGGACGACACGACCGAATTAAAAAAATACCCAACTTAACCCCTTTAAAAAATAAAATAAATCTAAATGACTTAAAACGCGCGCGCCGCAAACTGAATAAATTACTTTTAAAGACTCGAAGAAGATCTTTCGCTAGAATATAGTAAGGAAAACTCTGTAGGTATACTTGGGATAAAGGGTTGGTTGATATAGGTGCTAGGAGCTTGACCGGGTGCTGGTGTATTTTTTACGACCTTTTCCAGAGTCGTAAAAGTGGCCAAGACGCTTTTAATTCTTGAGCAAACTGCCTTTCGGCGGCGATTAAAAAGACGCTGGGATATGCTATAGTCTATAACCTAAAGGGTGAAGGAAGCGGTGACGGGCCCAGAGGGGTCTCAAATTTACGTCGCCCATTAACCTAAAGAGACTTTAGCGCAAAGTAAACAGGTGGGTCTTACCTCCCGTCGCCCGGTTACCCCCCCCCCAACCATCTCCCGCCTAGAAAATCATATTTCATACTCAATTACGCACGGGATAAATTACTAAAAGCATCAAACCCCCTTTTCCGTAAGCTGGCCTTCATTCATTGGCTTTTACTTTTAAATCATCTCTAGTTAAAACAAGTATTCATTTTTGGGTTTAGGAACGTTACATTTCGAGTCGTAATATTTGTTTTGTACAATCTCGATAGTATCTAATATTTAAGGCACATTTTTGCATCAACAAAAACAAGAACCTATAAATAAAGGAAACTTTTTGCCGGCGGCTACGAGATAGATATACTTAGATGCATTAGAGAAAAGAGAGTATACACTGTATATTGTTTCCAAAACTTTGTTAATATTCTTGGATGGTCGCGTATGGAACCTAGAGGTGTGTTTGCGGGGCTTAGGGGGGCTATAATGTTAAAATATGGTGGTATCGTATACGACGTCTTATTAGGCCCGTTGTTTGTCTTTCATATCGGAGGCCGTAGATTTTCATTTTAAGGGAAGAGGGACGAGAGAGAGTTCCTCTCCGGAAGATGACTTTTCCGCGTTTTCTCGCCCATAAGCAGCGAAGGTAAAAAAAGAAAGATTTTTCTCTTTTCCAAAAGCTCGACCTAAAATCTACCTCGCGAGATGATTTTTCATTATCTAGCAAACGCTTTTGGCCATTAAGGCGAGCATAGCGTAGGTCCGTTCTCGTGTCGTGATGAAGAGCCCGGGACCACGTATTTTTAGGTATCTCCATCCTCAGCTTCCATCCTGACATCCCCCTTTATCCCGTCTCTATCTTGTCCCTTTTTTTATACTCGGTAACATTCGAGGGACGGGCGCGTGAAAGCTATATAGTATAGTTTCTTACAATCTTCTACCTCGTTTAAAACGTCATAAATAGAGCGTACCAACTGTCACTATCTTACAGCTACCTCACCTCGCATCAACTAAAGGTTAGAAAAAAGAAATATCCTCCAACCCTCTATCGTACCAACCCTGTGAATAAAAAAGGGTAAAGAGATAAACCTTACCGTGTTCCCAATACGTAACTTAAAAATCATAAAAAAATACATATTTTTTTAATTTTATCTCAAACACGCCCCTTTTATCTAGAAATAACCCGAGTTAACTTATAACCTCGTTTCATATCGTATTATTTTTTTAAGTATTTTTTCTCCACGGTTTTAAAATTTTACGAGTAAACTTGGCTAAAACACAAGCATAGGTCTTACGCGTAAATATCTCTACTTGGAAGTTTACATCTATTGAAATCTAGTCTACTATAACTCTAATTAATTCCGAGTGTTGCTTATTTAATAACCTATGAGGTGAATTAAAAGATGAATTTGAAGGAAAATATTTTTAAATAAGTTGAATATTGGGGTAAGATTCCAAGGGTTAATTTATTCAAATGAGGGAATACGGAGGATGTGAATTTGTTTATAGATTCGAGAGGACTGGAAGTACGTCGCCATGGTGATTGACAGGCTCCAGCTTTACATATTTTTCGCGGTGACCACGGCGGGTACGATAGGCATTCTACTAGACGCTCCGCACATCTTCCAATACGTCGATCAAGACAGAATCATCGAGATTCACAAAGGAAAGCCAACGTGAGACCCGCTAGCCCGACCCCCGACTAATTCTTATTATACCAATAACAAAAGAAAAAAGTAAATAAAATAAAATAAATAAAAAATGATTTGTTATAATAACCACACGCAAAAAATATATATTTACTCCATCAAAAGACCCGCGAGAAATTTCGGAGAAGAAAAGTACGTACGCCTTTGGAGCAAATACAAAAAAAAGGAAAAAACAAAAAAAAAAACGAATAAATTAATAAATTATGAAAATTCCAACCGTTCAATAACCGATAGCGGTTAAAATTTTTTTAGAAGAAAGATTAAGGAAAAGAGAAATTAAAAATATACTCTATATATATATACATACTCTACGAAGTGACGATGATAATTAAAAACTAAAGTACGGCCGTGTTTCTATTAACAATTACGTACGTACGCGTCAGTAAGTCTTCGAAAAAACAAAAACTAAATTAAATAAACGAGGCAGAATTTTTAATTTGTATAATGACGTTAATGACTTCGGACTTATCGTCGTTGATCGAAACGGATTATTTAAAATAAAAATAATAAATAAAAATTCGGGAAAAGAGAGAAAGATGAATTAAATGAAAATAATTAAATTTAAATCAACCTATTTCGCGTATATACCTACGAATAAATAAAAATTTTATACAAGGCGACGATTTTTTTAAAGAAACAAAACTCGATAAATAATAATAATAACAATATTAATAAAAATAAAATATTACCATTTTTCTTTAAACCCAATTTTTCGGTTTAAAAAAAAGTTTTTAAAAAAAATTTAATTTCAATAAATTATATTATCGAAATGAAATTAAATTAATTAAGTTTTTCTCCTCCCCGCGTAGGATGGTGTCAATTTTTTAATACAATAAAAACCGATCCTCCCAGTGTGGTAAATAAAAAAAAAAAATCACTCAAAATCAAGCGCGGTAGAAGATATAAAAAAGTGGCTTATTTTGTTCTTTGGTACAATACGACAAAATTTGTTTAAAAATATATTTAAAAAAAATTAATAAAAAAAATCGGGAATACGGAAGGAAAATTAAAAAAAAAAAACAAAAAACATTTTAGGCGATTAAAGATTATATATATAAAAAAGAAACATTGTGTAAAATGAATTTAACTAACGTCGAAAAGTTATATTACTACACATAACGAATCGAGGAAAATGGAAGGGACTGTATAATTCTGTTTCAGGAGTATAGTTAAGAGAAGAAAACTCCGCGCTAAGAAGAAAAAAAAACCAACAACTTTTTTTGTCTCAAATTTTGTCTAGAGCAGCTATATATATAAAAGTTGTAGCGGAATAAACAATTTTGACTATATAATAACAAAAAAAAAAAAAACAAAGAACCGAAACAAATGGTCAGGTGAAGCTCGAGAGGTAATTTTAGGTGGATTGTCTAAAAAAAATATTATTATTGTTAAATAAAAAAAAGATATTAAATAAAACCGGTTAATTAATTAAATAATTTCGCCTTATTTGAGGTATTATACGAAATTTTGTGCATCCGCATTTTTAAATTTAAACCTAATTTTAATTAATCCATCCCAATTAATTAATTAAAAAAAAAACACTAAAAAAATATAAATAAACTCAAAAAAAAGTGTGTTCGCGCGTCGTAACGCGTCGATCGTCGGGTTTTGAAAAAAAAAAATATTTGATGAAAACAAAACGTACTACAAAAATGCTCAAGCTGTGTTCAAAAAAAAATCTCTCTCGACATAAAACAAAGGTATCCTTGGATGATCTTTCTATCAAAAAACGAAGGGTCATAAACAATATAGAAAAAAAAACAAATAAACAATAACAATTCTTCGTCAGTATATAAGGTCACGTTGAAATAAAAAAAATTAAAAGCGGTTTTCGAAAATAATAAATAAAAAAAAAACAAAAAACTAAAAAGTGAACCCCAAGAAAAAAAAAGTTCGTTGTTATAGAGTTTTTCCCCACGAAAATAAAAATAAATAAATAAAAAATATTGTTAAATATTTGTTGAGGCCGAGAAATTGGAGGGATCGTTTAAAATAAATATACTAAAATGGGATAATTACGGGATTTCTTATTAATATAATTGTTTTGTTCGATTTTAATTAAATTAAACTAATTTAATTACTAAATTAATTTTGATACTGATTATTTAGAATAACTATAATAAATAACTTTTAAAATAAATTTTAAAAATAGAGAAGGTATATACGATAATGTGTTTTTTTAATTTAATTTAGTTTTGTTTTAAATTGGTGCTATCTAGAAATATAATAACGGTTTTCGGTGCTTATTAATAAAACGGACACAAAACGCCTTTATCATTTTCTTAAAATGAACAGTGCCAAAACGAACGAAGCCTGGAATCGATGACGACTCGTGTTCATTTCCAATAAGAATGAGGCCAAAGTGTTTATTAATTAATATTATTTCACGCCAAGACACTAACTAACAGAGAAATCCCTTCAAATCCCTGGGTCATAATCGGTTCAGAAATAAGAGAGGCATTAAGAAGATTCTAAATTGATAACGTGCGTCAAGATTACGCGGGTAATTTTGCATAAAAGACGCCTATTATATGCAAACCACCCTCTAATCACTGATCAAAGTGAGGAGTACGTCATCACTAGAAAATTCCTTAAGCTCTCTAATTATTGGACTGATTTTAAAGAAAAGTAACTATGAAAAAAAAAACCTCAACTGGAAGTTGTTCTTAGAGGTCGATTTTCTTAAGAAGTTCTGGTCATAATTTCGCTGTCCTAAGACCCTTACATCTCCAGCCGGCGGGCTTAAGACTCCCCGGGCGGGGGGAGGGGGGGACGCTAACTTTGATATATCATCGGGTTTTTTTTCCTACTACTCCCAATATTACGACCCTTCCCGATAAAAGTTATCCTAAAGTCCGGCTTTTTTTTAGGGGTCAAAGGCGCGCGAAAGGAGATGGGAGCTGCTCTAGCCCCCAAAAAACGTCTTTGGAATAGAGCCAAAAGGGCTGACGACAAGGATGGTAGTGTCTTTCCCTTGGCTAAAGAAACACGGGGACAATCTTGTTTCCTTTTGATTTACAGAGAAGTCAACGTCTCTTTTTTTTAAAAAAAATGAGTTCGCTGACTTGACCGACCCCCAAGTAACTAACGGGAGAACTAAAGAGAATCGTCCAATTTTAAGATCGCTTCCGGGAGCTTAGACTCCTCCGCAACACGCACGACGCTCTTATCGCAAAAACTTTTCCAAGTTGCGATACTCCCTAATTTTCTAATGCTTTTCAAAAATCCGGTTTTCCGGGTTTTTTTTTAATATTTCAAATAGTTCGTCGGCATCATCAAAATATTCCATCCCTAGAACGTTCCATCTTTTTTTTTTTTTTTTTTTTTTGAGATGAACTCTTTGGCATTGCATTGCGTAATTTTAATTATATTAAATTATCCTAATAATAAAGGTTAATTTTACGCTGCAAGGTTTTGGGCCAGTTTATAAATTTCAAACGCTGCCTTAAATTCAATATTTCAAATAGATAAATAAATAAATAAATAAATAAACAATAGTGGATATAATTTATATTTAAGATGGGGGTAAAAACAAATAATATTCTTCCATATTTATTAATCGAAAGTTAAAAAAAATTATAATTTTAAAAATACGTACTATACCTTCTCTATTTCAAATTTGTTTTGAAATCAATGAATGGTTTGATATTTCTATTTCAAAAGATCGGCGCGTTAATACGTAAATTTATTTGGGGGGAATGTCGGTAAACAAACAAATAACAACAAAACGTTCTCTTCGATATCCCCGCCAAACATTTCGGTCATTGTCATTTTTAATTCAGGAAAAAAAAATATTTAAACCAAATTAATTAAAAATGAAAAAAAAAATAATAAAATTAAAAAACCCCTCAAAAAACCGAGGAGAAACTGTCTGTAGCCAGATCTATATCTTTTAGGGTTGGTTTCACGGTATACCAATAAAGATCTACATAATTAATAAAAATACTGGGAGATCGAATTATATACGAACGATATCCGTAATTAAAAATAAAAAAAATATATTGACTTTAGTTCTGTACCAACCACAAAACAAAAACAAAAACATTTCAAAACTATATTAAAAAAAACCGAAAGAAAAAAAAAGGTTTAATTATAATCGTTTATTGACAGTTTCATGGAATTTTGAAGAAAAAAATAAAAAAAAAATAACTATAAAAGGTCTAGAGCTTCAAGTCCGTCTTTGAGATTAAAACAATTTCAAGACTTTATCATTTTATATAAATATAAAATATTCCTATTTTTAATTTTTAAAATTTTTTTTACGTTTTTCGGTTTTGTTTTGGAGTTGTTTTCTTTTTAAAATATAACTTATTATTTTAATTTTGTTATTGCATGATTTGAATCGTTATATAAATATCGGGGTATTAATCTGTATCTATTTGTATACGACCGATAAAAATTAAAATATTGTTTTTTGAATGGCCGAAGCAATAAATTGTTATTGATTTTGCGTATTTATAAGAATTAATCAATATTATTAACGAACAATTAAAAATATTCTACAGAGTATTAGTATTGTCATCTGAAATTCTTACAGCCAATCAAAGGTAAGTGAATTTATCAAGTTTTTAAATATAAACATAACCCCTGTAAAAACGTTATACCCGCTACGCAGACCTGTTCGGCAGTAAAACCAACATACAGGCGATAATCTAAAGTATATATTTCCTACGTAACCCCTGTAAAAGTGTTTACCTTACACTAAATTAAACCCATACTAAATTTATAATAGAACCATACGTCAGTCACTCAGCAACTTTAAATTACAAATAAATTAAAAGACACTTTAAGTAACAATTTGTAAGCCTTACTTTAGTTTTCCCCACCCTCACCCCCAAACATCCTTTAACGATAAAATATTCAAGACCGAAGAAAAGACATCTTATCCAAGTCCCCTAACCCCCAACGGACACATTTTAAAACAGGAAAAAATTTATGTTTTAGGGTTTAGAAACAATGGTATCCATTTAAAGCCATAAATAAAAAACCATTTCGGCACGGCACCATAAAGATGAAAACATTTTATTCCAATACTTGTATTTAGGGAATTTAAAACTCAAAAGGGAGCCTCGAAATTAGTGGTTAAGGGAGAAGGGAACATAGATCCAATATTTGTCGGATTTAGGATAGCTGTAATCAAAGAAAATATACCCAAGGAATGGAAAATTTCTTCTACTCAAGTCGAAAATGATTTATGATATTTTGATAGTCACAACTTCAAGTTATGAGTATTTTACGGATGACCCCTAAAAATTAATTAAGAAACTGAAAGACGATGTTAATTCAATTAAAGGGTCATCTCTAAAACACTATAATCCCTTTAATCGAAGACAGAAAATTTCCAGAAACACCCTGTATATTTTTAAGTTTGGTTTATCAAGACGCCAGAAATTTCTCTCTAACTTTGGGAGAAAATGTAACTGGGGAGTTTCAATCCCTTTACTTATTCTCTTTATCGCGATTCTTAAAAGGGCGATTCGTTATATGTAGAGAGGAGACGTTGGGTTGTGGAAGATAGGCAAACCTTTCGGCCATTAAAAGGCGAAACGGCATTTTAAATCAAAGAACACCGTCCCCCTTCTCCCCCCCCCTTTGGCATCCTCTTTGCTGTCTCCTATTATAACGTACTCTGGTGTAGGATGTGGAAGAAGGAAGCTGAGGAGCAAAGAGAGATCAGAGGGGAATGAAATTTGGTAAAAAGGGGGGATGAGATGAGATGAAATGAAAGGATAGAAAGGGTACAAGGATGAAATAGGCAACTCTTCCCTAATGACCGCCTATTTCTCTCTCCACAGCTAGAGAGAAATAAAATTTAAACTGCGTCTGTGACAGTCCCCGAATCGCTTCTATTTATTTCACTTAGACCCAATCAAAGACCGTGCATGGGTTAGGGTTAAGCTATGAGCTTTTTTTTTTTATTCCAAAGTTAGCTCGGAGGTATCAAACCCTTGGTCGGCGACTATCATTAACCCGGCCATAACCTCTAGTATCGCCATTTTTCCGGCGCGCCCTCAAACGGGTCTTCGGGGACAAAAAAGGATAATTATCGTGTAAAACATTCCCTCATTTGTTAAGTCTTTTTTTTCTTGATACGAATTAGGGGGGGGGGGAATATTAAAGGGTGAAAATTTGAAAGCGTTATTTTTCCGTAATCACGTACCATGAATATTAGTTAACACATTCTTGAAGTATCATTGTTTAAAATGTAGTTATTTATTATTAGGCTGTTTCGGATAATTTCTTAAGGTAAAATTATACCTAGAGAGAAGAAAGGGACGCCTTTTTTAGGAGCTGTCATTGATTCGTCTTACTTTCAACTCCAGAGAGAGAGAGAGACAGAGAAAAAAATAGGGGATAAGTTTAAAGAAAAAAATGGCCTTCTCTAACGCACTTCTTAAGAAGTGGTCTAGCGCAATTTTGTTCGCCAAAAAGAGAGAAAAAAATAGCCTCTACTCTCATCCAAATGAGACGAGAACGCAATAACTTTGTCGAGAGCTAGGGATGGAGAAGGGATAGGAAGAGGAGACTTGGTGAAAGGAATACTGGGTAGGAAGACTAAGAGAAGACGGAGAAAAGCAAAAAACAGAAGCAAAAAACAGAAGTAAAAGAAAGAAAGAAAGAGAGAGAGAGAGAGAGAGAGAGAGAGAGAGAGAGAGAGAGAGAGAGAGAGAGAGAGAGAGAGAGAAAAACACACAAGTCTGAATAGGAGGAAAAAGACTTTTTCCTAGAGAGAGGTTAAAAACTTTAATTACGAGACACGCTACTAATAGAAAACCGATTCCAGCTCGTTTCTCTAAGAGCTAACTTTCGATTTCGGCTCCATGCCTCCCCCCTTTTCCCAGCGTCTTTAAACTTTAAAGTATATACGCAACTTCGAGGAGCCAGTTAAAATACTGGAAAAAAAATAACCTATAAAAAAAGGATGTCCTTCAATTAAATCCAATCCGAGTTTGCAAAGAGGAGAAAAGTTACAGATGCGTAATAACATCTGACACAAGGATCGAGAAAATATGAATAGAAAATGGTTATATCGGTAAGATAGCCAAAAATTTTCAAATAATACCTCTTATCTAATTTATATTGCAAATGCTGGTTCGTAATGGTAGAGTAGACCATAACAAACCTTTCCAAGATATGTAGAAAAAGTGGAGGGAATATAACCGTACCACTATGGGTATATAAAAAAACTAGCCAGTGTAGAGAGGGGGGAAATAAAGGAAAAAAATCTTAAAAAAGATGGAACGATGGGTGGGAGATTGGTGACCCCTTCGTATTCCCGTTTTACTTAAGGCTCGTCGAGTGCAACTAATGAGTCCTCATCTCGCGACCCCTATCCAACTCACTCCTCATTCTCCTCCGTCCCCGGTCTTTCATCCCGTCTCACCTCCTCAATCTCTCTCCATCCCTTTAGCGCGTCAGAGTGTAGTAGCTGGCCAACCATCACCATCCTATAGGCTAAAGGATACCTCACCCCTTTTAGCCTTCCGAGCTAGTTTTGGCCCGACCCTTTTCCAAAAGTGTGCCCGCCGGTGATAAATGACCAGCGTCAAAAACGGGCCAGCACCATAGTGGGAGGGGAGCCTTGTTTACGTCAAACTAAACCCAAATACCCCTATATAGCTAAAACTTATATACCAGAATAACACCACGCATACGTATGCATATATCCTTGCGCGGTATAGTAATATGAGATTGACCAGCATACCCTCAAATTATCTGGATTAAGTTCCCCCTTTTTTCCCCAAGGCCCATAGTTTCGGATAACGCCGTGCAGATTCAAATTCCGCTCTAAAATTTTTAAAAATGGACACGTCATTAAATCTTTGACATTACAACAATTTCACACGTTAATTAAAATCTGGTAATTAATAACACGCACCGACTTTGACGTACTGTCACTCAATTTGAAGCTCTTAAAACACTCCATCTCCATTCAGAATAAATTTAAACAAGGTTATAGTTATTAATTATGAAATTTTCCATTAATTTATTAAATGTTTTTGGAAAGGATCGCGGTTTTAATTTGCCAGCTTTACTAACCAAGAACATGTACTAAACTAAAGAGACAGCGAACGAGCGAGCTAGAAAGAGAGAGAGAGAGAGAGAGAGAGAGAGAGAGAGAGAGAGAGAGAGAGAGAGAGAGAGAGAGAGAGAGAGAGAGAGAGAGAGAGAGAGAGAGAGAGAGAGAGAAAGAGAGCGGGGGAGTGATGGGGATAGGTAGAAGCTGAGCTGACTCTTCAAAGACACCAGTTTTAAGAATGATTATTAAAACACTTGATTATTTCGCGTATATATAGGAAAGGTCGCGTCAACGTGCTGCTATATAAGGAAAGTGTTTCTCATTAAACCTTATTGCTATTGATTTTGGGTCCTATAAAGTAACGGCTCGTGACAGCTTATTAAAAGGGCTAATTTAATTAGTTTGATCGCCAGACAGATCCCCCCCCGCTCCATTCCCGGTCACTTCTCCGCGACGAAACTCGACTCGAGTATACCCCCCCCCCTTAATTTGGATATAGACAAATTTGAATACTATATTCGAGTCTTAGAAATATTTAGTTACTAAGAAATGTAAATTTATGTCCTGATCGCAACATCGGGAATGACTTATTTTCTCTGATTTTATATATCAATATGTTCTAGGTTGATCTAGATTAGATTATAAGTGGAAAAATAAGTCAATTTCAATTAATTACTTGTCCTTAATTTGTAAAATTAACTTAGTCCTTGCATAAATAAAATAAAATTAAACCGAATTATAAATAGAGAAGGGATTGAGGATTTTCCAGACTGTCGCCGTGTTTAATAATTAATAAACCTAACGGCGAATCGTCACTAGTTATATTAAATTACGTTAGCGTTCTAATTTAGGATTTATTTCACAGTTCCTTTAAGGTCAGAAAAAAGGGATGGGGAAATACTTAAAAATCTGAGTAATACGATCCGCCTAGAAACACTCATCCCGTCATCCCAAAATAATCATTTTGGAAAGTGAGTGACGCGAAAGGAAGGAAGAAGAGAGGTACAGTATAAGAATTTTTATTCGGCTCAGAATATAGACAGGACTAAAAACAGGGTCGAGGAAACAAGAATCCTTAGGGCCAGCCGAGCCGATCCCCCTGATCTTCCTATATAGCTAGAGGCTGAAACTGAGGTCTCAGCCATGCAGTTTTTTCTTTAGCTCGTCCCCAAAAAAAAGAAAAAGAAAAAAAACTTTAGATCCTTATTATCAACGGAGGTTCTCGCTAGCTGGCTCTCCGAAGCTGACCAGATGATGATAAATGAGTGGAATCGGGTTACGTGAGCTTGGCCATCAAAGAGGACGCCTCAAAAACCGAAACCTTGGCGTATACGCGTATACAGCTCCATCCATACTCTACTCTACCCTTCCCATTTCTCTCTCTCTCTCTCTCACTCTCTCTTATATCCCTGGACCAAATATCGGAATAAGCAAAAGGCAACGCGATCCCTAAATTGATGGTTAGCCGGAGTAATACGTTGGAATCCGCGTCTCTCAGACTGATCCCTATAGACTGGCTGCAAAAAGGGTATGGTGGCGCAACCAGGATTTCTTAGCTTCCCTTCATCTGGGTAGAAACAGGACCACTGCCAGTTAAACCGAGATAAGAGGATGAAACGCGTTCCCAACAAAATATGTAAATAGACCTAAATTATAAGGCCACATTCATATTAGAGACCGGAAACCTAAATTATTCTCCGTTTTACTTGCTTATTTCAAAGAGTCGGGTCGGTTTGGTTTGTAGTATCCGACGTGTGTTATGTTTTTTCAGTTCGAAGCTAACATTGAATCGAAGTCCGTTAATACAGTGTCGAGGGCACTCAAAGAAATGGATTTCTAAATCGAACAAAGCTAGAGTAAAGCCGAAGGAATCTCTGGCGTCGCGGCTAGCTAATGTTAAGGGAGTTTTGATTAATGCATTTGTCTCGAAATAGATTGTGTGGTAAACGATTTTGGGGAAGCGACCGAGCGTGAAAAGACAGCGTGTCGGAGCGGGTCACTACATTCTACAAACCCCCCCCTCCCCCGGTTCTCCGCGTCCTCCGGGCATCCCCCCAAACCCTCTTCCGGACTGTACCCCTTTTGGCTTCCACCGATTTTCGGACCCGATACAATAACGTCCCTGTTTATAGCGGGTGATTCGTTACAATTACGTGGCAATTATTGCTTCCAAAGTTGACTCTCGCGAGCTTCTGTAAATATACACTTTTATAGGGAGGGAACAAGAGAGGGGGATGGAGTTGGGAATGATTTCAGTTTATACTAAACTAAACCGTAACGGGATAGAAAGAGGGGGAAGGGTATAAAGAGAGATCTATGGAGATGGGTTGAAGGGGAGAGAGAGCTAGAATCTCTCGTTACGCGCCTCATTGGCTTCAATTATCTATTAGCAGTCCGGAGAGAAACATGGCCATTCCATTTTAAACTCTCTTCCTCTCTCTCTCTCTCTCTCTCCCTCTCTCATCGTTTGTTTTCTGTAATAAACAACGGCAACTGCCTTTTATCAAAATTTCTCTCTGTTAGAGTCTCGCATCCCAATACGAAATTGGTTAAAAGGAATTAAGTTTTAATGCCTCGATCTTTAAGTGTAACTTTACTAAATTTGTTCATCAAAATTAAATTGATTCTTCGAAAAACAGTACACCATTCGAGAGACAAAAACAAAGATTAAGATCTAAATGATCGTGCATGATTGCGAAACAAGTCTCGGCCTTTCCTCGTCTGTCTCCATGCATGGCTTAAATGTTTTTCTTCCCTCATTTCCTAGTAGGCCTTAACAAAAATGAATATACACTTAAACTAAGATTAGTCCTCTCTGACGTATCATCATTAGCCTAAAAAGTCTCATTAGAGAGGAACTTCTGAGTGGAGGAGATGCGTAAAAATGATCTTCAGACTTCCTAGTATACTTGGGAAGCTCTAGACAAGGCAAGGTCAAAAATTACAAACAATAAAATAAAAAAAATTTCATCTTAAGTCGAGGAAGTAAAAAAAAATAAGGGGCTTATAAATTTCTGGTGCGAGAAGAAAAAACTCTTATTATTGTTTCCCATCCCATCATCTTCCAGGCAGTAGCTTCAAAAAACAGTGTGGAACTATGATCAAATTTACCACGAAATAGACCCCGAAGCGACTTAGTACGACGGATATATAGGAGGTTTAAAGATATTTCCCAGTACAGCCTATCAAACCGCAACGTCACGTTCACCCTCATCCCGGTTCTAAAGTAAAGCCCCATCACAGCGGCTTCTAGTACATTTTTAACCACGAGATTAAACCGAAGTCAAAGGTAGGAATCAGCGGTTGAAAAAGCACGTATGGCACCTTGGCATTTGTGGTCAAAAAACCCTATACAGCTAGCAAGGAGAAACTAGGACGAAATTTCCGTTATATAAACGCCCCTTTTTTTTTGGCTTTCCAAAGCAATTTTATTTCATCGCTATTCGACCCCTTATAATCCCAGAGTTTAGACCAAGCCGTTGAGACTAACACGTGCTAGTTTCGAACATGGTTTTCGCGCTTTGTTTCTCAACTTTGCAAACTCTTGGTTACAAAAAAAAAAGCATCCTGGGTCAAAACGGGAACGCGTGACACGAAGGGCTAATTGCTACATCTTTACAACGTAACAACGATCGTCAGCCCAAAAGTTTAAAGCTTTTTTCGCGTTAAAAGTTAAAACCAACCGAATTTGTCGTAATTTTATTTTTTCTAGTAACGCTATGATAAAAAAACACCCTAACCAGAAAGACATTTTGTTCTATCCCATTTTTAAACTGTGAAGAGGAATATTACAACAGACAGATATACATAAAATACTAACCTAACATGATTGAGGTTATTTTTGTTCTAAAAACTTAAAATATTAAAAAACAAATATCTATTGATTTGCATGGAAACATTTCTTTTTGAGCGAGAAAGGCGGCATATCGTAGGAGCGTGGTTAGACCAAAATTTGCGATTTTTAATCAAATATTTCATCTGCAGATTGGGTTCAGGAGAATGAAAAGAAGAAATGGAGGATGGGAGAAGAGAGGAGAGGAGCTAGAGGACGATCGTTCCTAGCGTATCTCATCGATCATGGAGCGCGAGCTAGAGAAGATGCTCTCTCCGCACCATCACTCTTGGCTTTGTTCGCATTGCCAACCGCATCCCATGAACCCCCCCTCACCCCCACCTTTCCTAAAATCCCTATAAAATATACTAGAAACCATACAAAGTTTACTTTTAATAACCCAGCATTCACTTGCTCCTAAATAGGTTTAACTCTGGAGCAAACTGAAGGTGTTTTCCACCATTCAACTATAAAAGTCTCGAGATGGGTGGTAAAAAAATTGTGGCCTTTACTAAAAATGGGGGATGGGGGTAGAGGTATAAATTCGGAAGGGGGGAAGGAAGATTAATGAGTAAATCATAACTGAAGCTCATTAATTAAGATCGTCTTGTCCATCCCTTCTTCCATCCCATTTTTTGGCAATTGTCCCGGCCAAATAACGATCCGGGAGGTTGCATTCTCGCTAAGCCTAACTGATCCATCCACCCACTGCAGGTTTTAATTTCTTTTCGATGCGTCATCGTAAAACCGCCCGCTCTAACTCGCCTTTAATTGATTCCCCCTTTTTCCGGACGAGACAGGCGAACGGCCGGCGAACTTGCCCCCCCCTCCTTCCCTAAGGATCAGAATATTTTTAAATTCCAAGTTGATTGACCCTTGACTAATTAGAAAACAAATCGAAATTCACGACGTACATTTCCAAGTCAATCCAAGCATTTCCGATACTTGTATCCTACTTCCTTTCCCATTATTTAACACTTTGCCGAGAAAATACTGAAACACTCGAAAGGTTTAGAACCATTCCATTTCTGTTGCTAACAAATACATTTAAAATCACGGATACATTTTATACGCGGTTATTTTGTTACCCATAGTGCCTCGTGATGGAAAATCTCCGTGGGAATATTCAAATATTGATACTTATAAATATTTCAAGTGTTTACTACGTTTCTATGTATTCTTTAGATCATGAAGGGCTCCAGAAAACATCAAAAAGCGTGGAAATTTCATTGTCTGGTTGCCAATAGGAAGAGCTCATCTACTCGATCCCGCCAAAAAGGGCAAATACTGGCTTTGTAACTAATATAAAAGGATTGTAACTCCCCTGGCATTTTTTTTATTATTTTCATATTTTTTTTTGAACAAAATCGATGGCGAGGAGGTGAAGAGGAGATTGAAAGGAAAAGAATGTTGATAGTTTGATGTATCACTTTCGGCTTCGATGATTAAACCACGCGTTCTTTTGAAAAATTATCCAGAGGGGAATATTTTCAATTCTCTAGAAAGAAAAAGGAGAAAAGGACCCCCAAAAAGAACAGAGAAAGAAAGAAAAAGACATTGGAGAAAAGGGAAGTAGGCTATAGCTATACGAGGATATGGATATGCGCGTTTGAAGCCAGCGAATATGATTGGACGTCAAAAGAATTTAATCTTTATAGGCGGAAAATAAATAGAAAGCGATTTAAGAAATAGAATATCCCTCTTCCCTCCTTGGTCACCAAAGAGAAGGAATCCATTTTAAGAGTCGGACGTAGTTCTCGGAGCATCGCGAGAAACCGAAGAGATTGGTAAGAGCGCGGGACGTGGAAGGGGTCAGGAAATAAGGTCATTCCGGGAAAGGATCAAGGAAAGGGGGCGGGGGGCGGAGGAAGATATTTCGACACGAATTAAAAAAACCAAGATGACGTCCTCCTCTCAAACAGGGGATCATTTTAAATCTCACGTTTTTTTTTTGAGAGAGAGAGAGAAAGATGCCACCAAAATTTTACTGACTTTGAGCGGATTTGAACGCGAAAATATAGTCTGGAATTTCAATGAGATTTTCGTAAGCAGGCACGTGACTTTGTTATTCCACTGGTTTTTTTTTATTTCCTCACTTGAAACTGTTATGATGACCCATATTTGAAGAACCATTTAAAATTAAAATTCATATAAAATCATTTTGACTTGATGCGTCAACAATTTGGAGAGAGCGAGCGGAGGTAGAGCCTTACCAAAAAATAAAAAATTCCTATTAAATTCTGGATGGATGACGAGGTACAGGGGGGTTGAAGGGTTGGAAGGGTTAGCTCCATCCCTGGAAAACGAGCGTTTGCGCAGGATCTGAAGCGAAATGAAAGGGGCCCGAAAGGAGCGTCAACATGAGAAGTGTCCAAACGCCAATCAAGCGAACGGGTCCCAGCCAACCCGCGAGAGCATAAAAAAAAAATAGAAAAATCTATATATCCAGTAAAGGGTACAGGCATAGTAGCTAAGTCTTCGACGTCATTTCTGAGGAGGTTGGGGGGTAAACGCGAACGGCCTAATAGCTAGGAACAAAAGATGGAAGAAGAGAAACAAGAAGAAGAAGAAAAAAATCCTAGTCGCCCGAGTCGAAAGAGAAAGAGGCGTAAAGATCCGGAGAAGCAAAAATGGAGGAAGATGATGGGGAGAGAGAGAGAGAGAGAGAGAGAGAGAGAGAGAGAACCCGAAAGAAATCGCTTTGTTTGTCCTTAAAGAAAGTTGCCGAAGACCTACACCCAGAGTCAAGAGAACAAGCTACAGCTGGTGCCGCGCGCCCAAAAGCGAGATCCGCTTTGACAGAATATACAAACAAGAGGGAACGCGCGGCCCACCCCTGCAGCACCAAAAAAAACTTACTACAGACTACTACCGGCGAGAACCTATTCAATTCCATCAAGAATACCGACCCTTCCTTAACCTGATCTATAAGCTAGATATAAAACCTTTTAGAACTCGTTCATGCACCCAATCTTAGGCTTTCAAACGTTTCCAATACATATACCAGCATCTTAAAATAATATTCACATTGAAATTAAACTAATTCACGTTACTATACACAGACTATACACTACAAAGTAAAGCGTCTCCGGTTTGGACGGGGAGATCGAAAAGGCCTAACCAAAGACGTTTTCTCCACTTATAAAAGAGGTCTACGGATCAATCGCTCGCGACGCGCTTATGTTTGCCATCTTTTTCCTAAGGCTCAAAGATTAGGGCTAGCGAAACGTCTGCTTATATTTTTTATACCGCTAAAAAAGAAGCGCCAGAAAAAAAGCAAGCGAGTAGAAGACACGGTGGAAGAAGAAGGAGGTAAAGAGTTAGGGTGAAGGGGAGGTCGCTCTTATAACTCAAACACTCTGGATTGGAGCAGATAAAAATATCTTTTCTACCGTTTTCTAGCTCCAACACTATCTAGAGAAAGAAGTAAAAAACAATAATTACCGTGTTTCACGACACGAGAGGAGGGTTGTTGAGAAAAAATGGGTTCTACCGTCAATTTTGTGGGGTTCTACTAGGTCTTCGCTATGAGAGTACAAATAAAATCAAAAGGGATGGGCTACTAACGGTAAAGAACGAAAGGAAGAAAGAAAAAACCCCTCCGTATTCCGTTCGTTCCTTTGGTATGAAAGTCACTACGTTATCAGAGCGGACACAATCCGAAAGTATAGTATAGCTCGCTATGGCCCTGACGAAACGAAAAGATACCAAAAGATAAGAAACGAAAAATGGCTATTAAGGACCATAAAACTTTGGCACGGCTCTGTAATAACGCCCCGACTCTGACACTCATCTGACGACTAAGAAAGAAGAGAGAGAGAGAGAGAGAGAGAGAGAGAGAGAGAGAGAGAGAGAGAGAGAGAGAGAGAGAGAGAGAGAGAGAGAGAGAGAGAGAGAGAGAGAGAAGGAAAAAAGGCAAAGATGCCCTGATTCTTCGCGCATTAATTATAAGAACCTAATATAAACACCGAATTAATATCCATAGGGGCTTAAAGTAAGGATAACCATTCCCGAAATAAAGGGTTAGATTGTTTTTCCTCGTAAAACTTTCAGTTGTTTACACTGTCATCGTTAAAAATGTTAATGAATGCGCAAAATAGGATTTGAAAATGTAAACTAAAATTCATCTTACGCGTAATAGCAGCCTAAGATAAACTGAGTATAGTTTAGCCTGCCCTTGAGAGAGAGAAAAAAAGAGGAAAATGTCTCGCGCTTTATTCAGACATAAGTCGAATCTCTTTCTCCCAGAGAATCATTTACATTAAGGGGAAATACTATTCATAGATGTGTACAATTTATTCCCGCTATACTGGAAAATTTTCTAGAAAAAATGTATAAATATATCTAACCACACCCCCTACTCTAGCGCGATGGAGGAAGCCAGGGAGGGGTCGAAAAATCTTTTCATGTTTTATTTCAAGCGGCGTTATATCGTCCGGTTGTTCTCTCAGGGCGGAATCAGAAATAGGACGCGAGAGGAGAGGAGAAAGAGAAAGATGCTAGTCCTCCCCCTCCTCCTTCTCCCCAAAAAACCAAATCGATTCCGGGGACGCATTCAACCCGGCCATTCCTATAAGAAATCTCCTCTATTTCTTTTCCTTCTGCTAAAAAAGGAGAGAGAGAGAGAGAGAGAGAGCTCCATCCTGGCCTCTACTAGCTTCCAACGTATCCATTCTTATTCCATCTTATCACTTATCATTCGGAGCGAGAATACTCATTTCCAAACCATCCCACTGCAGTGGCAGGACGCTCTCAACAAAAGCTATAGCCAAAAGGAACTAGAATTTCCCTCCTCACGAAAAAATATGGCCTCGGAGAAAGAAAAAAATGGTACCGTCGTAGATGACGGTTTGATTCCCATCTATCTATCCCCTAAAACCAAAAGTACAAAAATATCCTTTTGGTAAATTTCTTTTTATTCTTTTCTCCCATGCATTTGTGTTCGGGTCGAGCTGACTTACAGGGGTAAATACTTAATGTATTTCCTACGAGCCCCTGTAGAAATGTTTACCACGCATGACACTAGTCTTTAAAATTAAGCCAGCTTACAGCTACCATCTAAAAAAATAAAAACCCAAAATCTTTTTATGAATTTTTTAGACTCATTCAGGGAGTTTATATTGGTTTTGGAATTACATACCACGAAAGAAAAAGCGAGAAAAGAAGGAGGCCACAAAATAAGAGAGACGGAAGAGTTAGAAAGAGTTAGAAGAGAGAGAGAGAGAGAGAGAGAGAGAGAGAGAGAGAGAGAGAGAGAGAGAGAGAGAGAGAGAGAGAGAGAGAGGATAGAAGACGCGGGGATGTAAAGGATCGTTTCGGCAGTGGATTAGAACAAATGGGATCTTCTCCCTCGGGGCCCAAACTTCTTCCGCGAGTGTCACCTCCAGCTAACCAAAAACACGAGTCTCTCGTCTCGGGGAAAACTGTTATAAGGACGCGTTCTACCAAACAAGCGCCACCAGAAAGAAAAAAAGAAGGAAAAGCAAAAATAGACAGGCACCGAGAGACGAGACCCCTGCATAGCTGCAGTGTGAATGAAGCTAAAAGGGAAAAAGAGGTAACAAAGACACCTATCTATTTTTATCGCGACTTGCCTATATATATAATCGTTTCCGACGATTAACCTACAGGAAAGAGAAGAAGACTGCTTTAATTCTTCATTCTCTCCTTGGTTAAAAGCAGTTACAGCCTTACAATGCCGGGATAAAACGTATTTATTTGTTGAATAGTGCTATGATAAATTAATTCAGAGTCAAAATGGTAAGAACGTCACAACAATTTCGCAACATCTGATTCTAATAATATTCTAATGCCAGACTTTCAGGTATTACTAGAAGAAAAAAACCGACGATCCTCTTAGCTCTAGGAATTCTTTCCGCATTAATTTGTTATCATAACAAGAAAAGTCCGAGGATAACAACGAGGGAAATAAAACGGCTAAAAACAGTCTAGGCGAAAGAATAAAAGGGGTAGATGCCTATTCTCTTGGCTATAATTTAGGCCTACTTTTTCTCATTGTTGGGGTGAAAAGTATAAGAAAAGGCGGGAAAGGCCTTAAAAAGTTACGACGCATTCCCCGGGCTAAAACCTTGCATGGGAAAGATTCTGGTGTACCAACTGCATGCAGCGTTGTTGGAAAATAGGGGATGGGCAATAAAGGTTGGTGAAGCGGCTATACTGCAGGTACACTCTGGATCCAAAAAAAAAATAACACAGAAGAACGAAAAAGAGTAAAAGGAATAAGGTAGAGAGGGAGAGAGAGAAGATGGTGGAGGTACATTCAAAGCGAATAGAGCGAGAAAATACGTGAGATATAATCGAATAGCCATTTCAATAGGCTTGAAGGATTGATTGTTATTATCTTTCTCAATTGCGCCTTCCAGCTATTACGAAAAAGGAGAAAGAGAGAGAGAAAAAAGAGCCTCTACTTCAGAGTGAGTCTCCCGGTAGAAAATTTTTCCGGATAGAGGTTGAAGGTTGGTTGTGGGGTTGGTGGAGAGCTGGCCGCGCAGCGACAATAAAAGAAACTGTTCAATAATACGAGAGTTTCGAGTGAGTAATGTTTATTCTCCTTTCAATGTTCCTTTTTAGAAGGAGGTCTACCTACTTCTCTTTTATACCATAGACTCGTTTCGGTTTTATTTTTTACTTATATTTTCGAAACTTTGTTTTGTTCTTTTTTATATCCCCCGAAGAGGAATCGTTCTTCAAAATTGACTACTATATTCCTACACTCCTTCTCGAGATCTTTTTTATCGCTGAGTGTGCGGGGAAGAACACGCGACCCGTGCCAGTCAATCCGCCCCCGGCCACTTCCTTAAGGCATTCAAAGGAACCACGAAAGAAAACCCTGACACGATTGTCCCAACGAAGCTAACTAATTAAGCTGCCATAGGCATATTTAGACCGATAATTAAATTACATTTTAAAAAAAATTAAATCAGTTTTAATTCGGCGAATTTACAAAGGCGCCACTTTTTTCCCCAACGCTTCCCCCTTCTCTGGATTAGGCGTCAGTGGTGATGACGTCATTTTCTCTCTCTAATTCTAGGGGACTAAAGGGGGTCGAAATGGAGGGGGACGGGAAATGACGCGGAGAGGCAGTGAGACTGCGCGGAAGAGGAACCTCCTCTCTGTCTTCTCTGGCTAGGTCTTCCAGCCTCCGAGAATCCCGATCGATAAGGGCATCCCGATGGGCGCCGTCGGATGGCGCTAAGAGTAAGGCGGGTGGGCGAAATAGCAGTTCGGGCTCTACTAAGTCGTCGCTTTCGGGGCGCTTTCGGGTTCCGTTCGCTAAGAGGCTCCTCCCCCCGTTTTTCGGCAGGTGTCGAAACACCCCCGAAAAAAAAGGGCATGAAATCCAGGGTCAGCTTCGTGGACCGGACGATCCGTCGACCCGCGAGAGATCCTCCGCAAAGGGCGCCCAACAAGAAGAACTTCTTGTTTTCGTACGGCACTCGCTCAAACAGCAACACGACGGCGTCCTCGGCCTCAACATGTCCGGGCCTTAGCAGCATCCGCGCTAGCCGAGGTTTCGGCGGCCGGGGTGTGGGAGGAAGCGAGCTTCTTCGCGTCCTCTCGCGCCTCCGGCCGCCCTTAGCCTTGCTCGTTCTCTCGCTCCTCGTCACATGGCCCGAGTCTGGCTCCGCCAAAGCGGACACCAAACGCCTCCACGATGATCTTCTCAGCGACTACAACAGACTCATCCGACCCGTCGGAAACCACTCCAGCAAACTCATCGTCAAAATCGCCCTCAAACTCTCGCAACTCATCGATATCGTAAGTCCGAACACCTTCTCTATCTCTCTTACTTTTTCTCTCCTGGCTCGCGTGCACGCACACACACACCCGCCTTTCTACTTTCGTCGCTACGCTGGCGCCGCCAACAAAAAACATCCCCGCTCGCATGCACGTGCTTTACTTTCCCGCGTGGCTCGCCTTTCATCATCAAACTACGCATCCCAACATTTAATACGAACTAAACCTCTTGTACAAAATAAAAACTAATAGTTTAAGCCTCGGCCACTCGTAACTGTCAAAATCTAATCGATGTATCGATACCCGTTATAGTCTACAAAACATAAACAAGCCAACTGCTGGAAATACCGCTACTCAAACGCGGTATGTAGGTCAGTGAGAGAAAATAATAAAATAAATCTGGCAGGATTAATTTAAGCTAGTCACCGACTGAAGCATTTTGGTTTCTACGTAGCACCGTCAAGAATCAATAAAAGCTGTCGAGCTAAACAAATCAGGGTTAAGCTAGCTACACGGTATTGGCTTTCATTTTTATTTTTTTTTTTCATTTGATAACTGGCGCCTTTACCACTTGGCGCGAAATCTATTGAAAGAGAACATTCTATCATTTTATTCTGGTGGGAAAAACGCTGTCAATTGCCATTAGCCACCATCCCTCCCCGGGGGGGTAGAAGGGGGAAGGCAGAGATTAATGACTTTTATTCAACGTCATAAATGGATATCCCCGAGCAATTTCTTCTAATTAAAACTAAATGAATCAAATTAGTTTTTTTTTCCTATTCGTGGTGGTTCTCAAATAAAATGGGAAATAAATTGGGGGTTTCTCTCGAGTTAATTTGATAATTGCAAAAATGTCCCTTTTTTTAATTTCAGAACTTAAAACAGCAGGTGATGTCGACTAATATATGGCTGGAACAGGTAATCTTTTGTCTTTCTTAAATATAAATTAAATAAAACTGTTAAAAGATGAACTCAAGCTCATGATAAAACTATATTTAAAAATTAATTACACGTGCCTAGTAACTAACTTAATTAAAACCACTTCATTGATATTCCCGCAACCAATTTGCAAGTGGTAAAAAATTATGCCAAAGTACTCTATAAAAGAGACCTTCCAAATTAAATATGTTAAACCGAATTTTAATTCATTACACCAAGGGTATAAAGTTTTTCACCCCAAATAATAAAAAAGTTCAAAAAAATAAATAAAAAATGTAAAATAACAGGCTAAAGTGATGGGGCTTTTATCGCCTCGAAAACTAGTTGAATTAAGAGATATTTGAAACTGGAAAAAAAAATATGAAAGAAAGAAATCTAAATTGCGAATAATATTTCCCCTTCTTTTGCCCCCAAAAGATTTCTACAAGATTTTCGTTAAGAAATTCTAGAATAAAATCAAAAAAGAAAAAAAAAACTGTTTCAGGAACGACCTTAAAAACCTCTTGAAAGATTTCTTTGAAAGGAAGTGAAAAAAAAAAAAAAAGAAAATCCGAAAAATAGAAATCAGAGAAAATTTTCCATTAGCTAGCTAAGCATGATAAAGAAAATTACGGAAGAAGAGAGAGAGAATAGGAAAGTACGTAAGAAAAGGGAAGAAGAATAAAAGATGAAGATGCTCAAAATTAGATTTATTCATAGCGGCGCGAGACCCCAACCACTTTCTTTCTTTCCTTAGAAACTGGGCTAGCGCGTGGAATTATTCCTTACAATAGCGTATCGCCATCTTCAGACGTACCCTTCCTTACTTCCTTCAACTTAAATAACAACATATAGCGTTTCATTTCGTATACATCCAACGTACATTTTAATTCGTTGGAAATTAAATACAAGATTCTTATTTCAAGCGTTTTCCCCTAGTATTCTCGCGAGCGCTTTAAATTTTCTTTTTTTTTCATTCTCGGTTATTTCTCCATTTCTGCGGTTGTATATTAGTCAAAACTTTTCCAAGGAAATTTCCTTCTTTTTTTTTCATTCCTTTCTAGCAGCCACTCTCTTAACTCGGTACCAATCGGAGTTTACTCTACATATTACGTATATAAGCGATAAACTAAGCTTAATGTTGTAGGTCAAATTCCGATTGGTGTAGAAAATATACGAGAAAAACATTAAGTTGGGAAAGGAATTCCCGAATGTACTATTCATACGAAAAAAAAAAAACAACCTAGTATGGAATTTTTCACCCAAAAATTTCACCAAAAACCGAAGGTACAAAAATCAGAATAAAACAGAAACCAACCATCAGGCCCCGCGAGAATGACGTACGTGTTGTATTTGTCTATCTCGGCCACTAGGTGGCGACGGGATTAAGGTTGGTAACTACGTACCTAAGGTAACCGCTAAAAATAAAAAAACGATCACGAAGCTAAGAACGACCTTCGTCATCTTAGGCCTTTTCAGAAATAGAAAGAAGGGGTGGGGAAAAATAATAGGAGATCTTTGAGGTTACGAGGACAGAGAGACAAAGGATCGAACAAAAGGCGGGCGTATTCGTGGTCACTTATATATTAGTTTGTCGAAATGAAAATGCCTTTTTTATTGAACAACCAACCCCGCATCGAAAATACTTTTCGAGATTCTTGGTACATACACATTCCAAAAAAGCAAAAAAAACGTGGGCGGAAGTAATTTCATCTCATTTCCGAGAAAGTGTTGTCTAACATTTGATAAAGGATAAGAAATTTACTGGATTATTATTAATAACGCCTTAAAGATGGCTTCTTCCGGAACACGCGTGTAAGGCGGGTAAAACATTTCTACAGGGGCTATGAGAAATCTCCATAGATAGATTCCCCCGCAAGTTATCTTTTCTGCCACACTTTAATCCCAAAAATTACAGAAAAATCAAGGTTTTTATTTAAGGAAATCAACACTGGAAACTTTAAAAACCAAAGTGACACGATACTATTTCGGAAGGAAACATTTTCTTTAGCCCTAAACTTGATTTAAAAAAAAAGTTATTAAAAATCTAAAAGCTAAAGAAGTCCCCGGTAAGAACCACCATACTTCTTACAGCGGAAAAGAACAGGGTCTCCTGGAAACTTAAAACCGTGAGTCTCAAAGAAAGAAAATGAAAAAGAAAAAGAATAAAATCTAGAAAACGTGGATGAAGAAAAAGAAGAGGCTTAAGGCTTCCATTATTATTAAGCCCTTTGAAGTGTTAGAAAGCGAAAGAAGCTATAGGTAGTATAGACGCGAGTCGTGCCTCTCTCTTTGGTTAGTATTAATACTTACAAAACGAGTGAGTACTCGTCAGTATCCAACGCTAAGCGTCTTTAAAAACAAATACGCGTCGGAATTCTTGAAATGTTGCTCGGGGAATTTTTTATGCCTCTCTTTTCGTATTTGGTTATATAGCATCTTAAAGTGACGCGGTCTCTTACCGAATGCTAATGTCATTTTGGAACCGCGCCAACATGAATTTACTTAATCTTACCAAAGAATATTGTAACGTAACTAAAAAAAACATTTCAGTAAGCTTCCAACTTGGGGAGAAAATTAATTTCTCTTTACGTTACCTTAGTTAAAAAAAAATAATAATAAACCTATTTACATATTCATTTTGAATTGAACATATTCACGTCGTACCTTAGCTTTCCTTCCTTCAAAAGCCCGATTCTCCATAACCCCGCCCCCTTCTTTTCTTAGTTTTATTCTTTCCCTTAACGAAAAGACAAAGTAAAATAAAAAAGAGTACAGACACGAGTGAAGCATCTTTTTTTCGGAGTGCAACCATTGCTCAGGGATGTATGCGAGATTGGGTTGGGAATTTACCCCTCCCCCACCCCTAGTTCTAAATCCAAAGCGGCAAATGTAATTTTAATTCCATTAGCTAAAATACTCCGACTCTAGCCACGCATTTAATTAAGGAATTTGGATTTGGACAAGAAGCGTTTAAAGAAAAATTTGTCAAGAAGAAGATGAAAAAAAAGGAAGAGGTTTTCTTCAACTTCCCATCTTCTTTCGAATGCAAAGATTCCTAATTTACCTTTTTTTAATTTACGTATGGAGACCATGAATGTATCGCGAAAGTTTTCTTTACTACCAGAGGTCTTGGTTAAATAACAATCCGCTTAGCCTTGGCTTTACTGTCAAGTAACCCATGGGTTCTTTAATACCAATATCTAAATTTGTTTGGTGATAAATAACAGTCTCGTAACATATCGAAAGAAGACAAAATTGTTAAAGAGGATATAGGCTAAAATATAAAGCGAATTTGAATAGACGAGGCTTAACGCGTTTGTAAAGATGGTGCGAGATATGTTTACAAGAAAAATTTGATTTACGAGGGTTTCCTATTAAGCGAGGTTGTCTCTAAATATTGAAAAGATACATTCATCACCTTAGTTGACTTTTTTTCCCTATACGTTGTATCAAAAACTGCTAAGCCTAACTTATGAAAACTTATGAAACAGGGCTTATTAGCTTCAAAAATAATCATATCTCAAACTGTAAATGTTTGCATACATTTTCCAAGTTTGTTAACTAAAATAAGAAAATTAAAAACAGAAAATAAAATAAAAACAACTTGGTCATTTAGATAACCGAATAAATTTACAACCTACACTTAGGAAGTTGGAACCAAAGTCACCGTGACTTCCATCTAATAATAACACAAGGAAAACCAAACCCGCAACCAAAATTACCAAATTACGTATAAAAAGAAGGCTTTATTCGATTTTCGGCAAACTTTTAGGAAAATTACGACTTTGAATGACGCGGGAGCGAGAGAACGGGTTATAAAACCAAGTTATCCCGGAAAAATAAAAGGCAAATTTTGCAACGTACAGTACGAAAGGGTTGTTCGTTCGTTTGAGAAGTCAAACGGTCACGAAGCAACCCAGGGAAGGCCAAACTGATATGGGATGCTGGGAGAAACGATTATTATCGGGAAACAGTTTAGACCTGGGCCATACATAGCGAGGTTCCCTATAAATGAGATAGGGGGTGAGCTTGTACGACAATTTCAATGATAAGAGAATTTCGGAGAAATTCGTCCCTTTGGTAGTAGTAAGGTTGTCCCCATCATCCCAACGTACGAAAGTCGCTGTGTAAAATTCGGAATGGCCCGCGTGCCAATGGTGTGCCACGGAGGAAGGCGAAGGGATGCGGGGTTAAAACGATACTATACCTCCCCGGCCGGTCACTTAATGAGGTTATTAAGAGGAAACTGGCGAGGCGAAACAGTCGTTTCTGATCTTTTCCGAAAGCGACTGGCAACGTACGTACGAAAAGCTTTAAGCGAACTAGCTGCCTTGGCTCATTCCCAAAATCCAGAAGGGTTTAAGCTAGCGTAACCTAGCTGGCTCACTCTACAACTAGAAACTAAGTCAGTGGCTGGATGGGCCCAGCTAGTTCTGCAGTCCCCTTAAAAGCGACCAGGGAAATTATGACTGATTAGTCCCCTCGCCAATAGCCAAGCCAAAACCCGGCCCAAATGGAGCGAATAATTGGGATTTCAATCCAGCCAAAGCGAAAGCTCTACTCTAGTAGTACAGTCTCGTCTCTTAGCTTTGTCCGAACTACGAAACGTTTCTGGGCAAGTGCCACACTCCTATATATTTATTGACGGTAATAAAATAGCCCCGAGAAGCGAACCAATTGGAAACGGAACAACCCTTTCGGAAACGATTTTCCCTCGGATAAAACGGAGATGGGACAACTCGCGCCTACACGATTCGGCATTACATTCGATCCAAAACGGAAAAAAAAGCTACATCATATTGATTGTTACCAACCATTCACTAACTTGAACCTTTACTAAGTGTCTGAAAAACATGGTTCATTATACAAGGTTTTTAATTGATTATTGTGTCGGTTATATCGTAGACAGACTTTTCCCCTTTTGAAAATACGTGCCACAACATCACGTGTAGAGGGTGGCAAAGTTTTGAAAGGGAGTATGGCCGTGTAAAGGTTTTCTTAATGCGTGCTTCGAGTCAATACTTTTAAAATATTAACACAAAGAGAGAAGGCGAGAGAGAGAAACTGGCCTCGAGCGTCAAATTAAAAGCGTTATTATTCCGATATTAGCCAAGCGAAACAAATACGAGTGCACTGTATTCGTTTCCAAAACTTAACGCCCCTTTTACGCTTTCAACCTCCCTTCCCTCCATTTTAGTATCGATTGCGCTTGCCTTTCTTTACGGGATTAAAGTCGCATTCGGGTTCGGTATAAGCCGATAATAATACTACCCCCGTTAACATCCAACTAATTACCAAACAGTCGAAAGGGCCCCCTTTCCAATGGAAAACATTCAATTAACGGCGAGAGAATAACGAGAGAGAGAGAGAGAGAGAGAGAGAGAGAGAGAGAGAGAGAGAGAGAGAGAGAGAGAGAGAGAGAGAGAGAGAGAGAAATGTTTTGGTATTGAACCGCGAGGTAAGGAATAGAAGAAAAAAAATTGTTCCGGATCCATTCAAAGCCTCCTTGTTTTCCCAAAGAGGATGGAACCATCCGCGAGGTGGGCGGAATTTAAAGACAATTAAAGGGGGATCTTGCTAGTGCTAAGAGAAGGTTCGCTCCACGCGTGTATGGGGATGAAGAGAAAAGCCGAGTTGGTTTCTAGAAAATGGGATAGGAGGCTTTGTCTTTGGAGTTCATAATCGAATTGGTCATGCCATTCGCACTAGTATAGGGGACAATCTCTCCTTTGATCCCACTAGTGAAACTTCACGCGTTGGACGCGGGGAAAGGCGATAGCCTCCGGGGGGGGGGGGTAAGTAACGTCACGTTAGGAAGGAGGATTGAGAATGGTCGCTTTCCGGATTATCCGGAGATTCTCGTGGAAGAGGCCCGCCGTGGCTCACCAACCAGATAGAGCCAGCTAGAGAAGGCTAATTACCGCCGCCGGTGATTGCGTCCAGTTATCGAAATCTATTGTGTTCGGGAGGGGGGAAGAATCGGTGGAAAGGCATTGTACTCGGATACAACAATTGTCGAGAGGAGAAACGTTCCTCGGTGTCTACCACCATACCCGAGACTATGATGCCAATAGCGTAGCTTTTCGTCATCACTCCGGGAATGGTGCAGGGGTTACGTATATATACAGCTCGCTTTCAACGAGCCTCGAAGATTCCGTCATAATTTTCGGGGGATGGGGGGGTCTTGATATTAAATCTGGCGAGATATTTCCCCCTTATACCATAGTCGAATTATAATAACGCGGTGAAAGCCGTGGAAGGTCGAAAAGGAGCATTGGAGATGATGATGATGGAAAGACTACGTACGAAGGATGAAAGCGAAAGGGAGGTATAGATATGCCAATTTAGGTGTATATAGATCGGTCTCGTTAGACCTTGCTCGTTGCGTTAGAACACAGAAGCATTCGGCGTTTGTCAGCGAAAAGCCGAAAGAGAGAGAGGGGAGACAGAGAGAGAGAGAGAGAGAGAGAAAGAGACGTTTCATGTCAAAGCCCGAGCAAAATGTTTCCCTAATTAACGATGTTTGCGGAATCAAAATGCTTAAGAACGCTTTTCGAATGGGTCTTGTCCGATTACGCCGAATTCAGGGATTAAACAAGACTGAATAGAGAGACATGACTGAAAGATGGTGGGAGGGAGAATACCAAATTACAGAGTGGTTAATATCCATTTTCTTAATATTTATCCCTTAAGATCTTAAGAGAGATTTCAAAACCAATTGCAGTATTCTCGAATTACGTTAGATTAGGAACAAATACGCAAACTAAAGAGATCTCATTACGATATTAGTCATTTTAAATAATAACTAATTAAATTATTCGAATTAGGCTTAGCAACTTGATGATCATCGATAAGGAATTTTAAAATTGAGTTAAATGAGTTAAGGCTTAAAATTAAAACTATAGATTTAACAACCTTGCGAATCAGGACGTGGATGGTTTAGCCTTAAATCTCTTTACTCCCCCCGTTAGGCAGTTTGTTGAGTTGACACCTTAGGCAACACAGTTACAGTTAGCCGGAAGTGACGGAGTAAAGGTGAAAATAGACGGAATAAGGCCGTTCTACCAAAGAAACCATCCTTCATTAAATGGTATAATATTCGATAGATATACAAGACGCCGGTTTGGGATACTATATTATATTATATTATACGAAGCATCGACCTCGATACACCATCCGATAAACGGAACTAAGAGTACGGTCCACTTCCCTAATCCCTCCCCACAAAAAAAACCCTTCCTACCTTCTATTACATCCGCGAGAAAGAGTATTAAGAAGTATAAAGTTTATACTGCTGGCCTAGAGGCGGCGCGTGTAGCTGAGAGAGAAGAAAAAAAGTGCAAAAATACGGAAGAAAACTTTCCCCAAAAAATGAAGACGAAGAGCGCAATTCATCACGGAAGTGTCAAAGAGAACGAGTAGAGAGAAGGTGATGGTCAGCCCCGTGGTCGAAGAAGGCGAGATGGACCACCGAATTACTCTATAGGACTCTATACTAGTCTTATATAGGTTAGAAAAGAGTGGTAGCTAGCCGCGGATGCGCGAAAAAACATCAGTCAAAACTTTTCGTATAACCCCACTATATAGGTCCACGGTTATTACCCAAGGCTGAGCGAGGTTGTATACCGGGTTAAGAGTCGATCACTATATATAGGTAATAGGTGTTCCAAGCGCCACGCCACGCCACGACTGACAATGACAAATAACCCGATTAAGTTTATGAAAACCAGGGGAAAAACAACCCCCTTCCCCAAAAAATAAGCGTCCACCAACACATCTAGTATATGCAGCATCTGTATATTTGGTTCCCTTAATGGGATATCGAACGAACGCTTGTTTTTTCCTGGTTATATTTGTAAGTGTTCAAACAAACACGTACGCACAAGGCGAAAGGGAAAAAAATTGTCCAAAATAGGCCTACCCATTTTGGTCAAGATTATATCAAGAAACTTGGCAAAAAAACGCGAGAAGAAAAAAAGAGAAAACCCAAACCGCGAAAACAGTTTTACAAAGTTTACTCTTTAAGTTTTTCAAAAGTAAAGAGACCATCAAACCTAAACTTAGAAAGAGAGCTAAACTTGGAAATGAGATTACAAATTGTAAGAGGAAGTGAGTGAAGAGGAGGAAGAAAAAAATACAAAACATAAGTATACATCATTGAGAATAAACTCGACAATTCTTCTTATATGATCGAAGTCAGTGAAGCTGATCCAAAATCCATTTCTTAAGAAATCGTGACTAGATACGCAAAAAATAGTCTCCTACTAGTAAACTCTTACGTTATTTACTTGAGAAACGAAAGGGATAAAGGAAAGTAAAGGAAGAAGTAGTATAAGTAAAGAAGAAAAAAAAAATCCCACCGAACAAACAACTTAAACCGGAATATAAAAACGCCCAGTACATATAGAGAGAAAAAGTTTGCCCAAGAATTTTTAAGAGAAGCTCGGCAACTTTTAAAGTCGAAACGATTCCCAAACGCGATTCGATTTTTCTATACGTAAAAAAAAAACATGTTGGGGGTCCTCCTCTATAAAAAAGTTTGTATATACGTAAATATCGGAGAATCCAATTTATTTCTTAGAAACCCCCTCCTTTTTATAAGAAAATATATATATATATATACATCAAGAATATATAAAAATTGGTGAAGGGGGGGGCTTGGCGACCGACGCGACACAAAAGGTCCAGATCAAAACGAAATTTTCTGGACCAAGAAAACGACAAAATAAAAGGGGAATATCATGCTGTAGCCCCGAAAATAAACTAACTCGCCGCGGTGTAGTGCTTCAAAAAAAAAACTTACAGGCGCAAACCCAGATGGTCTGGCATAATCTTTACTAAACCGCAAGGATTTTTCCGCTCTACGTACTACGTAGCGCTCCAACAATTTCTTGAGCTATCCCAAATAGTCAGTAATAAAATATACCACTTTGTAATCCAATTTTTTCTATCCCATTTTCTCATTACACAAATACGCTTGGAAGTGGTGGGACGACTACAAATTAACATGGCAACCCAAAGACTACGGCGGTGTGGAGATGATACATGTGCCGGCGGAACACATATGGTTACCCGACATTGTACTCTTCAACAAGTAAGCACCATCAGATAAAATCAACTTTATAAATTCCTCCAATCATCGCAACTACGCTAAGCCTATATATAATTCTAACCATTCCTGAAAATATCTATCAGTTAGATTGAAAACAGTTTTAGAATTGGTTGGTTTCCGATTATACTTAAACGCGGTTGAGAACTTGAGAGGGGAAGTAGAGACAGTGAGAGAGTTACGATTCTAACGAGTTAAGCTTAACCATTTTGGCGGAACGTGCGTGAGATAAGCCGATTTTCGATTCTGGAAAGAGCCAAAGTTATAGCGAGCGGGTCGGTTTGGTTGTTCCAACATCAGACTGTAAAGGTGGTTGGTTACTAGATCCCGAGACCGCGGAAGTACGCGGTCTAATTTTCTAATTTGCCATTATTTTAGGAAAGGGGATGGGGGAAGGAGACGAGACGGGAGAGAGAGAGCGAATAGTGGTGGTATACGTTTCCGACCTTTGACCTCTCTCTTAACAGTACCTTCTGTTAAGGCTCTGGTCTAAAGGGTAGGGAAGGGAAGGAGTTTGCCAGATGTAATTACCGTCGGGTACCGCGGATCGAAAGCCCCGATTGGGAAGATTATAATACATTTTTGACGTTCCCCCCTCTTTCTCTCTCACCTCTTTTGCCCTCGCGGTTAAACCTCAATACGCAACGGGATCCAAAGGGACGCGGATGCTTGCTATATAAACTAGATGGAGAGAGAGAGAGAACCCCGATGCTTGCTTTGCTTTAGTTTCCAGAGAACCTAGCGGGGAATACGACTATAAACCGAAGTTGATTACACGAGGTAATAATCGAAATGAATAGCTCATATTTGTCTCAGACAAGGAAGTAGAAATACTTCTAATTCTTCTTACATAAATGATGCCAATCCCAAATAATGTTGTTGTTGGGAGTAATAATGGCAAGATTGCAACTACTTCGCGTAATCAACTTCTATATAGTATATAAGAGAAAGAGGAAATAAAACGATTTTGCGCACTGTTTTCGTTGGGAATTCCATAGGGAATGCTTCATTATCTAGAGAGGGTCTATATATATATATTGTAGGGACATAGCCAACTGACTCTTGTCTGTCCATCCGGGGGAATTCAGAGAGAGCGTAAAAGTGGCAAAACTAATCCATCCTAAAATTATACCTTTTATTTAAGAACTGGGGCGTCAGATAAATAATAGTATATCGCGCCAAAAGAGGAAGGGAAGGAGGGAGGGAGGGAGGAAAAGTTTACCCCGTCGAAATAAGTTTTGATCTAATTAGCTCGACTTTCAAGAGAGGTTTTGGGAGGGGGGGATGAATATGAAGCGGTGGGGGGGAAGGAAAGGAGAAGAAGAAGAGTAAGTTGGAGTGAAAATCAGGCCTGGGGTATTAAACATTTCCGTCAAGGGGAATGGGTTCTGTTCTCTAGCTTATTTTGCTAAAACTAAAACCAAAAAACCCCCGCATGATAAAAACCGAGGCAACCGCACACACATAGCCGAGCTAGTCGAGAGAGAGAAAGAGAAAGAGAAAATGGAAAAATAAATATTCTTTTCTAAACGAGTCGTGTCAGAAAAACGTGTCTGGTTACGAGAGAGAGAACCCCATCGGAGGGCACGCCGTAACAACGTACGGTTATATAGAAACTAAAGAAGAAAAACAACAAGGCGAGGTTTTTCCTCTCGGTCAGACGTATAAGGGCATATAGGCAAAAGAGAAAAGGCGAGATCCGTTGGAATATTTATGGTCCATTTGGGGTTCGGGCGTCCCGGCGGTGTAATACTTCCTCATCAAGGCGCAATCAAATCCGCATCGCGCTCTAGCGACCACCACTCGCCCCAGGAGCTCTAGCCATACTTGGGCGGGCGAAACGAGTGCCACAGAGTGTATACGCTAACAGCTACAGGGCCAGACAAAAACACGCGCTTGCCATCGTGGAGAAAAGAGAAATCCTCGTCGTGACCCTGGCCGATTAAAAATAGTCCTCAGTGGCGAGCCAGCTAGCGAACGAGCGAGCGCGGCCATTTCCGGCCTTTGACACGCCACCCGATGAGTCTCGAGTCGACTTTTAAAAGTCGCTTTTCCCCTTTTTCCCGGGCAAGAGAACACGGACAGGACTATAAAGAGGCAAACGGAAGAAGCTAGGCAGAGGACAATCATCCTTTTCCATTAAGGAGCACCCGATCTTCCCCGACTTTCACTCCTTTTCACCCCTACCTACCTACATATATATATATATACTTAATAAACAAGCCCATATCCCTGTGACTTTTCACTAGCGGATAAAACCAGACATTTAACACGAGAAAAGAATTCTCCACGCGCTCTTTACCTTCAATGACACTCGATAATTTACGGAAAAGTGTTGTAGACAGACACCACCGGTCCCCTATCAATGTTACAGCGCGACATATAGACCAAATCACGGTTTTCCCCCGACTCTCAACGGGGGACCCTGGTTCCTAAGTCACGTTACATTAATATCGAAAGGCGTAATGGAATCCGTAAATTTAAGCCTTTTTCGGAGAAAGACCATGGGTAATCCAAAAAGTAAACTCCGTACTTAATATCCCGAAAACCTTAAGCCTAAATTAACAAACTCAGAATTGAACTGAACTAAACGTGATGAGGAGTTCAAATTCACTGAGCTGTTGAAATTAAATACATAATTGAACTAAACAGAAAGGAGTTGAAATTCAGTGAGCTGTTGAAATTAAATACAGAATTGAACTAAACAGAAAGGAGTTCAAATTATTGAATTGTTGAAATTAAATACAGAATTGAACTGAACAGAAAGGAGTTCAAATTCATTGAGTTGTTGAAATTATTCCCTAAAGTCTTCCCTAAGCCTAAAATAACAAATTCTGAAACTGAATTGAATCGAAACCAATAAGGAGTTCGCCAAACATCTTAATGAATAAACGTACTCGACGGAGTCTCTTTTTTATGCTTGGAAAACAATCAACGCCATGCATAGCTAGTTTGCAAAGACCTTTCATGGATTTGCACGAATTAAATTTGACAAGGATCTGGGCAAACACACTAGAAGGACCAGATTAATTTATATAATCAGGGCGGAAAAAGGGAAGAAGATGCTAAGGCGATTAAGTCAAAGTGGAGCTCGTGTTAAAATAGACTCTTCGATGTAATATTCCAATATCCTTAAGAGACAGGAAGGATAGATGGATATAAAGAGAGAGGGACACAATGGGATGAAATGATCCGTGCAAGATTATACTAAATAATTGTCCAGTCTTAAGGATTACAAAATGGCTGTCTCTAAGCGATAAATTTTACGCCTTCCCGCGAAAAATCCATAAAGGTATCATCCTATATCCCCCTATTTAAATTCAAGCCTCTTTTATTCCAACCCCCCTTCCCCGACATTGTCCCCCCCTCCCCAATTTTATCTAAGTCCGCGCGGCTCGCTGAAGCGAATGCCGATTAAAGTTGGTGGTGGTAGAGTGTGGCTAAGAGATAATCACAGACGATGACGTAAGTCTCGGAAATAGGAGGGACACTTGCCCAAAAAGTACCCAATAAAATATTAATATACCTTTGTAATACCAAATAACATTGATAAACCAGACCCAATTATGGAATTTAAGTGCTTACAACAGGGTAAGTATCCCACCCCACGAAATGATGTCCAAGTACATTCCCTCACTCCGTTCAAAATTTGCGCCCGCTTCCAATCCCACACCATCCCATCCTCGGAATCAAACTCGCCCCTCGATTATAAAGCCGGGTGGGCAAACGCCCAACCACTATCAAGCCCCAGGGTAGTACTTGTTCGTGGCTGTTGGGCGATGGTGGTAGCGTTTTTTAATTCCTCCCTCGAGTTTCCCCGACTTTTTCTTTCATTTTAAAAAAAGCTCGGAGCTAGGATGGATTTGCATAGCAAATCGAGCCCGACGGAATCTCCCCCGAAACCTTAATCGTCCTCGGATTTTGAACTCAGTGGCAAATGAGACAGTACTTAGAGACCTACCCATCCCCTATTAGTTGGCTACCCGGGAATAAAATGGTTGCCATTACTGGAAGGAGGGGCCCCGTGCCCCCCCCCCCTCTATCGCTCAACTCAAAAGAGCGGTCGAATAAATTACGAGGGCTCTTTAATGGTTATTTCAAAACGTGATGACCTCCCCCATCCCTGCCTTAATCACCACAATCTCCTGACCGATTATCACTTATCAGTGGAATAGTAACTCCAAAGGTTGATTAAAAATCAACCCCAAAACCCCTACAGTGATACTTCTCCCGCGGTTTTAATTTATTACTAACGATTGCCAAATAGGTGGCGCCAACCGCAATGATTATTACGCATTCAAAAGTAGGCTTAATAATAGGGCAATCTTCGCGGCGACCTCATTTGAATAAGTCGATAGTTCCTTCCACTAGATGAGATGGCTAATGAAATTTCGTAGCTTTCATTTAAAATTCGGTTGTTGCATCTGAAAATAAAAAAAAAAATTAAATAAATATTTGCATTTGCATTTGTACTTTTTACCTCTCCGAGTGACGTATGTCACGGAGAGGTTCTGTAACGATCATGTGTGTCTGTCTGTCTGTGTGTGTGTGTGTGTGTCTGTCTGTGTGTGTGTCTGTTGTTACACCCACGTGACCGCGTTCGCAGTTTCCAAATCGGAGCAAACGTGTTCGCCATTTCCGAACTGATTTCACAGTCACGGAAATGGCTCCTCTACTTGAGTTCTCACACCACCATCTTCTGGTCTTTGTCCATCCCACACGGACACCAGTACTTGCTGGCTTCTAATCACCACCATCTCTTGGTCTTCGTCCATCCCACATGGACACCAGTCTGTACACACTGGCTTCTAATCACCACCATCTTCTGGTCTTCGTCCATTCCACTTGGACACCAGTCTGTACATACTGGCTTCTAAACACCACCATCTACTGGTCTTCCGTCTATTCCACATAGACACCAATCTGTCTCATTGGCTTCTAACTCCATCGTCATCGTTTGGTTAAGACATTCGCGGCGATCAGCTAGGGTTACGAGAAACGTCTAGCCTCCCTAGGGTGGGTTGTCCACCAAAGGTTTTCGCAATTGCGGTTGTTCTTGCTTTAAAGTGTAGTTCGACACCCTTATATACTACCTATTTGAGTAAGGAAAAGCAACCGGCGTATGCTTCATTTCAAACGCCAATATTAGTCAAGTCTCTCAAGTATGTTTAATTGTTCTTTATCAAAACGATGTAACGCTCAATAAGGCAAACAACTGACGAAGAAAATATTTAATATTAATTATATTTATTTTAATATTTAAGATGATCTTGTTTCTCAACTCAAAATTAATACGGAAAGAGTTAAAAAGCAGCTTATGTTTTTGTCTGTGTCTGTCCGTCCATTGTTACACTAGTGCGTCGCGTTAGCAGTTAGCCTTGTGTTGATGTGTTAAGAAATCATACAAAACCTTAATATTCCCTTTTTCCATAATATAAAGTGAAAATGTGGAAGTATTTTTCGTAATTATGATGCATTTAGTACTTTTGTAGCTTTAGAGCTCTGTTTCATTTTGATATTCCAAAGATTTTTTTTAATATTGTTATTTGAAATGGATGTTTATATATTACTTAAGCTATACTACATCTGTATATAGAATAATCCTTGGTTTAGTGACTTCCTGAAGAAAACTAAAACCTAGAGTCCGACGGGTATAACAAGTCTTATCCGCAATAGGCTTAGTGAAACAAAGAGTAAATAATTGGGGCCTGAGGTGAAATAAACTTTTGGCTCTGATTTTCGTGTCTGAAATGAAGAGACATTAACGGTTCAGAGTGAACCGAAAGTTAAACACACTCTTAAATAATCAGGTTAAGATTTTATAATAGAAGAAAAGATCATGATGGCAATTAGATTAGTAAAAGGGCTAATGGTAAACGGGTAGTAGCTACAGACTTATTATTCTCTTTATTGTGCGCATTGACTATTAGTGCGTCTAGCTACAATTTAGCTTTGGTGTTATTTAACGTAAACCTTCATGTTGGCAAACTAGGAGTATTGTTGAGGTGAGACGAGACAATAGTGTTTACACTGCAAACCAGTTGTGAATGTAGCTATCAGAATATACGGTAAACAGCTGAAGCGTTGACTTCATTTCCTGTTCTTTTCCCCATTGACTGATCTCCATGTGTCCAGGATTTATCCATATTGGATGTAAAATGTCGTCTGCTTTACTGTACATTCGCTATGTTTGGAATACTGCTTCAATATTTCGTAAATTTTTACTTCAAAAAAGTGAAATAATTCCATATCTAGGTAAATAAGTTTGTAGTAGTAGACCTCTTGACTCGGAGAGGTAATATTTTGGTTTTTCCAACTTGTAATTTAATTAAAATATACCTTCATCTCAAGACAAATTCCCATAAATTTGGTTAAACTCATCCCTTTGCATTAATTATTAGCCATAGTTAAAATTAAAATGATTACAATTAATCACAATGATCGTCTCGGCTCGGGCTCAGCCACCCTAATAATTCAATTATTTCAACGTTCATTAATGGCGTCTTCTTTCCGCCTGTTCTCGTCGTGAACAAAATTTGGCGGTCTCAGAAATTAATGGGGAAATCTGCAAACATAAAATCGTCCCGTTAATCACAATTCACGAATTAAATGACTAATCCCATCAAAATAATGCATTAAGTACTTACGGGGGATTAAAATCACTAATAATCGTAAGTATATTACCTTAAATTAACTTTAAATTTAAGAAATCATAAATTAAAACGTGGCAATTTCTCTAACCGTCTTTCACTCCGACTAACAAAGACGAGCCGGCACAAAAAAGGGCGCGAACCGCATAGGGGAGGAAAGTTTTTAGGCTGGGGGAGGGAAGCTCGCGCCACGTTCTACATGTACGCGTAGGCAATTTGGTTTCGTTTAAAATATTAGCGAAGTTATTTTACACTTTTACATTGCAACTATTTTAGAATATTTTAAAACGAAATTCGTAACAATTATAATTCAACATGAATTTCTATTTGCCTTAAAAAATATTTATAACGCCGTCTAGTTTCAACGGAGGACGTTTATATTTTTCTGGATGAAAAAATAAACCGCGAATTTCAAATCTTTTCTAAGAGCAAAGTGAAATTGTCCCCTTTTCAAGTGTTTTGAGTAGATGGCTTCGAAAGCCAATATCCCAGACCCCCTTAGAAAAGGTTATGGGTGAAGTTGGGGCTCCGTTTTCCGCTTTATTGTCGGTTATAGCGTAGCCAGTGTACCAGATGAGCTAGAATAGGGAAAGAGGACGTGTGGACTCGCGTCCCGAAAGCCAATAACGGATCAGCGAGCAATCAAACCAATTTCGATCCTTTGGCCAAGTGCATCGCGGAAAGAGCCGAGTAAAAAAGCTTTCTTCGATCTTAGAAAGCTCTTCGGTCCGATATTTCTAGAGTGGGTCCCTATTTCTTGGCTAGCGTGGGTACTTGACCCGGTTTGGTTTTGCGGGGTTGAAGGAGATGACGCGAAATAAGCTAATTCGCCCGGTTTTCTTCCCCTTTCTTCACGGATGGTAGCGCTGACGGCAATTACGAAGTGACGCTCATGACCAAAGCCACAGTCCACTATACAGGTTAGGCTTAACGTCGTCTTGAGAAGGTTATAGGTTGAATGGAGTGAATAACAATGGGTTATTTGTTTGCCCAGGCGAAGTGGTATGGAAACCACCCGCGCTTTACAAAAGCACATGCGAAATAGACGTAGAATATTTTCCTTTCGACGAGCAATCCTGCTTGATGAAGTTTGGTTCGTGGACGTACGACGGCCACGAGGTAAATTTGAGTTCTGGGAGGGGATTCCTAAACAATCAGCGCCACAGCCTTAAATATTAATTGTTGCGGGGGTAGATAGGTTTAGTTTTAAATTGACGAATGGCTGGGTGCTGATAGCCAGTAACTGTTAGGAACCTAAGAGGGTTCCCCGTGTTGGACTTTAGGTGGACCTTCGTCACGTCAAGCAGGAGGCAGGTTCCCAGGTGGTCCAAATCGGAATCGATCTTTCTCAGTTCTATAAAAGCGTGGAATGGGACATACTATTGGTGCCAGCCACGTACAACATGGAGTATTACGACTGTTGCGAAGAGCCGTTTCCGGACATCACCTTCAACATCACGATGAGGCGAAAAACCCTGTTCTACACGGTTAACTTGATCATCCCGTGCGTCGGCATTTCCTTCTTAACCGTGCTCGTCTTTTATTTACCTTCGGACAGCGGAGAAAAAGTCACCTTGTGCATATCCATTCTGGTCTCCTTGACCGTTTTCTTCTTGCTACTGGCCGAAATTATTCCCCCGACTTCTTTAGCGGTTCCCCTCCTCGGAAAATATCTCCTCTTCACTATGATCCTGGTCACTTTGTCTATATCGGTGACGGTAGGCGTCCTGAACGTCTACTTTCGTTCTCCTTCGACCCACCAGATGTCCCCGTGGGTTCGTCGCGTCTTCATTCACATGCTGCCTCGACTGCTCTTGATGCGCCGCCCGCTCTATAGCGGTGACGATGACCTCAACGAGGCCTCCAAGTTCGCCATCAAGAGCTTCGCCGCCGCCTCCGAATTGAGGCGCGAGTCTTTCTCCAACGCGCCTCGTTCCAGTCGAGACCACCAACTCGACGGCCTCCGAGTCGACTACCACGTCGACAATGGCCGCGAAGATGTTATGCCCGAGGCCGAACTAAACGGCCTCAATGGAAGGCATAAGCAGTATCATCCGGACATTCAAAAGGCCATAGGTAGCATACTATTCATCGCTGAACACATCAGGAAAGACGACGAGGAATTAAGCGTAAGACCTTATTGGCCCAATCAGACATATCCGTAGAGCAGAACCGCCGATCCTAGAGCCCACGCAGAGTGTTAACCATTGAGGGGTATGCTTTCGCGTATCATTGACACAGGTGATCGAAGACTGGAAATACGTTGCCATGGTCCTCGATCGACTCTTCCTTTGGATTTTTACTCTGGCCTGCTTGGTGGGGTCCGCCGGAATAATCTTGCAGGCTCCTTCCTTGTACGACGACAGAATACCCATCGATTCCGAGCTATCTCAGATTGGACGGATTTGAAGGGATTGACGCGATAAATAAGAACAATCGTAGAACGTTAGAATTAGAGACGGACACGATTCAAAAATCATCCAGAGATGGACACGAAGAAAAAGTTTGTGGTCTCGTTCAAATCAATAATCGCAGTTAAAACAAGATCGCGCGTCGCTACATATACGTTTATTTCCTATTGAATTACCAAAACCCTATAGCGTTCATTTTTTCAGTTTCGGAGCCGATAAATGTTTTCGGCTAAATTCTTCAGCTCTGTCAGCCCTTGTATGGCAGCTAATTATTAAAGAGAAAATAACAAAACAAATTCCATACAAAAAAATAAATTATTAGATAAATTGATCAAAATAGACGCGCGCGAGCGGGCGACAAGGATGGCTTCGGGTTTTTTGCTAAAAGACATTGAAGAAAATAAACAGAAAATACGCGGCTCTCCTTTTTATCCGAATACAAAATATTATATTTTATATTTATAGAATTGTCAGGTCTGCTTCAAATTTATTTTATACCGCGCCTAAAAGCATCTCAGTTTTATCCCCCCAACCAATTCGAAATGTTTGTCCTGATGAGGTTTTGAGTGGTATTTTCTTCGATACAAAACCACAATTGTCTAAAATTACTGTATTATAGAATTTTTAGATTTAAAAATTAGCGTTTTTTGATTGTTTACAGTGTATGAAATTTGAGGAAAAAAAAACAATATTCAAAATTTGACCTACCCCTAAAAGAAAAAAATTAAAAGCTCGGATATGATGTAAAATTCTTACGTATAGATAGTCGTATTATATAGATGTTGATCATAGTTTCGAAAAAAAAAATTAATTAATTTTTTGTATTTGTATAAGCGAGGACACCCAATTAAAAATATAACGATGATGACAGGTAATACCCCCAAAGGAAAAAATAAAATAAAAATAAATTCATAAAAATAATTTGAATATATTAAACAACGGCTGGTGGAGAACCATCCCGAAGATATCGCCATAGCGATCTTAATTAACAAAACCTATATATTAATTAGGTTTAATTTAATTATAAGAGTTTTGTAAATGGGAAACGAATCAAAACCTTATATATATATTCAGTAAGAAAAGACGATTATATTCGCCAAGTATTAAAATTAAAATTAAAATAATTTATATAAATAATTAATAGTTTTAAGGATGGATATTGGTACTACGCGATAATGGTAATGCAGAAGCGATGCAATTATAAAATAATTAAAAAACTAATTGACGCGATGATTATGGGAAAGTTATATCCCGAAAAAAAATCAGCCTATATCATCCTTTAACCTTTAACCTCTTCGTCTGAAAAAAATTCGAATTTATAAAACTTAAACTGTAGTTAATGGGGGTATTTACGTTTATTAATAATAATATAAGCCTTGGCCATAAACCGTAAATATTTCCAGACGAAGTTTTTGCTCTCTATCTCTTTCTCTCCAATTTAATATATTTTTTATGATTAAAAGAAAAATATATTAAAGGAAAAGTTATCCTCGTCGAATTTTTTTCAGCCGCCCAATCTCCGCGATGATTTTAATCGCTTTCATTCGATCTAATAAAAATGTTTAAGAATGATAAAATAAAAATCCAGAATCGAAAAAAAAAACACTTTTTGAAGAAGACTGTTCGAACATAAATTCGTAAAAAGAAGTAAAGCGATATTATAGGCCTACCTACAATAAAAAAAAATGGTTTAGACAAACTTCATACTCTGTAGTTGACATTAATGAGATAAAAGGGAACGATTTTTTTGTTAAATTTATAATAAGAAAATAAAAAAAACCTCTATAAAATATTTCTTCCTATCCTAATCCATTAGTTTTGAACTAAACCATTTAGTTCAAAGAATCTTTCCTAAATGTTATTCATGATCATTAATAATTTACAATGTTTCTTTAAGAAGAAAAAAATAGAAAAAGAAAATAAAAGAAAACAAAAATGTTTTTAAATCTTACAAAAATGTATCATTTTGATTCCTTGTAAATTGTTTATTTAAAGGGAGAATGAAAAATAAAATCGGGTGTTTTTTTTTAATATCGACTCTTTTACTAATTATAAGACCAATCTGCATAGTGAAATATCCAGGAAATAACTCCGAATATGAATTTTTTTTAAATCATTCGGAGATGCTTTCTGAATATTTCGCTATACAGATTTCTTTTATAATTAGTCGAAGAATTGATAAAACAAATTACTCAATTTTTCTTTTCGCCCTCCTTTTAAAGGTGTATTTTTCTCTACTGCCTAATTTGGTTGGTTCAAGTGTACGTTCGTGTTTTTAAATGTTTCCAAAACAAAATAAAATAAATAAATAAAAACTAAATAATAAATAAAATAGATGATATTTTGGAGGAAACGGCTGTGACATACGCTTCCTTCCGTTAACTCTAAAATATCCGATAACAGGAATAAAAAAGAGTTACTGGCGTAAGAAATAAATATAAAAATAAATAAATAAATAAAAATAATAAAGACGTAAAAGAAGTAAAAAAAAATAAAGCAGAAATGTCAACACCAAAAGAATAAAAGGTTTTCAAACCTAAAAAAGTAACAAAAAATAAATAAAAAAAAGTGACACTACTAGTCTCTTTCCTGTTTCCATTTCGAAAGCCCAATAAAAAAAATTGCAATAACTTCGATCTTTCTCTTTCCAATAAAGATGGCGGGGAGAAATCAAATAGACCAATCAAAATCTTAGCTCCTTTTCAAGTCCTCCCTCATCTTCGCTGGCTCTTCAACCATCCAAAGCTAAACCGAATTCGCCGCTTCATTTTCGTCTACTTTAAATCCCCGAGCGACGCGTCTTAATCCTGATACGTAAAATTAAGGCCTATATCATCATTCTTCGTTAAAATTTCTTAGTTACTAACAAATTAATTAGAAATTAATCCAGCCACAACTAATCCTTTGACTAAAGAGAAACCGACCATTAATAATTCTTAAGGCCTACTACAGCGGACAGAGAGTATATTTATAACTTCATTTTCAATATCTTAAACGACGTGGACGTAAAAATAAATTAACCTAAGCGGATGGTGATATCTTGCTCCAAATAAAACTTAGGTAAGTTTGGTAAGTATATTTAATATATAAGTTAAGATCATAAGCGTTTCAAAAATATGGTATAGATAAATCACGAATTATACGGCGTGTCAAATTGTTCTTTACTTCAATTAAAGAACCTCTGATGTATTTAAGGATTATTAAAAAAAATATTCTCCCAACTACAACGCTTTCTTTTTGCCAAGTTATCACTCGTTTTAAATTAAATTTCTTTCGAAGCGTCTAGATTATTAACTTGGGCGATAATTAGATCTAATTTCGGCTAATTTCATCTACAAGGGATTCATTTAGTTAAGAGTGGAAGTCTATAGTTTTAAATTTAGGCCAAGGCAGGCAGACAGGCGCTCTCTCTAGTCCCAACAGCAACAGCAGCACCGTTCCACTAGCCATATTAGTTAATCATTTTGTATAGTAAACGGGTGGCGGCGGTGTGGCAGTCTCCATTATTTTTAAAGTGGACACTTGGCCCTTTTTATTAATTTAAAAATGGACCTAACAGTAGCGGGAGGGCGGGTGGGCGCAGCAGCGGCGTTAGCTCTTAACTACTTTTTAAAAAGTCGTTCCTCTTCAACGAAGTTTCATAAAGCTAATAGCCGAGGGAAAATATTTGGTATGGAAAGAAGAAAAAGATTTTGATTTCTTTCTCGATGGCTAAGCGCCAGGACTAAGTCTCGCTCGTGTACTTTTAGCGGGCTACTCTCCTCTCTTTTGGACGCCAGCCGACCGCCTTCTTAAGGATGGTGCGTTCGTCCACCCCCTATTTCCCCAAAAAGATGTATAAAGTTGAGCAGTAGGCCGGACGGGGCGAAGAAAGTGCTTCAGGCTCTTTTATAACTGCCAAGAAAGATTAATTGAAGCTCTTTCGACACAAATAATTACTCTGGAGCAGTTCTATCCCCACCCCTTTCTCTCTCTCACTCTCTCTCTTGCCAAAGTCTATCGAGAGAGAGAGAGAGAGAGAGAGAGAGAGAGAGAGAGAGAGAGAGAGAGAGAGAGAGAGAGAGAGAGAGAGAGAGAGAGAGAGAGAGAGAGAGAGCGAGAGAGCGAGCGTCGAAGCTGGCAACGGACTCGGCACTCACTCTTGGACTGGAAGAGGCTAAGAGATTGAAAAGAGTGAGAGGGCATCAGGGTGGGGGTGAAGGAAACCATTTTGGGACTTTCGGTGTCGGGCTAATGAAGTAGCTTCGGCTTCGATGCAGGTGCACGAAGCGCTCTGGCTGTTTAATTAAAGCGTCACGCGGTCCTTTCTTCGTCTACAATATAGGCATAACCGCGCTGCCCTGCATGCTGGCGTCTAGGGATTGCGAGGAGGTCCCGACCCGGCGTACAATGCGCTCTTTATCCCCTTGAGCAAACGAAACTTTCATTTTTCGGTAGTAATTTCTCTAAATCCTCGGGACGGCTCGCTACTCAAACATCGATTTTAAAGGGAGCCGCGTGATGGCCTATAGCCAAGGTTACCAAGGCGACAAGCGGCCATCGTCATCAAGAAAGATCTAGGCAGTCCGCGAAGATGGAGGTGCTGGCGAGCGGGGCGCCAAATGAACGGTGGTAGGCGCGCGGCCGGCGACTTTTGGCGTAATTAACGAGCTTCGCTTAGATCGTCAATAGAGGCGATTAATAAAGCGTTTAAGGTTGAAAGAGGGCCCCGCGTATACGCCGTCACGAAACTCTGCAGGCGCGCTCCTGGTTCCAACGTCATCGACGAAAATCTTATACGAAACGTCGACAAACATTTCGGGGTTAAGCGTCATGCCTGAGCCTTTATACAATACAAGCGTGATACGCTCCGTATAATGGGCTCTCAATCACAGTTTGCTCTACTCTCTACATCTACCCTTTTCAATGACGCGTTTCCAATGAGATATTGAAGTCCTTTGACGCGCGAAACTTACATAAACAAATCTTAAAACGTTAAGGTAGTCTCGTAATTAGAGATTGTATACAGTGTCAGTTAAATTTAAATTCGGGTAGGGGGTTAACTCGCGCGGGATTCGGGACTTAATTTAAAACTGGCGAAATAATACTTTCATGGGTTTAAAGTTCCGTCCCCGCTCTTTGGGTTTAAACGTTCGCGAAGAGAAATTTCCCTCAATCAAAGTTAGTGGACGTATTAATTTTCCGTGCCAGCAAACTGCGAGCGGTTTTGAGCGCTTTCCCGAACGTGGAATCTGTACGCGTTTCCTGAAGGCTGTCATCTACCGAGTATAAATGTACGAGAGAAGGGAGCGTGGGTGGAGGGTTTTATACCGGATACTCATGACGTTATACTACACTAGGTATGATGAATAATTAAGTTTTAATCCCGTTTCGAGGTTAGCGCGGGGAATTGAGGAGAAATCAGGACAGTTTCATGGAACAAACACCGTGCAACATAGGAGTCCTGTATACCTCTTGATTTTGATTTGCCAGAAGTCTATTAAATGACGTAAACTTTCTAGAAGATTAAACAATGAACTTCTGTTCGTGATAATAAGTAACTCAATAAAAATAAGTATGAAAGTACATCTGCTAATGATTCATGGTATATTTTGAAATAAGGCTAACGATTGATACGAACTCTAAACTAGGACTCACACTTCTTCGTTTTATATTACTTTTGTTGTACAATACAGTGTAACGGAATGAGGCAAGGAAGCTTATACCTCAAAGACTTAAGACCCAGATTTTTGTCGCCCCCTTTATCAAAAGGCGAGTCGTATCCGTACGTGGCGGTTTCTCGAAATCAAACTTGAGTGTGCGCGAGTGTAAAGTCCCAAATCTCCTGCCTGATATCACCTGTCCTTCCTCAACCTTATTCTCGAATTAAACCCGCAGCCTTTGATTCCACTAACCTGAGAAGCGCAATCCCAACATAGAAATGAGAATGGTAAGGGAAAGCTAAATTCAAATTTATCCCTCGGAAGGCAGTTCGTTAAAGGAGACCAATTTGAGAAGAGACCCCCTCTGGGAGCGAAGCAATCTAATTATTTTCTCCGTTTGCCAAAGCCTAATTGAATCCGCGCGACTCGGAACTTTCCGCCCGCGTAGGCTCTATACCTTTTATTCTCTCTCCATCGCTAGACTCGATTTACGTTGCATCTAGTCGTAGTATTCGGTTCGCTTCGATGGACTCCATTTTATTTTACGCCTCTCTCTCAGGTGACTAAAAATTAAGTTCAAGTTCGTCAAGGGGATGTAATAAAATTTTTTTTAAAGAATAATTCATTTCCCATTTTTTTTCCTCCATCATCCCTTATTCTTAACCCTGATGTGCAAAGAAAAAAAATTGCAATCGCGACGGTGTTAAAAAAACGCTCCAAACCCCCAAGGCTAAAAAAGGACGTTATCCGTGATTTTTAGAAGGAAAATTTCCTACCATCATAGCTCGAAGGAATAACAATTTTTACTAACGCTGCAGCTAGACTAACCGTATAAGATCAAATTATAATCTTGATTATTAAACGAATATATACTTATATAAACACCGGGGCAACGTTAGTCCTTAACGAACTTTACCAGAGGAGTTTAACCCTGGTATAAATATGAGAAATTTTCTAGGATTTCAAGTTTTTTCTTAGAGAAGTGTCGTACCCCTTGATTTTTATCTCCCTTCCTGGAACCTTAAGGGAATCAACGTATAACTAGATTATAAATTTAAAGTTGAAAATTATTTTAAAAGATGAATCGATTTTAATATATATCCATAGATTTTTGTCTCCAAAGGGGGGGATGTTAGAAAGGAATACGGAGAGGATGAAGAGGATGATGGGGTAACTGAATATATTCTCCTTTTCGCCTCGATTCAATCGTTAATTAAAGTGGGTCGCTTTTAAATTGCGCTAGAGAAAGGGAGAGTTTTATTTACACAAGCCGTGCGGTTAATTGATCAATTATACTATTCTAGAAAACCGAACGGCGAATTTACAGACCATAGGGGGTATAATAATAGTCTTCGCTTAAATTTAATATCCTCTGTTATCATTACAACGGAAACATTTGAGACAATTATCATAGTACGCGCACTTTGCAATTAATTCATTTATTTTGAAAAGGGATTGAGGAACTGAGGCGCTGCCTGGACGTAAAACAATTTCGTTTCAATAATAATTCAGTGGTTAAAGGGTTATGGTGTGAACTTCAAAAACAGCTTATTTTGTGGTGAAATATGCTAATATCTGTTTAACATTTCGACATCATTGCTATGAAACAGCGTATCATTACCATCGTTTCAAGTATTTTTCTTATACTACAAAAAGACACTAAGTTGGTTTAATGCATCGGCTTTTTCAATTTTCCATAGATAAGGTCGTTTTAATATTAATTTTAAACTCCCCCAAACATCTTGATCTCTTACCAAAATTAAAAAGAACAGAAGCTCTGGTTTTTCCTTTAAAAAAAGGGGGGGGAATAAGCTGATGCCTTGTTTTGTCGTAAGAGAATTTCCTTTTATAAAACAAAGGCAAAATCGAGGAAGCAACCGAGGTTTTAATCTTCTTCAGATTTTTTTTCTAACAAATAGGGAGGAGAAAGATGGGCATAGTAGAGGGAGAGAGACGGGGTCTTGTTTGAGGATTCACCACCACTCTAGAATGTATAGCAGCGTCTCTTTTCAGCGGCCTGTTCACGCTTGATGAAGATAAATTTCCAATTAGAAGAGGTTTTAATCTAGGGGTTTGCCTCTCCTCCCTTGATTTCGGAAAATATAACCTCCCTGTTTTTTTAGGCTTTCAAGCGATTGAAACCTTGCGGAAAAAAGCATGTATAAAGTGACCAAGTAGAAAATCTGTCTTTTAAAATGCCATTGCCACGCAGCACCCACATCTTAAAAGTTTAATTACGCCCTATAAACAAACAAGCCTGGAATAAAATAATAAGGCAAAGCATCTTTAGGATATATTGATAAATAAAATTAACCATTAAATACGCTCGCCTTTTATTACTATATTACGGTAAACAGGATTAATTAACTTCGTGTATAATCCCCTGTTTACGACGAATTGCACCGGTGTTCAAAGAGAAACTGTCTCTTCAGGCGGGTTTTTCAATGGTGCCGTAATAAAGGTTCTCATTGGATGTTATTCTTTCTTAAGTACAAGATGAGCGGTAATTGGCGCGCGCGGCATCTGCAACCAGGTGATAAAGACTACCGCTTTCATTCCCTCGTGACCTCGGTACCGCAAGAATTACGGAAGATGGTTAGGGAAAAATAATTAGGAAACGAAACCCGAAGCTTTTAGGGGGTTTGGTAAATTTCTTTTTGAATATTTTTTCCCTCAAGCGAAGTGTTTTTTTGTTTTTTTGGTAAAGGAATTGTTTTTTGTTCATTACAGTAAGGATTATGATATTTTGGACGGATTATCGAGATAATTGCAAAGGGGGCAAAGAAAGTAACGACTTTTTCATAGCTCGGTACAATGTTTCTTTTTAGAAATTGACAAAATAGACGAGATGAAACGATACAATTGTCACTGCGGATTGTTGACGTAGCGAATGAGGGAAAGTTTTCCGAGAGAGAAAAGGAAAAAAAAAAATTGGTTGAAAAACAGGGTCTTATTTCTATTTTTCTTGGAGGGAATGTCTATTTTTTTTTTTTGGCCTGACCCCAAACCCCCGAAGCTATAGGCATGCACGCTCTTCCTCCCCACGCGACCATCAATCTATTTGAGGCAGAAAAAACAACAGAAAGCTCTAAAACAATTCCTTTCAATCTAAAGAAAAACCGGAATTAAGACTGCCGTCGCTTCGAAACGTTCTTTGTTTTCCTCCAAAACCTTAACTCCCGTGCACCTTTCTTATATATATATATTCTTTATAAATAGAGGCAAGAAGGCTGGGTCAAACTTAAGGTCTTTTTTTCAAGCCTTTAACAAGACAATGGTCACTGTACTAGTGAGGTTCGTTTTAGGCAAAGGTGTTATAATAGGCAAGTCTTTTCATTAAGACTAATTTTGGTGTTCATTGCTGTAAAAATTAAATGAGGTGCATAAATAAGTTCACGTGCAAACTCCAATCATGTTCGTAACGAAATCCAAAACAAGAACTGAATCGTTACAAATTAAGGCTTGCGTATACCCAAGTTCACATAGCACCGCAGCAAAGGTTAAACAGTTCTAGCCACTTAAACTTACTCGAGAGAGAGAGAGAGAGAGAGAGAGAGAGAGAGAGAGAGAGAGAGAGAGAGAGAGAGAGAGAGAGAGAGAGAGAGAGAGAGAGAGAGAGAGAGAAAGAAGGAAAAAAGAATAGCAATTTAATTCAGTTTTTATCCTATGTTTAGTTTAAGGGTCCGTTTTATAGAAAGCGAATCGTAATGCGATTCAATAGCGAAACGAATTACGGTACAATTTATGGGAAAAGATAGGGAGCGATTATTCAGAGACGCCCGGTAATAAAATAATCATAGTGGGGAAAAAGTATGGGTATGACGAATAAAAGAAGAATGAGGAGACGAGGACCCAAACTAATTCCGGGCCATCCTCGAGAGTAAGGAAAATAAATCAGATTCTCCGAAGAATTCATTTCCATCTGAAAGACAAGTTCGCGCGCGCCCTTAACAAAACAGTTCTGGCGAGGGGCGAGGATATGAGCCCCGATACGAAAAGTTTTTTCCTTTCCTTTCCTTTCCTGAGGGGAAACGAAAGAAAACGATTGTAAGCCGGGGCCAGAAAGCGAAGACCTCAATTTCTGCGCGGGACAACGCTATATTAGAAATAAGATTTAATACAGAGAAATCCTAGCGCGATTGTGCCTCGTCCCGTTTCGGTTTTCTTATTTAACGCCTGGTACATTCTCCCGCACCATCCCTCTCTCTCTCTCTCATCTTTTCCAGATCTTTTTACTTTTTTTTTTATTCTTACCCCTAACACCCTGTGTATCTAAAGATATTCTTCTCTTATTTCTCCCTCCGGATGACGTGGCGTAGTTTCAGGATGGAATGCTTAAGGAGGAGACCAGTCGAGATACGCGGTGAAGTCTCTGCCAGGAGAGGATGAAGGAAAGGGATTGGAAGAGGCTGATTCTTCTACCGAACGTAAAAGGGGACTTAATACAGGAACGGGGTCCATAGTCTTAAGGATTTTCCTTTCACACGAACGACGGTTGGTGAATAAAGTCCCCGGGGGTCTTCATCTTCCAGGGTGTGTGCCGTCGAGGGGTACGGAGGAGTAGAGAGAGAGAAATAAAAAGGAAAGGAAGTAGCGCGCGTTTATTAGCCGCGTGCCAGTACCCGTTGCGTAGCTTTATCATCTCGCGCTATCTCGACTGTCGCGAGAAGTCGCGCGGATCATTTATAACCTCGACTGCGGACACTTAACTCCAGAGACAAGTTTTTTTTTTCTTTATCCTCCAATTTTTTTCCTTCTCCACTTTACCAAGATCACGTTTTTTTTCTCTCTCTATAGGGTGTATGTAATATACAGAGGTGGTTAAGCTTCCAAAAAAATTCCGAGATAGCTGCGAGAAAACCTTTACCAGAAGCTTCCAATTCAAACACGCGGCTGAGACCTGTCTCCGGTTCATATATTTTTATTGTTGTTTTTGTTGTTATATCCTGATCCTTAATATATAGTTTCTTTGCATCCTAAACAACTGTTCCGTCAAGCTTTTCTCGGCGTTTTCGGACACAATTTCTTAACCTTTCTATCGCTTTAATTTTTACAGGTCTCTATCATGGAACGCTTTCTTTCTCTCGTTTTGTTGGAGATGGAAACAAAGTTAAAGAAAGATAGGCTATCAGTTACGAGGTTGGGTCACCGTGTAATGGTCATCTAGCTAGAAGAGCGAGCGAATTAAAGATAAACGCGTTAAAGGAGGCGACCAAAAAACGGCGGCGGTCATCTATAAATAGAGGAGACACGCTCAATTAGGGTGAAAACGTTCGGTAGATGGGCATTTTTCGCAGCTATACGCGTCCGAGAATTGAGGCCCCAGTGACGACGCGATGGGTGGGCTAGTGCCCGCGATAGGAGGTCTCAACGCCTAGCTCAAATTGCTTGTCAGCTCTCATCGTCTTTCTACCAGACGACCAGTTTTGTCGAGCGAAATAAAAAAAAAAAAGAAAAAAATCCCTACCCCACGAGCTCCATTCCAACGAAGAAAGTCATAGGCGAGCGACTAGATAGGCCGCTTATTCCTTTTATTTACTGACCATAAGTTTTTTAGCGTCGGACATCAACGAGGAGCGAGCCTTATCATCTGAGAAAATGTTGGCGCTTCGCCTCGATCGCCGGGAATGAACGTCCAAAAATATGATATAGAAATTGGGATTGTTAACTTTTCAATTTTCAAGCGTCAGAAAATTCTAAAAGGTCAAAATGACCCGAAAAGCCTGTCACCGTAACGTTTCACCATTTTCCCAAAACTTTTCTAGCTGACTCCCCCATTTTCAATCTAACGCTTAGCTTCTAGTCTAGAACAAACGACGCGAAAAATCCGATAAAAGTCGATATAGTTCGTGCGCAAAAACCCAATGAATGGAGGACAGACTTTGTCCAAAAGCAAATCGCGACTCTATATTCCGGACTGATTAAGCATTCCTCTCTATTAACCGTTCCATTTCGAACAATACGAATCAATTTGAATTAGACGCCAGTCGCCATCGTATATATTTAATAGATATACCGATATTTTCTGAAATAAATATATCAAAAATAAAATAAGGTCTACAAACTTTAGTCGATAACGTTGGTTAAAAATGACCAACCAACTTCCGAGTCAAATTCTGAACTTTAGTAAATAACGAATTAACATAATTCTTTCATGAATCTTGGATCGAGCTACTTCTTAACACGGTCACCTTAACCAACTACAACTCAGTTTGTCTTTGATATGATATTATTGGGAAAATTTAATAAATTCTGGTTAATAATTCGTTCGAAGGTTTCAAATATGAAATTTTGGGGGGAAAGTATAGAAACGATCGCTTGGATGGACATTAATAAATATCAAGTAGAGTGTTGAGAAAGGTTAAAAGGTCATCATTACAGTTCGATAAATCGGACACCTCTTAGATGACTTTTAAATGTACGCAAGAAAGACGCGAGTCTCAAAGAGGAGAAGGGAGGGGGGTTTAAGATATTAGAAGTTACAAAGAAGAGAAAATATCGAAGCGGAAGAAAACAATGGCTAAGAAAGCGACGGAGGGAAGAAGAAGGGGGAAGGAATCGCCAAGTTAATCTACGCTCGGAAGACCGACTCAATTATTGGATTCCTTAGTTTTTGGTAAAACCGATTTTTTTTAAAAGAGTATAGGTGGACTATTTTTATCTTCCGGAAGAGACCGATACCCATTCCAGTTGTCCCACTTGTCCCATCTTTTAGGACAATGTTTGGTAGCCAACCGAGGGTTTGTTACGGCCGACTGAATTCGAGGAACATGCCACTAGTCGCAAAAGTAAAAAATACGAGTTTCAAGAGAGAGAGAGAGAGCAGAAAAAAAAAACTTCGGGCTACACTTCATTCCCAATTCCGTAGATTCTCCAAGAGAGGTTTTTCTTTCCCTCGCTAGAGGACTGAAAGAACTTGGGAAGACCATGAGACCATTGGTATTTTTCTTATTGCAAATTGCTAGGAGGGAAAAATGCTAATGTTAAACGCGACCAGTGTAGTGGTTAATTAAATTCTGGTCTCCTTTTTTATATACATATAAGATGCGCGTGCCTTATTCCTTCGAGGTCCCCGGGAAGAAATTTGCATACACGGTCTAGTTGCTTTAATTCGTCCTCGACTTTTATCGTGAATAGTTTATAAATTTATCATGAATACTAGGCTTAATTCGCAATAATGTTTCAGAGGTTGCCACGACCTTATCAATGCGCATTAATTGTATTGGAAAAATTGAATAACTTCTTCTAATAATAATGATAACGAAAGAAAACGCATCTATTACATAATTAGGCATAGTAATATTGTATTAACAAAAAACAATTGATTTCTTGCCTAAGCCTTGGTTCAGTATTTTTCTTATCAACTATCTCTCTACGGTATTTACCCTTTAAATTAGTTTTATCCGTAGCATCAATTGTTAACAGTGTAAAGAAGATATTTCTTACCGAAGTATCGTATTGGGTTAAGGATTGAACGAAAAATACCATAAGTTTTGGGCAACGTGTTTACTCGAGGCTATTTCACTCTTTGGAAAGACGGAGGAGTGAAAAAAGAATGAAACGACATGTTTAAAGCCACGATTGGGATTCTATTCTTTCTGGTTGCAACAAACGAGAGAGAGACGTTGAGGGTATTTCCAACGATTGTACCATGGCAAACGCTACGAGGTCAACATAGAGACCCTTTAACACTGTTTACCCAGTGTTGGAGGATGCAGCACCAAAATCTGGGAGAGATTTTTCTCTTTCGCGGAAGACAGAGAGAGAGGAATAGCCGCACTTTGTTCCGGTTGGAAAATAACGCGGCAAGAATCGTTTCTTTTTATCTTTCCTATCGCGGTGAAAACACCATCGATAGAGGTCAAAGAAAAAATTCACTTTGTTCTTCTAAACCACGACTGTTTTTGCCTTTACCACAAATAAATGCAATCAGTTAGTTGAGAATGAATAAATACACCTATGACACATTCAGTAATAGCAGTAGTTCAATTTTCCGCAAAACTAAATGGAAAAACTATGAAAAACTGAACTGAACTGAGATCATTATGAATATGAAGGGCTATTTCAATCGCAAATATATCGTTAAACGAAATACCTCTTAAGTTATTCAGTTACAGGGTGAAGAATTTAGAATATTTATGAAGAACAAACGGAAACTAAAATAGAACTTCGGAGACTAGCAGCTAGCGTCGCTTTCTATTTACTTTTCAACAGGGTACGGAGTTCGTTTTATTAACATAGAAAGACTTAAATCTACTCGGGGAATTCAGAACCGTAAGAATGTATAACAACAAATGGTGTAAACACTACTTGGCTTTCGTTTCGGTACTTAACTAGAATTTCTAATTGAAGAGCGTAGGAGAGAAAAGTGCATGGTCGGGTTATGGTTTCGAATTTTCTCCCGGTATATAAATTTAGGACAGAGGCGAACAAATGAGGCAAAATTACACACCATTCCTAGAATTTGTCGCCTCGTATAGAATTAAATTTCTAGTCATTAAGGTTTCAACCAAAACTTGGCAAATAGCCTAATAGCCAAGAAACGTCAATAGGTCGGGGGGGTATAATGAAAGGGGGGAACGGAGCAAAAGGGAATTATAGAGTTGGCCAAGGAGATAAAATTTGGAAAGCCAAGCTAGCTATTTCTTAAGGGGGCCACATACGTGGACTTTGGAAAAAGGGGTTAGAAGTATTTCTAGTATGTACTGATCCGAAACAATTTGCCGAAGAGAAAAGAGAAGGACAGAATTCTCGCGAGTGGTATTAAAAGGGGAAACAGACTGAAGGAGGTAATGAACGGGAGGGCCTGGCCGGTTATAAAGATGGTGATGGTGAAAAGAAGGGTTAGGGTTAAAACTTGACCCTATACTAGCTCGCTACTACTAAGTCTTCCTACTTATTCCCTACAGTTTGAAGCTTTAATCTTACTCATCCGAAAAAGGATATTCTCGTTGGTTGAATACTGAGAAAGAAGTTGGACTCTGAGAAAGCGACGGGGTCCCGAGGCGAGAAAAGAGGCGGTGGATGAAGGCCATGCGCGTTGCTCCCAAAAGCCTCGCGCCCATAAAGAAAAGGGGAGAATGAGATTCGAATCCGGCGAAGAGGTTGCCGGATCAATTGTACCGAAGCAATGACGCGTTTAACGGCGTACTTTTCTCACGATGCGCGAGAAGCCGCGAGAAAACTTTTCCCTTTGGAGAAAAGAAAGAGAGAGAGAAATAGAGAAAGAAACGGAGGTGGAGGGCTGGAGGGATTGTGGAGAAAAACGGGTCGTCTTCTTATAAACTTCTTTAAAGCAAGTCACGCGTACACGGACCGTCCAGCATTCGATTGACTTACCCCACACATTTTTTTATATTTTCTCCTTCTCTTCTTCTTCCAACGTTTTTAAGCTTAGAGAGCTAGGGTGCCGAAGAATCCTCTCTAATCGAAGTTGTTTCGAGTTATTTTTTTTGCGGAAGCTACGCTATAGGAGGAAGAACCAGTAAAAAAATTCTAAGGGACTCTATACGTACCGAACTTGAAAATAAATAAAAAAATCCCATTTCATTTTTCATTAGAATCTTTTTTCCGATAGATATAATAACAGAGACGAAACTTTTGACGCGAGAAAAAAAATCAAAACCAGCTAGCGAGGCATCATCGATTTAAGTAACACAGGCTGGAAAGTTTATATTTCTTTTTACTTGGTTTTCTAGGAAAAAACCTCTAGATTCTGAATAGACCAAATAAGACCTATTTTTAATTTTTCTCTCTTTTCTCTCCTTAACTTATTTCTATCCAAAAATTTCTTTCGGACTTCATCCTCTTTATCCGAGGATTTATAGACGCTTGAAATCAAATAGTATCGAAAAGGCTTAACTATAGGAGAGTAGTGTCTATACGGCGGCTTAATGGCATCTAGTGTTATTTTTTTCTTGGATTATAATACTACTAAAGGCGGGAAGCCGCCAACACTGTACCCTGAAAAAGAGCGGATCGAGATGGGAGGTGACGAGAAAAAGCAGTTTTTAGGAAAAGGGCTAAAAAAATAAAGATTGTGCCAAGGCGTAAGAAAAAAAATTGGAAGAGGAGGAGATGGAGGGTGTCCGGAGCTGTCGAGTTTCTATAGAGAGCGTATCACGAAATTCACCAAGCGTTCCTAAACGAGAAAGAAGGGGACGTTCTAAAAACGAAGCTATGTTGCAGGCTCCCTCTCCTTTATCGGACGACCAGGCTTAGAAAATATTCCAAAGAATGGCGTTTTTTAAAAAGTTGCCTACAATTTCCATCCCTAGAAGTCGAGAGAGAGAGAGAGAAGCGATGAAAAAAAATATATCTAGGAGGAAAATCCGGTGGTACGTTCGGTACCCGTTTTTTTCATCACTTGACAAAGACAGAAAGCGACTTTACGCTTTCGAGTAAGAAAAAGGGGTTCCTTCGTCGTCCTAGTCGTCGTCGATCCCCAAAATAAGAATAAAAAAAATCTACTATTTAGGGCAGCCAGATATAGCTGCGACCAAAATCACCCCCCCCCCTTTAAAATAAAATAAGGGGGTGGGGGAAGGGACCTTATGTATCCCTTTCAAAACGCCTTCGTTGTATAACTTCCACAGTAACCGTACACAACGTGCCTAGAGAATGCTCGGAATAATGGTAAAAGAAAAAAGAAACGGGACCAAAAATTTATCCGTCCCCCTCTTCTCTCTCTCTCTCTTTCTGCATGCATTTTGGATCGAAATCGATGGCATTTGGGAAAGGAACTTTAGGCGAAAGCGGTCCGCAAACCATCAGTCATTCGGAGTGAAAGAAAAAGGGGCCGCGGAGGAATGGAGGAAAGGGTCACGTGACCCTTCCATCTTCGACAGAAACGAAATCGAAGCCTATATAGTTTAGTATATCGTCTTAAAGGAGGAGGCCCCGCAGCAAGATGGCTGGCCATCCAAGGGAATATCTCCTCTCTCTCGCTCTCTTTTTGGAGAGACGCGATAGATGGTAGCCAGCGGTGTATCCGAGACGTTTGGAAAATGGTGTATAGGGTTTCTTTTGTTTCAAGGCGAGCTGCTCGTGAATAGAAGGAGGGAGCGAAGGAGTGGGGGACACAAACATTACAGGGTTGCCCCGGCCTTAGCCATCCATCCATTACCAAAGAGAAAACCTTTTGATTTTCTTAAGTAAACTTTTCTCGGAGTGCTCGAGCTTAGCAAGGAGGGAAGCCAGAGGCGCTTTATGTGCACCGGGCTACTTTTCTTCTCTGTATATCCAGATTTTAGATCTTTGTTTTATAAAAAGGGTATAGAGATTAAAATCAATTGTGTTTTGCGCTGTAACCTTGAGGTTTTTTTTCTCTTTCAGTGACGTATAATGTGACGTAAGATATACAGATTATACGAAATCTCAATTCACTCTTAACCCTATAGGTATCAAGATCTAATCTTTGAGTGACTTGGTTTGTACCGAAATGCAGATAGAAAAAAAAACTTTTCTAAACCAAGCAACGTAAGTACTTTTGCACCCCATAAACTAAGTAGAAAATAAATTACTTACCTCATAGTATGTTCGGTTATTTTTTTCTTCGCGTCATTCATTTTCATAAATTTTGTAAGTCAAATAAAACCCGATTTTCAATAGGCCCTGTAAATTAGGAGAAAATAAAATTTGATTAAAAAAATATACATTAGGTTAAATTCAACAGATTAGTTAATTAGTACACGCGATTTTAATCAACTCTAATAATATTTTGTTCGTTATTACAATTTCTTTTTTTTTGTACATCTTAATATATATATTTTGTTTTTTTACTTTTTTTTGGGTAAAAAAAAAGTAAAGAAAAAAATATATATATTTTTTTAAATAAAATTTTAATAATAAATTAGTTAAATTTTAACGCGTTATTAACTTTTTTTTCTTTCTTTGCAACGATTATTTTTTTTTTGTTTTGTTTTGAGTATAGATTTAAATTTGGTTAAATATTTGGAAGACGAAAAAACATGTTCTTTTTCCCTGAATGAATTATACAAATTTGTATAATTACGGAAAAAGGGGACGTTTAAGAGGAATTTAAAGATAAGCAAAAACGTCGATCAAAGTCTGACGAGAGAAAAAACTTGACACATTTTTTTGTTGATTGACAGAAAGTCACAAAAACCTGACAAAAAACTATCTACATTATTAATTCGCGTTCCCCGGGTCAGAGCTATTTGGAAAAACATTTAGAAAGGGGCGCGGGATCGGGGGGTTGGTAGGTCAAAGGCCATACTGTTATATAATAATTTATATTTAAAGAATAGGAATACCACTTGCGGGGATTCCGTTTAAATTTCGCTAGAATCTACGAACGTTGTATACTTTGGTGCTCAACATAGTTTTGGTTAATATATCCCTGACACTTTTTAGTTTATTATTTACACGCGTAAAATTGTAATTGACGACTGTAGAGGACTATATACTATACACGGCGACAATGTTTTCGGCAAATTTCAAAAAAGTCGGTCTCGTGTTTTAATTTAGAAAAATTTCGTTATAATATGGCCTAAATCTGATGCCATATATATTTTTGTTTTCTATTCTTTAGAAAAAACCTTATCATTGCGTCGATATAATTGCTCGTGTATAGTCAAATATTAATTAATTAATTAACTAGTTTTTAACGTTGATATAGTAAGGTCTATTTTTCTAGACATATAATTACCGATGTTCAACGATTAAATGTTCCATTCCGTCCGTAAGTGAATCCTGCATTCGTTCTAAGATTTCGTTTGTTCGTTTTTTTCTTTTTATAAAGTGTTCTAATTTTTGAGCTTGTTTCATAAGACGGCCGGGCGCGTCTGGTTTAGTTTACTGAATTTATTTAGCATGGAGTTTTTCGCCTTAGCTAACTGGAGTCGAAGATAGAGAACGACGATTCAAGCTAGCTAAGTCTGCGCTAGTCATTCTTGTAGATGTTGTCTGGCTCTGGGTGCCACTTTGGAGAACATTATGTCAATCGGAGTCTTGTCGTCGTAAAGAGCCGGGGCACGGAGGATTATGCCAGCAGATCCAACGATGCAGGAGAAGGTGAAAATCCAGAGAAAGAGGCGGTCAACTACCATTGCTACGAATTGCCAATCGTCTTCGATCTGAGCAAAAAATCAAAAAAAATATTTCCGAGAAAATATCAATTTAATCAAAATTAATATTGATTAGTAAGTAATTAATAACCATTTAAATAAATATGCTGTCAAAATTCATTAAGGTAAAAAAACAATTTGCATCCTGTAAGGTCGCTTCACCCTGAGCACGGATGTGCAGCGGGTGAAACAGTTCTACAGGGGCTCATAGAAAATATATGGGCTATGTTGCCCCTACAATACAGCTTTCCCTCATAAACCTAATATTCATAATTATAAATAAAACTTAATTTTCCAAGCATTAGTAAACGTTAATAACAAGGTATTTCTAATCTAAACCTATCGTACAACATAATCCAAAAATAAATAATGAATAAATAAAACAGGGAAAATATATTTATCGCGTGATGGCTCACGTGATTAGTTTGGATGACGTGAGTGGAGGGGGGAAGGCAAGCTATAGGATATCCCATTTTTCTCGCCCTACCGAATTCCTTTATCCACGCGAGAAAGGACGGAGGGGGGAAAACAAGTGGAAGGAGGAGGACGTAGGAAAGAATTCGTCTCAGTCACCAGAAACTATAATCGGCCTCATCATTATTCCGAAAGCGGAGAGAAGAGAGACGAGAGCTTGAAGTTTGGTGCAAGGAAATAAGGCAAGGGACGCAGGGAGGGATGGGATGGGTGTAAAAAGGGAATAGCGTCGCGTACGTCGAAGCTCGGTTTCCGATAGGCGATCCTGGCAAACCGTCTCTCTTGACAAATGATATGGAGGAAAAATTACGCCCCGTTCACGGAAAGAAGACTACAGGATGGTGGTAGTGGTGGTGGTAAGAAGGATGTAATGTCTCGAATTGCGTCGCTCGTGGCGTGGGTAGCGAGCGCGTCATACAACGAACGGCCGAAAAATCTAGAGTCTATTCGAGAGTCATCTCGAACGAACCGAGCGGAAAAATTCTCTTTTGGAAAAGGCTTCTCTTCCGCGCGTCCACCTTTAATTACCGACTGGGCGACCGCCGCCGCCGCCTCATTCCCATTCCACTCGTCTTCCATCTCCTCTTCCCCATCCATCCATCCTCCTACCATTGAAAACCGAGTAGAGAAGCTACCAAAATATCTACGAAGTAAACACGAGTGAAGATTTCTCTCTGAGAAAAGCCCCCGAGAAAAGAAGAGAGAGAGAGAGCTAGGAAATGCTTTTCTGGATGAAATCCATTCCCGTCTTAAAGGGATGATGAAATGTATCAAATAATGCTAAGCCACAATCGTTACAGATACACCAAAGCGCTCCCAAATCCGCCATATTTTTTAACTTAACCTAGGATTTAATTAAACATTTTTTAATTATTATGCCGTAACATTGAAGAGCTTTAGCGTTTCATTACCCCTTTATAAAATTCTCATTCGTTCACCGTATAGTTTACTAGAAAAGAAAACCTAGTGGAATGGAGGAGAGAAAACGTCGGCGTATAAAAGATACGAAAGCATTAAGATTAATATTTCACTTTCGCTATTAAATTTTCAGCCATTTATATTTTTCTTTTCACGAGTAAGGAAAGAAGGAAAAAATGAGAACGACATTTCAAGCGCGCGGCTCTGCTAATTTAATTCGCATTCGTTTGTTATTTCAGAAAACTTAAAGGAGCTATATTGAAGGAGAAGGAGCGAAAAAGCTAATTTTGTCGGAGAGTTTTTTTTAGAGTAACATGAAAATGTAGCGCGATGGATATTAGTAAAAATTTGGACTGAAAAAAAAATTAGTTATTTTTTTTCTCTAGCACGGTGGTTTCCTCGGCATTAACGGTCCCCGAAATTCGGAATATTAATTACATTTTTTGTTGTTTTTTCGTCCAAAAGCCGTGCACCAAGCAATTTTTTTACTACTAAACTCTTCTAGTACCTACACGGTTCAGTTAGCGAATGAGGAAATGTTTCCAAAAGTCCTGACTTTTTTTTTTTTAATAATTTTTATTTTCTAGAAACTAAAAATATAATTAACTTTTTTGGCTCTTTACTCCCTTCTCCGACGACGACCTAATCCGGAGTAATTTTTTACTTTTTTTTCAGGGTATACTGTAACTGTACGTAGCTTATTGCCTCGAGGTGTCAGGCATGATGGCCTCCATCCTCGGGGCTAAACTCCCTTTTTATTATTAGGTTATTATTTTTAAGACTTTTCCTAGATCTCCCGGATTCATTCTCTCGCTCTGAAGCTCCCTCCTCCGTAACCCTTTTTTCAGACTCGTATTAAAAGATATATCGAAAGTGAAAAAGGTGAAGATGGAGAGAGGGTTTAGGTTTAGCATTGTAACACGGGCATCACGATGATGATTGCTTTCCCCTGTTTTTTCCTGCAGGGGAAAATCCCTATCCCCACTATCGTGACTCTATATAGGAACAGCGAGCGGGTAACGAAGTAGTTCTTTGTGAAAGGTGACCTAATCTTAATTCAAAACGGAGAATGAGAGAAGCGTTGATTTGAGAGGGATTTGGATGAAAGAAATTGTAACTGTCTTGCGGTTTAGTTCAGTTCATTGGATAATCAAACTCAATCAATGGATAACACCTCACATCGCTGAAACTGAACCTGATCACACGATGACCTAATACAAATCTCATCCCAAACGCGTGTTGGGTATATAGCATTGCTGGCAGGTCGCCTCGGATTAGGAAGGCAATGAGAAAATAAAGGCGGGAAAAAAGTAAAAATAGCCCGGTAGTATAAAAGGAAAGGGTGGAGCCGCAGCGCGCGCCAAGCTGACAAATTAATTCGTTTTCTCGAGCATCCGCTGCGAGCGATTTTATTGGATCGGATGACGGGCAAGCGTGAGGGATCGAAGATCAACCGATAGATTTTGCCACTCCGAGATTAACTCGCCGCCGTTGCCGCGCTAACTCACTGAAGATGGAGAAAAAAGAATTAAGGAGATGAAAAAAGACTCCTGCCCGATTCCCATTTCCCGCGTTCTCCCTTCACTCCGCCAGAAAAACGAAAAAGATGGAACGGCGCGTGATACGAGTTCGCCCCGGCTATTCGCCAAAAAAAAGCAGGGAAAATAGGGCAAACAAGAAAAATAGTACCGGTAGTAGAGGAAAAAACAGAGAGTAGGTAGCGGATGAATTATTAATGGCCGCTGCCGTCTTAATTTAGTTTTCCCTTTCCAGCGTGCCAGGAGTAATTTTTTTTATTCGGAGTCCGCTTTTACTATTCGAGCCCCGCAGCGAATTGAAAACAGAAATGTGAATGCTCCTTAACTTTAACGCGATCAAATTCGCGCCCCTACAAGAGAGCGAATTACGAAAGAAAACGCTTTGATCTTCTAACGGGAAAAAGCGACGTAGTAATAAAATGTTAATCCGATGCTTTTTCCTATAATAGGTATTTTTCCAAGTCCTTAAGGGCATCTAAGGTTCGTTTTTAGGCTTTTCTAGATTGGGGGGAAATAGACCGTGTACTCGTCGGTCCGAAGGATGACGAAAAACTTCCGAGAACTTGTCCCGCAGCCGTCGGCGGTTCCGGTTTGTGGGAGAGAGAGAGAGAGAAAGTCCCTCGACGCTCTTCCTTCATCCGACGACGCCCCCTCCCACTCCCCATTCTCATCTTCGACCTCTTACTTTCATCCCTTACTCTTCCTCCCACCTTTACCCGTCTTTACCGGCTAGGTTTTTTTGTTCGGCGAAAACCTGGTCTTAGCCTCTTCCCCTCCGGGCCAAAAGGGACCTTCGTCGAATATTGCATCTCGTGAAAACCACCAACGCTCGCCGTCCTTCATCTTATAGGTACCTCTTCCGAGCTTCTCTACACCACCATCCTATCTGTCCTCGATTTCCCAAAGCGTTTCGAGGAGACCCTTCAGGAAACGTCGTACATTACCTCGGTAAAGGCGAAAAACGTTTCTATAGGCAGTTAGCGTCCCTTCGGGTAACCTACTCGCGGTTACTCTCTAATAATATACATTATAGGTCCTTGTCCACCGCTACCCTCCCCCGATTCGGACTCTCTGGGATATTGAAGGTATTTGGTGACTGGATCACGAATATAAATGGGTTTTACGCGACTGGGTTTTCTTAATAAGATGGTAAAAGGGTGAGCGGGGGGAAGAGGGTTGGTAACTTACCGACGAGTAGCTGTCTCTGTTCTCCATGTGCTGGGCGATGAAGCGGACATTGAGTATGGCTCTTTCTAGTTCTGGACAGAGTCTCTTCTCCGCGACGGCGGAACTGACTTCGGACTCCAGAGCTGCCAGGTCTTCGGGAACCGACGAAACTGTGTAAGTGGTACCGTGGTAGGAGCATTCGTACTGAACGACTCCGGGCTTTTCACCCGGAGGTTCTCGTATCTCGACTCCCTCGAACGTCTGCCCCACGACGGACGATATGGGTTTCTGGTCCAGAGACGCTTCTTCGTCTTTATCGTCGTCCGGTCGTCTCATCATCATGACTTTGGGCAGAAACTCGAGAAAGACTCTCCGGACCCAAGGAGACATCTTGTGCGTGGCCGGAGAGCGGAAGTTGACGTTGAGCACGGCGATGGTGACCACGACTGACAAGGAGACGAGAATCATGGTGAAGAGGAGGTATTTTCCAAGCAAGGGAACCGTCAGGGAAGTAGGCGGGATGATTTCCGAAAGGAGCAAGAAAAAGACGCCCAGGGAAAGCATGATTGAGATGCTGAGCGAGACCTTTTCTCCGCTGTCCGACGGCAAGTAAAAAACCAAGACGGAGAGGAAAGAAATGGCCACGCATGGTATTATCAAATTGACGGTGTAGAAAAGCGTTTTTCGTCTCAGAGTGATATTGAAGGTGATATCGGGGTAGGGTTCCTCGCAACAGGAGTAGAACTTCTCTTTCCGTCGAGCGGGCACTCCCATTATGTCCCATTCGACGCTCAAGTAGAACTCGCTCAGATCAATGCCGAATTCAATATTCGGAGAATCTTCGTTCTGATGTTTATGTTTCAAATCCACCTAAAGAACCAAAAAATACGTAGGAACAAACCTCATCATTCGAATATTCTATAAAGTAAATAAAGCGACAAGGGCAATAATAGGGCACTCACGGTATAGCCATCGTACGTCCAAGAGCCAAATTTCATATTGCATGTCTGCTCGTCAAATGGGAAAAATTCCACGTCAATTTCGCAGGAGCTTTTATAGATGGCGGGCGGTTTCCAAATGACCAGACCATCCGAGTGTAGAATGGCTTTCGTCATAATGGTCACTTCGTAATTGCCATCGGCGCTGCGGGGAAAAGAGCCACAATGATACCGAGATACGGATAACGAGAGGAGGAGAGCGATTAGAAGAACGGCGAGCGCGGGCGGGAGGGAGGCAAACTCGCTATCCTACTCTATAAAATGCAAATCGCGTTTCCGATAATACGCAGTCCGGAAAACCTTTCCCCAGACTCGTTTACTAAAATTTCCCTTCCAATCTTCATCTAGGAAACGAAAGACAGTCCGTCGGGTGAATAGTAACCGACGTAACAAGAGGGTAGCTAGTGGAAAACGCGCCAAGCAGCGCGAGTTTCGTTTTGGCGATAGCGTCTGGCGTACTCTTAGAGAAGAAAATAAAGATAGTAAAAGAAAAGACAGAGTATAAAAATCGTTTTCGGGGAAAAACGAGAGGGATATCCCCTATAGCCCCGTCTATATTACTTCTAAGTTTCGCGAGAGAGAAACGGGAAGAGACCCCTAGATCTTTTCATTCGACAGAGCCTTGTCACTTCGCATTTGCAAGTCAAAGAGACATTTACTTTCATTTTTAGGCAGCCATACCCTTAGCTATAGAGAGCCATAGTGGGTGGAAGAGAGAGACCTTTTCTGGTATTTTTTATCCCTACAAATAGCTGATGGGTCGAGAGTGCGTGGTACGTATATCAGCTGAGGGAACTTCGCTTGAACCAGCCAACCCTGCTCTTGCCCCCAAATGGGTACTGGATAAGATATTCTAGGCGTATTCTATCAAAACCTATATCTATATATATATATATATATATATATAAATATATACGGGAGAGAGAGGGTTCAAGGATGTTTCTTATACATAATACCCCCGTTTTAAGAAAAAGAAGAGATATTTTAAACGAAACGAGAATGGGAGCTATATAGTTACGCTATCTATCTACCACTAAACGAAAAGATGGCGTTATTTTCCTCTTATTTTATTCTCAACCAATAAGGTACCGCTATTAACCTCGAAAGAGTGTATCTTTATCCTATTCGAAAAAACCCCTACATTTTAGGCCTAAGCTTCCAGAGATGTCACGGGGATATATGTAGGGACGGAAAAGGATATATAACGCTGGAAATACGGCGTGGCCTCGCTTGTTCCGATGGAGCTAGGTTTGAAAGAGGAGGAAATAACCCGATGGAATAAGAAAGGACGGAAGAGATAAGAAGTAAAGCTAGGACGTACGCGATCTTCATCCGTGAAACTGAAATGACCTAGCCATTTCAGAGACGGTCGTCGCGAACCATCGCGTCGTATAAACGCGCCAAAGTCAATTAAGCTTGGGGACAGTCCAAGCTTTACCTCCTAGGTGAAATCGATGTAAGAATAAATCGAGACATTGTTTAACTAGATATCGATTCTAGTGATAGTTGCCTTTTTTATCCAATGAAGGTTTCGGAGGTAAATCGATCGAATATCCAAAGAGGAAAAGCTTGAAGGAAATTCCTCCCCGTTTTTAATCTAACCTAGCGATTACCATCAGGATATTGGTTCGCGAATCCTTAATGATATTAAATTAAATTAAATTACTTGTTATAAAGGACAATATCGGGCAGCCAAATCTGTTCAGCAGGTACGTGCAGTTTTGACACTCCGCCATATTCGTCGGGATCCCATCTGAGTTTGTAATCGTTCCATTCCTGCCAATACATTCAGAGAAAGAAAAAACGTGTTACTCCATCAGATCAGAAACTCCGCCAAGTTTATATCAATAACTAAATAAATATAAACCTATTTACCTGTTCCACCCATACATTCGTAGTCATTATTTGATTCTTCAAGTTCTGTGAAGAAATAAATAAAAATAAAAGAAGTTCATCAATTTCAATTGATTGTTTTGAACTGTGGAGATAAATATATCGGTTGATAGCGTGAAATAAAATATGTTTCCAAACTGAAAACTCGGTCTGAGGTTTATAAATCTAATTTCAGAGTAAAACCGAGTCAATCAAATATTAATAACACTTCCCAACAATTTAATTTACCGAATGGATGAAGTGTGGTACGAAAAAAAAAAAAACCCTGAGAAAACTAGCGAGTTTTTGGCTGTCACGAAAAGACGTTGCTAGTTATATCCGTAACCATTTTTTAAATCAAAAAAGCGTAATTTTCCCAAAAGGAAAGCTTTTGCACGCTGGAGTGCTGCGGTGTGGAATACCCGCCGACTATAAGGTATCAAAAAAAAAATTGGTAGGAGGAATAGGGCCTGGTCCCGAACTTTAGAGAAGCAAAGAAAAAGTATCGATGGGAGCTAGAGTGAGAGAGAGGTCGGATGTTTCGAAGCCAGGATGAAAGCCATGGTGGATGATAGAGGCTGAGGATGAGGAGATGGAAGAGGAGAAGAGTCGTACGGTACCAAGCCGGGTCGAACCGCTAACGAGCCGCCATTCAAAAGCGCCTCCTTCACCCTCTCCCTCCCTCCCTTCTCTCTCCGTCACGGGGGAGCCTTCAATACGATCCAGCTACGTATAGTATATTTAGCTACGCCACGTTGCAAACACTCTTTTGAGCTTCCCCTCCTCGCTCTGGCGCTCTCTCTCCTTTTGATATCTTAAAAGCACTCGCCAAGGAGGTTTGAAAACATCGTCCAAAGAAGCTTCCTATTCATTCTCCCACGAAAGGGGCTTTACCCCCAGCTCACGGTATTGTTACTCGCAGAAGGAAGGGAGTTGGGGACGGGAAAAAGCGAGAGAGCTGACAAAAAAGCGCGTCCAACGGTTTAGGCGAAATATTTCACCTTCTTTTTTGCCTTTCACCTGACTCGCCATCCGGACTCCCGTTAGCTCGAGTAATCAGTTTAGAGTAGCTTTTTTTTTCTTTTTGGCTAAAGTATTCGTGAAAAGCTCTCTCTACCGGATCTAAGAGGAGGCGTTTTAAAAACCGCGCTATTAGAATAAATAGATCATAGAAGTTTTTTTTTTTCATAGAGTACCCCTTGGGTTTGGCGACGCGGATAAGCGGGATGAAAAGCAATATACGGCGTATTAAAGAGCCAAACCTCGTAAAAACGGGGTAAAACCTAGTCTTTGGCCATTTTCCAGTGTCCAACACGCGCGCCTAATAAAGCTAAAATCCCTAAAGAGAGTAAATATCTCGCCTTTACAACCGTATACTCGCGGTTACGACTTTCATCGCGTGCCTAGAGTCGTTTAATCGTCCCCTTTACATATATTTTTGACGAAGGGACGGAACAGAATCGCGGGGAAGGATTTATACTAATATAACTCTTCACAGAAGTCGATTATCCCTAAGTTGTCGAACGCTTAACGTCCCGTCTCGTTAAAATCATATTTACCTATCCCAAATTCGACAGTTAACTTCTATGAAACGCAATTTACTTCCAGGTGAATATTTAATGACTTTTTTTTTATAAAGGTAGCGTTGGAAGGAAATGATTCTATAATTGGCGTAAAGACACCCATACGCGTTTAAGGTTTAACAAGCGGGGAGAATTGAGCGTTTTAGTTAAAAGGAATGACTGGCTATCACGCGATCATTCGGAGGAATAGAGCTACACTGCTCAGAGTGTTAGGAGCTCGACAACCAGTGATTCTATCATCTATATATAGGGTTAGCTCCTAAAGAGAGTCGAAAAGCTTCATGAAGACGCCAGAGGCGATTTAAAGTCTGATGGACAACGGAAGTACCGCGTGTATAAAAAGAAAAAAAGAACTGAATTTACTAACGCGAATTAGCGCTGGAGTTACACCGTATTCCTTTTGTTTACGAAATGAGCTTCGTCCTCCGGGTTTTTCCCGTTCGCGTTAAGCCCCAGCTAAAATACATCTCGAGTAAAGCCCAGCAAGCCCCGAGGTCGTGGTTTTCTATAAGCGAGTGATAGAGTTCATTTATGGTCGAGTGGCGGTATTACGGCCCTACCACGTAAGTTTATCTCTCCAGGAAAACAACATTAACACTGGCGAACGTTAGTTGAGTAAAGTTTTAGCAGCAACCCTATATGGCTGGATATTCCCGTAACTTCCCCAAGGAAAATGTGAGGAAATCTTTCAACTTTGTACATGGTTGTTAAAATAAAGCATATATATATTCAAGAACTTTTCGCCCACCACTTTTCCACCAGCAGCGCATGACATGACGGCAACGCAACTCCGGCTCCGCGCGTCTCTTAAGGGGTCAAAGTATAAAATTTAAGGCCTGTGGTATTGAGGAAGATAGTGTGGTACGCGGTAAGTAAGTATAGCGGCGTACGTACACTGTACATTTTCCAGGATAAAGAAGAAAGAGTCCATATTACGGAGAAAAGGGGAGCGCCCTCTCTCTCTCTGGAATTAAGGACTATTATGGTTGGGAGTCTTTTTCGTTGGGGAGGGCTTTTTAATCCTCAAGAGGCGCCACCAGATTGAAAGTCACGCGACGAGTTTCGGGAGCGGAAGAAATCACCCGGGAGTGCTGACTGGCTGGGTGGTATGGGACTGTTGGGTTCAGGACGCGGTATCGGCACACATCCGTTGTTTGTATTAGGTCATTTCCCCAGGATTAAGGCTAAAAGACGACTAGGCTGTCCGTGACAGGCGTGAAGGAGAAACCCGAGCGAAAAAAAAAAAACGCTGGGCGAAAAGAGAAGAAAAGCCTTCCTCGTTTTTCTATTTTATAACTAAGTTTCGTTCCAATGTTTTACCCTCGTTGCCACGAAGACGGGTGGGGAATTTTAAAAAACCCGACTCCTTTTCAGACATTTTACCAGAGGAATAGAGCCACGCAGCTAGCTTTTGATCGGATTGCTTCCTCCCGATCTCATATACCAACCATCTCGACCTAGGATGGGTAGCTCGCCCGCCTGACTTTAAAAAATTTGGGAGATTTAATAATGCCTGAGTGCCTCGTCACTATATTAAAGATTAGAAAAAAGTTTAAAAAAAAACTGATATTAAAACATGACGAGTGTTAATCTCGTATGACCTTGAACCCTCTAAATCAAGGTGATGTAGACGATATTACTACAGTATATTTTCTACTGGAGACGTATTCTGACAGTCTTTAAGCTTAATTCACGGTATATTAGAGAGAATTTTCCCTTTGTACTGATATTTTTAAAAAGAGCTTTGGTTCCCAGAGAGACCTTGGCAAGATCCAAGCTCTAAAAGTAGATACATATAAGCGTCGAGTGGAATTTGTGGTCTCATTCTTCGGAAGCATTTTCTCATTTCATGTTCCGGCGGGCAAGAATTCTCGAGAGCCTTGAATTCTTGGGACATCTCTTCTTATTCTTTTTTACAGCGCCACTTTCTCTCTTCTTATTTCTTTTTTCTTCTTCTCATTTTTCTGTTGTTCTTATAAGAAGAAGTTGCCAAGAAAAAAAATTCCAGAAACCTTTCCAAGACATTGTAACCTAGCTTAGGGTCGAACGTAGTGCTTGGAGCCGGGGTAGTACACTAGTGCAAAAACTTTAGCCGCGAGCCATAGCCAACTCTCTCTCGAAGATGACCCTTTTTTTTCACCCTAACTCCTTTTATTTTTTGGTATACATGTCTGGAAGTGGGGATTTCTACCTACTCCTTTCCTTGGTACATAGCTCCGGGTGCGTTTAATGCTCGTTACTGAAGAAAAAGGCTCAGAATGGTTCGTACATCTAAGGACATTGTGTCGGGTGATAGGAGGGAGGGGGTGTCCCCGGGAGGTGACGCTATCGTAGCCCCAGACTAGCATTGATGGAAGTCCTCGGAATTTGCCAGTAGATCCATCCTTCATATTTCCTTTCGTTTCCTTCCTCCCGAGCGAGAGTCCCTCGCCATCATTTCCTTCTTAGATCGACTTTTCTACCATGGTTCTGTTCTACCAGGGGTCTTCCTACCTTAGAGAAGTCTTAGATCTTAAACCGAGTAGGGGAATTTTCATAAAGCTTCTTTAGTGTTAATTAGAGTCAAATACATTATGTATATACGTGTAAAGAATGCCAATAAAACTTTGAGGAAATGATCTGGTTAGTTTGAAATGGACAATTCAAAACATTTTGGGCTGTTTAAACCTGTACATTCATAATACTTTATTTTGCAAAACAAAAATTACACAGTCTGAACGCGGCTGAAGTCCTGGGCCAAACTAAATTTCCTTTAGGAAACTAGGCATAAATGGACTTTCCCTGGCAAGATGGCTTTCTCTTCTTGGGCTGCTGGGGCAAGTCTCGCCCTCTCTCCGCCGAAACTAGCAGTTAGATGGAAAGAGCCATAAAGGAATGTACTTGATATCCTTACGTTGGGCGGATGATTCTTCTAGACTTCTACGGAGGAAGGAAGGAAGGCCAAGGGAAAAGGGGGGATATTTAAGGGTGTTAGACGAGTGGAAGAGTTTTGGAAATGGCCTGGTAATGACCTCGTCACTCGCACACCTCGGATCTTTAATCGCTCTTCGGCCGACGGCCCCTGTGCCCAAAACCGGGCTACCGTCTAACGCGAGGAAGAACTTTTGGAGAGAAAAAGCGAGGGCAGCAGCCTAACGGACATCAGTCACGTGGTACTGGTCATCTCGAAAAGGCGCTTTATATATAAGAAGTTAGAAAGAGGTGAAGAAAAAGGGGGTACTTTTCCATTTCGGGTATTCCATTAGACGAGAGCTACTCTCCATGAGCTGATAATAACTACTTTGAAGAGAAAACTAGCTCTAGAACCTAAAATGGCGCGCGTTCTTGGGCGCCATAAACGTGACACGAACTAAATTTCGGCGGATGATAGAGAAAAGAGAAGAGAAGAAACCGTTTTATATAAGAAGGTCGTTTTAAGATCCATTTGCCGCTCATCTAGAAAGAGCCTAGATTCCCTAGAAGACGTTTTACCAGCGCTATTTTTAAATAGCCGTCCCTATAAGAACTACACTATGGAAAAATTGCTTCCATAGATGAGTTTGTAGTAAAAATAGAGGCGGGTGGGGGAAAAATTTCTAATTAAGTATAAAAGGGAAGCGATAAAAGTGGAAATATAAACCCAATTACGGTTCAAAAGACATAACGGAATGTTTCGTTCACACGGTCATAAATTACAAAGCAATTAGGAGTCTTAATTGCGAGCGCGTCCACGCGATGTCTGTCTATAAGGTTTAGGCCAAACTCTAACCAACACCCCCATCCCTGTCGCGTTTTAACGGAAAAACCAACAAGAGAGAAATTTCTCTTTTATCCGAACAATTGGAGCAGCGCGAGAAAGAGGAAAAATACTCCAAAAGGAGGAAATGATAGAAACAAGGACGGTGCGACCCTATAACAAAAAGAGGGAGAGAAATTATTAAAGGGGGTGAAACCGTCAACTAGCGCCGCACGCCGCTCAGTTTTAGATACGCTCCCTATTAACGGATGAGCGACCGCGAAATAAGGGCCGCAGTTAACTCTTAGACCTACGTCTAAACTCTTCTCCTTCGGGGAGACTTCGAATAATAAAACCAGAGGAATAAAATTAATGTTTGTTTTAAAAGTCTCATTTCCAAAACCATGAGCTTCGGCAGCGTTCCTCCTAGGAGGCTTTCGTTAAAGGAAGACGGGGGTGGGGAGATTGTAAGGATGCGAAGAGGATGAAAATCGTAATTAGCTCCAGGGCCTAAGTAGAAAATCCATAACGAGAGGCCCTGAGAATAACATGGGTGACGGTACACTTACAACGTCCCCAATACAAATTTCCATACAGAGTTTCGACTAGGACCTACGCGATTTATACTCATGAGAGTATGACCCTTTTTCGACCAAAAGCTCTCCATCTTACCTCTTATTTCTTTAACAAACTAAAGTTTTCCCTTTGAAACATACCGCATGGCTAACAAAATGCAGTTCTGGGTTTTCGATGTATTATGACACGGTTTAAAATCAATGAAAGGAGGGAGATTCAGCTTCGTGATTACGGTTTTAAGAAACAAAAGGAGTTTAAATAAATTGATCAAAGATCATTGCTTGAAGTAAACAAGCCATACATACAAATTATTAATTAATATATGTAAACGAAGGGATGAAGAATCCCGCAATAAATATTTCTTAATATTTTAACTAACCGAGTTAGATTATAAAACGCATATGGAAAATTTTTCCTTTGTGTCTCTTTAACTGAATTTAAGCGAGAGATTTTCTTTGTTGAATTTCAAAAGCAACACGGTTTTTAACATATAGAGATGATAAAATGTTATTAAGACTAGCTCAATCTCGATCCTACATATAAGGAAGGAACTTGGGGGCTTCCTTCTTTTACACAACGAAGCAGTGGGGGTGGAGGCGAAGAAATAAACGCGCTAAGAGTCGCCAGAAACCCGATAATAAAAGCGAAAAGGAGAAACGCCGTAACGGAGAGTGAGAAAATGGGCATAGTTATAGGCGTAGGAATCGCTAATTACCGGCAGAGAGGAATATAAACGGTCCCAGGTGTTACTAAGGAAAAGCCAAAGCCCGAATCCCAAATCCGCGTATAGAAGAGTATACTAGTTTCTCTTCCGCTGCGCCTATACCCGCGGTTTTCCCCTTCCATTTTCCTTCCCAACAGGCGCTATAGTTACTCGTACAAAAGTAATTAGAAGAATCCGGGTGAATTAAAGGCGGGAAAGGTATATATTCGGTTCTGCAATGGCGCGAAGAGAACGCGGGGAAACATTTCCGACTGTTTCCTATAACTATATAGGATAGACTTAAAGACCCTAACATACGACGGGAGTATGGTATAGGTAAAATGCGCGCTCGGGGGAAGACAATATCCCAGGCGCGCCATAATAAGAGTCCCTTACAGCTATCTATATATACCTTATTCGTCGAAACAGTTGTTATTTTGCGTGGCTAGCCGCGTTTATTCAAAGGTCCCAATAGCTTAGGCATTTAATATAACGACAGCGCGAGAGCTTCTCAATTCACTTCGGTCATCAGGGAAAATTGGGCTTACCCTAACTACCAGCCCGAATAATGAACATATTATACCAGCGGCGCAAACTTGCTGGAATAATTCTTTAGCGCCAAAGGATGTTTAATTGTTTTTTACAGAACAGTATGGTTAATTTTGTTTCATTCTTCATAACCTTTGAAGTAATTTAATTAAATTAAACTAAACTAAACTAATTTTCGTCTGAAACTCATCTTCTTCGGCATCACCTAAACTTAAAATATATAGAGAACGTTAATTAAGAAAATCGAGTTAACCTTTTACCTTTGATCATAATTCAAAAACGAAATGTTCCACCCATTAAACGTATAATTAACCTTTCAACTGTAAAATTATATAAAAAAAAATTCCTCAGAGGTAGGAGTAATATGAGGTATACAAAACCTTTTTTCGCGCAACCTGGTAACGTACTTCATCCCCCAAAAAATAAGAACATAATAATAAAAACTAAAATAAAAATGATAAAAACGAGCTGATAGATTTATTCCGCTATAAATTAACAAGAATAAAAAATCCGCAGCTAGAAAGAGAGATAAGGAGGAGGGCACAACCAAAACTTTTTAACGAGGCTGTAACCGGTTGCTAGGTTACGTCACGCCCAAATAAATCCGCCACGGAAAATCCAAAAAGACATAAAAAACAACCAAAGGGCGCAAGGGGGGTGGGGGAAGGGGTCATAGCTTTTAACCTTTTTAAAGTCGCGGTGGTTGACATCAAAAATAGCCAGCGATAAATTGAAACAAGATTAGAAAACCGTCTATTACGAAACGACAATAATATTCCCATTTTGATTAAATATTAAATTTAATTTAGTTTGTCTCGATTCCTTTCATTCGAGAGAAGTTAATAAACTAGCGAAAAGGGCTGGGCGGACGGTTACCTGAAAAGTAGTCTCCGAACAGTTGCATAACAGCATAGGAGTAAAGAAGATTGAACGTATAGGAAGAAATCATAAAAAATGCAAACCTCAATGATCCCCAAGCAATTGATTGAAGAAATATTTGGTAAAGTTCCCTTATTGAAAATTCAACAAGGATATTTTTCATTGAGGGGTTTTAATATTAAAATTATTTAATACTTCATGAAATCTTATATATATTTGTGAAGTGGTTTGTTTGTTTGTTTTCAACGTAACATCTTCAAAATTGAACATTATAGCTCGCGCATTCACGCATCTCACGTTACCCGGTGCTTAATAATGGATAAGCCCATATAAGAGGCGTTCAATTTTCCTAATATTGCCGGTATATTTTCATTCCCCCATCGAGTAACCTTCATTCTATAGCTCTTACAGCTTGATTTCTGAAACACGAGTCCTGGAGGGCGTAAATGTTTGATCTTTACAAAGCGTTTACGAGTAAAAGAGCTCTACAGCAATACATACTATATATAGGGGCTTTTACAGACCTGGTTCTCGCTACGATTAGAGGTCCAAGATATCGAAAAAAGAAGAAAAAATACTACGAACTGGGGAGAGAGAGAGAGAGAGAGAGAGAGAGAGAGAGAGAGAGAGAGAGAGAGAGAGAGAGAGAGAGAGAGAGAGAGAGAGAGAGAGAGAGAGAGAGAGAGAGAGAGAGAGAGAGAGAGAGAGAGAGAGAGAGAGAGAGAGAGAGAGAGAGAGAGAGAGAGAGAGAGAGAGAGAAACCCGGGAGAAAACTCGTAAAGAAAAATTCGGAATCGGTTCTACGTGCATGAAGCCAGGAAAGATTAGGGCTCCATTATAACAAGCGAACGTGTAAGTCAGTATTACGGGAAAGATCGCCCCTTCAAAAGGGTTCGTACAAGGTGTTTCTCAATGACGCGGGTTGCCAAAAAAAAATGATCACGCTTAAATTCTCTAACTTTTCCTATTCTTCATGTTTCATTTTCTTTTCTACTACGTCTACAGCATCTACTGTGAAACTTAGGCTTGTAAAAATGAAGGAGAGAGGGATGAAGTGGAAATCCTCATATCTATAACGTCGACTTTGTACCCCAACCGAAGTCCTCCCAGCATCCTCAGCGTTTAGGAAGGGTCGTACGGTACGGAAATGTTTAGGACGCCCCCCGTGTCTTAAAAATAGAAGCTAGTTCTCATAGAAAATCCAATGGCGCTACCTGGCAGCACTTGACGATCGCCTACCGAAGGGTAGGGACATGCGCAGGTCGCTCATCATCATTACCACTCTTTGCTCCCTGTTGAACGCTCTGAGGTATCATTTGTGTACAAGAAGTTAAAATAGATGAATACACCCTGTATACCCAAAAACGAAAAGCCGTAGTAGAGAAACGTCTTGCGCTCTACTTTCCAGCCGGACTAACATCCAGTCTTCTTAGTTCTCTCGTTCTCCCCATGTATATAAAGCGTCGCTTCGGAAACCATTCAGGCGGAAATTCAATTTCGTACCTTCGGTCGGTCGCTCCGACTGCTAAGTCGTCCGTGGCGCGAAAACACACCTGCGACTCATTCCGTAGGTCTAACCCCCTTCCTTCCCTTCTTTGGTATTCATACGAAAAAGGCCCCAATATTCCTTACCCCCCCCCACCTTCGTCTATACCTAAACCTTGGCACCCTTTTCTGTAAGAAGAAACCTCTAACTATGAAGTTAATCCATTCTCCTACTAATATTAAAAACATCAAATAGATTACAAGGATTTGATTTAAGTAATGAATACAAATTAGGGAAGCTTCAATTTATCACATGGTCGCCGCCATCTTGGTATTCCACCTTAAGAAAGGGGTATTAACTACTGATTTAATCCGTTTTCTCTGCACGAGTAATGCCTGATTCTGACCTGATTTCAAGCAAAATTCAGAGCATCACGGGTATATTTTTAAAAATATTCCTGGGTAAAATTGAATAAACGCGTTCTTACACTTTCGATTCTATATCGGTTAAGTATAGACGTAGGAGTTGGGTATATAGGAAATCCATTGGGAATATTTTTCGAGCTATTCTTGTTTGTTTTGCGATGGCGTGCCAAAAGAGAAGCGACATACTGGGGGTGCCTATAGCTTCGTATCTCTAACGGGTATTTTTTTTTCTTCTAACACCTTTCGTCTAGAGCTCCGACTTGGCGCGTTTATTGACGCGGGTAAGTGTCACTTGACGGAGTAAAAAAGCGAGTTAAAAAAAAAATTTGGACCGATCTGTCGATTTTGATTCTGATCAAGTCAAATAACACAACTTTCGTAAAATGTCAGGCAAATTTAATAAACGGGGGGCGAATTTAAATTGTCAATTTCAATGGTATGAATAAAACCCGCTGCACGCTTAAAATTCTATAGTAGCATTTCGTATGAGTTCAAAATGATACTGGTAACGCGAAATCGCGAAGCAACGAAATGTAAAAGATTAATTGTTTCGTCGGATGTATACAGTCTGAATAATAATATAAAAAAAGCATTACATATATCACGGCGTAAAATACAATGTTAAACGTTAATGTTTCTTTCGATTGCTTATATTTTTTTCTGTAAAGAAAAATATGATGGAGAAGATGGAAGTTTTGGTCCGAAAAATGCCAGAGTGGTATGATAAATAGTAAGAGAACGTCTGAGATGGTCTAGAAACGCGACTATAACCAATCTTGGAAGTGTATTGTTAAACTTACAAAACACAGGGAAAATTTACCTATTCTAAGCGTGGTATATATACTTTATGGCAAACATCGGAACGAGTAAAAATCAAACTAAAAGTTAAAATGAGTTTTCTGAAAACCATTCTACTCGTCTTATAGTCTTACACAGACTTTTCGCAGGGAGTTTAGAATCGTGACCTTTGCGAGGGAGAGAGAGGAGGAGGTCACGAAAACTTTGTAGCGAGTCCTAGGGAAAAATATCGACGGGGACTATATGAAAAGGAAAGAGGAAAAGGAGCGTGACGTCAATTAGTTCGCGCCACGTGTTCGCCGAGTGCTTCTTATTACGCTCATTCATCTTCGGCCCGGTGTCAGCCCAGTCCATCTTCCCATGCACTCTTACTATTACGTATAAGCAGCAAGAGAGCGAGGAGAACCGGGCCCTGACTACCGGAATGTTGCCAAAAAGGACAGAAAATTCTCTCCTTCCGTCACGTGCTCCATTCTCAAAATGGTAATAATATACAAGGCCAGGAAAATCGGTCCCTAGTCCCAATTTTACACCCTTTCCTACAAATTTCCTTTATTCCAAATCCGTCACGAACGAATTTAATCCGTTGTTTATTCTTATAGAATCTGTTAATAGAGATAACGAGTACAAGGGGAGTATTTCTTATCACCTACTTAACAAAGGAAACCTTTTCCTAAACACACAGCCCGTAATTAAGGGATGGTCCACGAATAGTTCTCCTCACGAAACTAAAACGTCCCTCCTTCACATCTTCCTATTAAAGCACGCGTTCTTGATCCCGATGCTCTTAATGAGAGAAGCCAGAATTCGAAGAAGCCAAAATTTTCGCCCGGAAGGTGAAATTAATGAAATTATAGAGAAACATCGCCTTGATGCTCTCTACGCGGATGCCAGGAGGAGGCCAGAAATAGTATGAGTCAGGCTTGGGTGCTAGCGTTTGAGGGGAACAGACCGCATTCCTAGGCTCCTAAAAGGGAGATACTGCTAAGAGAAGACAATCTTTGAAGGAGTATGCATGCGTGCCTTGGTGTAGGAATATTTTATTTTGGGTTTTTAACGCCTTCCTCTAACTCCTTTTTGGAGGGAAGCTTTCTACCGCTTTTCAAACAGGCCGAAAGTTCTAAACTCAAACTATTATTATAATACCAATTGCTTCTAAAATTCTAAAAGTAGAACGGCGTCGGCGGCAAAGGGTTATTGCCTTAAAATACAAATAGCTCTTTTTAACTGTATTTTTCTGGAAGCATTTTCTCTAGCTTTCCAATGCAGCAGCATGCATCTCTGGCTTTTCTAGGAAATTCATCAGACGCGGTTGTTTTCTCATACGCGATAATTAATGAGGCATTATTCGCGGAGGTTAAGAAGGCAAAGGCAAAGGCGTTCCGTTTCCGAGGAATAGCCAGCCGCGAGTATTCCTAAAGGGCATGGTAATAATAATTAAATAATAAACCGTTGGGTATAATATTATTTTTGCGTTAAATGATTAATGCTGGCTTAATATTAAAAACTATATTTCTATAAGCGTCTCTAAGCGTGTACATTATCTTCCAAGAAAAGGCAAATAAAGTCGAGCCGCTCAAAGATATCATAAATCTCAAAGTTAGGAATATTAAAGGGATAGTGAAACATCACCATTTTTGTAATCTAATTGCAGTTAAAAATAAAAAGGGTAATTCATTTCACACAAACATAGCAAATTATTGTCATTTTTCTCTCCACAAACTTTTGGAGAGATATTTCGGGGTTAGCGACCTCGTAAAATAAAAAATCAAATCCCTTTAAAGCATTCCCCTTTGCCACTTACACTGAAACTTTAACAACAAAAGAATAAAGAAGAAAAAAATTATGTCGGTGATGAGGATGAGATCGTGGCGGCTCTAGTGGGGGGGATGGATTGTGATCCGACGAGGAAGTAAAATGTTCAATCGAGTCAAGTGCCCGCGTGATTAGGAGCTTCATTAAAGTTTCCTATCTAAGAAAACACCCGAGAGTGAGGAGGAAAAACCTAGAGAAGAAAAAGACCAAGGAGAAGAAGAAGATACGAGGAGGGTCTCTCTCTCTCATCTCTTCCTTAAAAACTATACAGGTGTTTTTGCCCCGAAGGTTCGTTCGCTAGCTAGCTAGCTAGGGAAAAATTCCTACCCTCGTTCAAACTCTCTCTCTCTATCTCCATCTCTTTAAACAGAAGAAGAAGCGGAGGAGTAGAGAAGGAAGAGAGAAAGAAAAAAAAAGAAAAAAGCGTTTTCGAGAAAGAATAGATCTTTTGTTATGCAAATAAGGCGCTGAATTTTCTTCTCCCGAGCTTAAAAAAACCCTCTCGGTATTATAGCCCAAAGGTTTTAACGATAATACAAAAAGGGGGAATACTTCCAAAGGTTCGAGTTTATCCTCGTCGGCTGAGATAGAAAAAAAAGAGCTACTTTAATCAATAATACTCAATGATCCAATTTTTTCCTCCTTTCTCCATTTTTTAATGCTTTGACCGTACGAGTAGGTGGGTGGATAATTCGACTTGAAATTTTTAAAGTTTACTTCCAAGAAAGGCGGATAAAAAACATTCCTTTGATTTCCAGATTTTTTAAAAATTACATCCAATTTTTTCTTTTCCAAATTTTAATACCTAAAGATCATTATGTTCTTAGATCTGTTTTTTGGCATTAGAAATTTTTGGTTTCTTGCTAATTATATTTCAGTATTATAATCTAGTGGTTTCCCTGTCGACAGATCATGTAAATTTTTTGGGGGGAAGGGAGTTTAACATTTATTATTTATAATTCGATATTTTATTTAAATATTCAAGAAATATTTAAATTCCAACTTAAACAAGATGGAAATCCCTACCAATTCTATCCGTAGAATTATATTAGACATAAGTAGACAATTCCAACTTAAACAAGATGGAAATCCCTATACATTTCTATCCGTAGAATTATATTAGACATAAGTAGACCTAACACCGTATAAATAAGGCCTAGTCCTTTAATTTGAGAGTTAAGTCAGCATGGCCTCGTATAAGTAAGTGGCCCTAAGGCTCCTTGAACATAGGATGAAGCCATTTTCGACTCTAACGAGGCGAGAGATTGGCTAAAAAAGATTTAATTATAAGAAAGGGTGAATGAATGGGGCCGGGGAGGGGGGCAAAAAAGGAGCCAACCTCTTCATCTCGCTTTTATCTGAATTAAAGGGCTAAGAAGTTTATTTATTTTTTCTTCATACAACGCGATGGAATAGAAAAAAAAATTTAAGCCTAGCCACCAAGGCTTAATACTACGGAATTAGAAGCGCGAGAAAAGAAAGTGAAGGATGAAGAGAAACGAAGGGGAGGGGGTGGAGAAATGGGGGCGGGCGGAAAAGGGCAGTGTTTAAGCCGATGCTCCAGAAATAATGAAACAGTTAATCGAGCGTAGTCCTTCCCATAGGATGGAAGAAAAGAAAGCTAAAAAAAATTTCTTCCCAATGACCCGAGGAAAGGAATAGAGAGAGAAAAAGATTGACCCCCGCCCGCGTCCCTAAAGCCGGGTCTCTTCAAAAAGGTAATTAAGAGAGATTGAACTTATCTAGAGCTAGAGGTGTAGGCTACACGTACCAAATATATTGCAAAAGTTAATCCTCGTTTTCAGAATGGTTCAATTCAATTTTCGGATAAGCCTTGGCTTAGGATTAAAAAAAAAAGAAAACTAATCCGTCAGTGCCCCCTGCCAGCCAAATCATAACTTAATAAAGATTTCAATTAAATTAACTTGTAAACACGTCCAGAATACGACGGTATAAATGGTATATACATCCTTAACAGCAATTGGTAAAATTAATCATATTCTTTGGTCGTAATTAGAATGAAACAAACCGTACATACAAGTATACAGGAAAAACGTGCACGTGGAGTGAATATTAGAAAGGTATAATTTAGATTTTAGTCAACATTAACGAATAGCGAATTAAATCGTCCAGCGTCGTCCAAATCACCGAAAGATACAACGAATGTTATTTAAAAATATATTCCAACCCTTCTATATAGGAGTAATTTGAATATCTGGATTTTAGAATTTATGTAAACGAGAGCGGGGCCGGGCGACTTCATTTTCAAAATATTATATTCAATTAAAGCAGTGTCGAAACAAGGACACAGACGCGTATGCTACGTCTTTATTTTCGCTTTTACGTAACGTTCTAGCGAGCGAGCGAGGCTTAATTAAATGTATTAATAATAAGTCTCGATGTTTCTCTCGTTTGGTGGAAAACTTTTGAGGTTGTTAATAACACGCCGGCCTTTCTCGATATCTTTAATGAGATATTGCGGAATATTATGGGGGAGAAAACGTGGAAAATATTAAAGGAGGGTGTCGTTTTCGATTCAAGGAGACCGCTGGCCACCGCCCTCTTCAAACTTAAGCTTTCCTCTCGCTTATAATAGAGTTATAAATTCAAGATGGCATTTATAATGTTACGCAAAGTGAGTGGCGAATTCGCTCCCCCCCCGAAAACGGAACGAAACGGGGGGTTCGAGAAGGCGTCCGGGAGGCCGCCAAGGTGGCGTATTAATTTAAAGGAGCGCGTAATTAAAATAGCGTCGGATCGCCATCGATCGGAAGAACACCCCCCTCCCCCCAAACCCTCTTAGTTTCTCCATCCAAAAAAGAAGTCCATTACTTGCAGTAAATCGATAAAGAATCTCGCATTTCACTGACTGATAACAAAAATGAAGTTAAGTATATCCAGCATTTATATCCAAGAAGTACACGTGAAAACACAGCTTTAATTGTTTCCCCCATGTAGCATAGAGGCCACGTGCAATGGATAAATGGTGGGAGAGAGCTACCTTAGAAACCCTGTACAGACCTATAGTGTTTTGAAAGTAATCAACTCGATATAACTATCCCAATATTGTTATACATTCTTGATACTAATCAACTACTTCAATTTAGGACCTTCCATTCCCACGCATGCACGTAAGGCCTCAACCAAAGATAACAACAACGTACCTCGTCGCGAGGAATTTGTTAGTGATAATGTCGACTTCCCCCATTTTCCCCATCTCCTCTACACATAACCCGCTCTCTCTCTCGCATCGTTTGACCCATTTTGGGTAAATAGGTTGATATCGTTTACCCTTTGACTTTAGTGTCAGGTAATTCTGGTTGCAAATTGAGAGAGAGAGAGAGAGAGAGAGAGAGAGAGCGCGCCAAATATTTGAAACTCCGGGCCTCGTCAAAGCTATAGCTCGTCTGTCTTTCTCTCTCTCTCTCTCTCTCTCTCTCTCTCTCTCTCTCTCTCTCTCCTTCTCTCTCTAGAGAGCAGAAACTATACTAAAAGGGGAAAAGAAGAAAAAATTATATTTAATACAGGTAAAGAGAGAGAGAGAGAGAGAGTAACGCTTACGCGTTTCGCTCGAACGGGAATTAGATAATGAAAGGACGTTATTTCGCCTTCATTTTGGCTTTAAGCGAAACCGCCGACGTTGCTTATTAAGCTTTACGCCTTTGAAAAGCCAAGCTCTACTTGTAGGGAATGGGTAAGCGGGGGTCAAAGTGTACCAGCCAGTAACGTTACAACTTACATAATAAGGGGTGGTGTTGTTGAACGCCTTAACACGTATCCCCGCGCAAGCAAAAGGAAACCTAAACAAATCAACTAGTATCGCGTATATTATTAGCTGTTTCGTAAAGGGGCACACCTTGAGGCTCTAAGTTATTATAAGGGTTCGGTAGATAGAAATGAATATATCTAGAATTTATATTGAAATTTTAGTTAAATGATTAGTGAACCCATTACTTTTGAGATTACATTTCCGGGTAGTTGGTTACTCCTTGAACATTGGTGTGAGGCAGTAAAAACATTTCTACAGGGGCTAGGCCTAGTAGGAAATGCATTGGAAAGTTCACCCTGAATGTCGGCTTCCTTACTAATCGCGTTTTTATTTATTTTTCCTGGTAGCTTGTTTCTCCTTGAACACTGAAGTGCGGCGGAAAAAACATTTCTACAGGGGCTGGTAGGAAATGCATTGAAAATTTCACCCTGAATGTCGGCTTCCTTACTAATAGCGTTTTTATTTTAGGGGTCAACAGGCGAGCGTGGAGGAAGCTTTTTTAACCTTAGAAAAAATGTTTTCAACAAAAAGATATAACACCGTCATCTGTATAATGACGTCAGAGAAAAATGTATAAACCATTTTGGAAAAGACAAAATTTAACTATTAAAGCGAAGGAATCTACGAGGGTTTGCGCTCCAAAGCAACCCAACCATCTCAGGCGTCTTCTAAAAATATCAATCTTGGAAATGGCATTTTTGTATCCAGTGTATTTTTTTTCTTTTCCTTTCATTTTCTGGGATACTATATTGAAAAACATGGCGACGACGGAGTCAGAGTCGCTGGGCGCGCATTGGAGAATGTATAAATCCATTTAAACGCGTACATAAGGACGTGATATATGATCCCTTACTAGTGGAAAGCCTCTTTTGCATAGATCTATAAGAACAGAAAAATATAATATATACGCCTAAGAGGGAGGACGCATTATATCACTGAGCCAAAAAAAAATGAAAAAAATCTATCAGGGTTGTTTTTTGATTTATTTCCTGAAGTAGGGAAAAATATTCAAAGGAAGTCTTATTCCCCTTTTCAACTCTAGTCTCTACCAAAATCATCTATACCGCTACATTGTTAAAGGAAAGTTCTGTCCATCATCCTAGGAATGTTTGACAAAACAGGTCTAACACGTAATCTCCATACATCATAATTAATACAGTTTCGATCAATATTCATGACTGTATGGCGCTCTATGAATTAAAATAAAATCCTTCAAGCATGACCCATTCCTTTAAAATATAAAGAAAGGGCTTATATTTCTTAAATAAAAAAAAGTTATATTTATTTGAATCTAAAATCGCATTCATCTATGTCTTACTACTCCTAACTTCGAAAAGCCTTTCTATTTCTAAAAACCCAAACATTGGGTTTTCACCAATCAAAATCCTTAGCGTCCAATCCTTTGGTTTTCCCAGAAAAAAAAAATAAAAAGCTTAAATCTAAAATCAGTATAAATATCATATGAAAATACTGTTATTTTCCCCCCCCCCCCCCTAAGCTTAAAAAACCAAGGGATAAAAAAATACAGGGGTTGAGAGAAAAGTAAAAAGTTACTTTTTAAAAAGTAATTTTAAAAACTCTCAAAGTAAGAAGAAGAAAAAATATATTTAATATATATATCTCTAGACCTAATAAGTCCCGAGCTTCTTTGGAGTATAGAGAAGAATAAGGCCCGGTCGTCCGTCGGTCGCGTTAAAAGTATCGCCATCTGGCCAGGACTTTAATAAACTCGGGGTATGGTCTCCTTTTATATATCGAGGCCGCTGCTTTTAAGTTCAGTTTTCCTTACAAATTTTAATCAATAAAAGGATAAACCTCTGACGTTGGTGGGAAAAGAAGACGGTACCAGTTGCTGCAACTCCCAAAAGAAGAACAAAACAGAACAGATTGTCGATGGAGCGAGGAGTAAAAAAAAAAAAAAAAACAATAGGCATTTTTTTTTAATAATAAGAGGTACTATATTATTAATTAAAATTTTCCAAAACGATGACTTCGACGGCGTTTAGATCAAGCTATATGAAAAGGGCCGGGTTATGGATGGATGAAAAATCTGCGCGGTTCTGATAACGTCCTGGTCGTAGTCGTCGTCGCCGCCATTTTGCTTACTAGACCATAAACGAATTGAGTGGCGAATACAGTTACATGTCACCAAGTTTTTGTTTGGCACTTTTGACTAACAGATGGGGGAGTATTTTTACGCGACTAAATATTGGTTGGGGCTTTATTTTGTAATAATAAGAGGTGAGGGGGGTGTCTTAAAAAGCAAGCTCTGTTTCAGACAAGCAAACTAAACCATACATAAAATAAACTTTTTAAAACTTTCCAATAGGCCTAAACTAAAAAAAAAAATCCCTACACTCATATTTTTGAAGTTCATAACGTAAAGTGTAAGACTCGAGTTATAAATTATAATATTATATTTTATCCAGGGTATATGTTTTACTTCAAGTATAGGGTAAAAAACAAGGATTGAAGTAAGTAAGTAAGTAAGTAGGCATACAAAACCCATAAGTTTACCAAGAAAAGAAAAAACAACAACCCCATAAGTTTTGTCCTTAATATTTTTCATACTCCTGAAGGTTTTAAGAGCAGCGAGTTACAAAGCTTGAGTTTGCGCTATGAAAGTCGTATTTATCTTATGGAAGGAAGAACTTTACTCTGGTGGACATCAAAAACACACCTCATCCTAATAGTTGTTTGCTTTGCCGTTATTTTCTAGCTCGAGACTCAAAGCTTCTTATAGACGCTTATCCCCCCCCCCCCCTTTTTTTACGTTGTAACTTTTTCCTAGGTCTATATTCGCACACCAGGGACGACTTATAAAGGACTCGGGTCGCGAAACAAAACCCTAGTTTTACGACTTATACAAGGTGGAAGCGAAGAAGAAAAAAAAACGTATATGATCTAACTCAGGGTGTAAAAAATTTGGAATCCCCTCTCCTGTACTTTCCTTGATTGAAAAGCTGGGATAAAAAAGGATAGCTGGTATTCCTCATCCCCAAACTGAACTTAAGGAATATTCCCAAAACTTTTCAATTCAGGGGGCCTTTTTTTATAGTCTGGGGAACTTTCAAGGGGAAAAAAGGAAGTCGTTTGAAAACGTCGCGATAAAACCATTAGTTTAGTCTTATATAATTTGAAAGATTATAATTTAAATTGAAAAGAAAAAATCAATCTGATTTCGGTGTTAATATATCTTTCCTTAATTAACAGGAAAATTAATTCTTTCGAATAATTCGTTGGTGCGAACTCAATTTATTTAAAACGCGGCTAATTTGACTCCCCCGGAAATGGGATTAGAGGCGTTTGAAGATATAACTCGATGCGTAAAGATAAAAAAGGAAGAAGAAAAGAAGGGATGATGGTTGAAAAGAGAATAAATTTAAATCCGGTTTTCCATGAGATCTTGAAGTAGGTATATCTCTTTCCTTAAATCCTGCCATATATAGTTTTCGCGTTTCACCTTTCCCATCACGGTTCCAGGCCCTTTTCGCTGCATGCTAAGAAAAAGCAATTTCCCTTTTATATACGAGTGATTGTTTCAAAGTAAGAACGAAGGAAGAGGAGACAGAAGGAAGTAGAAGAAAACCTTAATCCCTTTCCGGGACTTGGCTCCCGATATATTTTCAATTCGTCTTTATTAAAATGGAGGAAAAAAAATCAAGGGTTTGTCTGTCTACTTTGTATTTATAGTTTAAGTCCCTAAAAAACAGTCCGTAATTACCAGAAGTTTTAAAATAGGTTTATCTAGTGAAGGAAATAGACCTTTTTTGATTTAGAGAAGAAAAACAAATCTCGTAAGGTTGTCTTTTTCTAGACTCTACATTTGATATAATTTTTTATATTACATCCACCACGCCACGACGAGACTATTCATCGCGAAAAAACGTCGGGCAGCAGACGGAGACAGCGCTGGAGCATTTAATTTTCTAAGGGAGTATAAATCCGTACGCGCCTGCTTGCACGAGGAGCAATAAAGAAGATATGGACCAATTTTATTAATATTTCCAGCTATTTTCAACCACCTTCCCCAGTTCAAAGATATAACGTTCTACCCAAAGTATGAGTACGAGAAAACGCCAGCTTTCCCGCAAATAGTGTATCTAGAGATATACTAAGGGTTGCCAAGGGTAACGGTAAAAGGGATACGCCAACTAGCTAGCTTCAGTGAGCGCCATGGCCAGCCAGCTCTCTCTTCGCTTTTGAAAGATAGGGGGATCGATGGTAGCGACGGGTCGCCAGTTCCACGCGCGTCTTTTAGGGCGGAAGGAAAGATGGAGGGTATGGGGTCGGAAATGAAACGGAGTCCCAAGAGTAGAGAGAAAGAAGTGAGTGAGAGAAAAGGATGGAGAGAGATGGAAAAGTCTTGGGGGAGGATAAAAAAAGGGTAGATTTCAACAATTTTGCCTTTTCTTATCTGGGTCGTCCCCGTTACCCGTTACGTTTTTATATTAATATCTAAAGAAACTTGCTCTTACAACGTACGGATCGGCCACTCACCCCTTCTTCTTCTTACGAAACAGGGCGCAAAAACTTTTAAAAATTTCCAAGCAAAAGAGAAGAAGAAGGAAAAAAAGAGAGGCATATAGGGACACAACAGTACACTCTCCTTGTTTCGATTATACTTATTCCATTTTCCGCTGCTATAGGGTAAAAAGAAATCAGCCAAGCGAAAAGGAAACCCCTTGCAAGAGGATGCAAATCCCCCCTTACAAAACTGCTGGGTCGAGCTGGGTTACCCTAGAGTAGGCTGGCTATGGAGGTACAGAACCTATGCGAATCTTTACAAAAATAAAAAAGAAGAAAGTAAGCATTTGAATCGTTCCTTCGAATAAAGTTCAATAACAATAGTAAGGGAAGGCTGTGGCAAAAGCTCGTCACAGCGGCGAGCGTGCGTAAGTTGACTCGTTAGAGTTGACCCGAACCAAGAGGTAAAGATTTTATTTTTTATTTTTCTTTTGCCTTCCATTCCTTATGTTCAGCATCTGCGTTTTTTTACTTGACGTACGTACGAGAGGAGAATACCAAAGATGCAAAGTAAACAAGCACAGCCTTAAAGAAAAAAAAAACCTAAATAAAAGAATGCTTGGTTTTCCGATTTTTTTTTTTTTTGGTGATGGGTTCATGCAAAGCGTTTCTCAAACCCAACCGTGCACGAGCAATGAGAATTTGCCTGGGAGGCAACATACAAGAAGACAAACAAAAAAATGGAAACCTCGACATTTTATCGAGTTTAGTATGCTAACCACGAAAAAGAAATGGAGGAATACAAGATGGAAAGCAAAAAATATTTGATCAACTATAATATAGGATTGGATTAAGGTAAAGTAGAAAAAAAACCCCACTAGAATCGTTACAAAACTAAAAGTTAAATAGTCCTCTTCACTGTTTCAACTGGTACAACAATTTCTATTTAAACATGAATTACCACTAAATTACCCCCCCCCCCCCGGGCCAGCTTAATTGGTCTAAAAACCAATCCAAAAACTATTAAACCGTTATAGTAAGCAACTAGAAATAAAAGGTCTGGGCTGGCATCACTGTTCAAACTCTGATGCCAGCCCAGAGAGAAAAATTTCGAGACGAAAAATTCATTACTATTTTTACGCATTCGGCCATAAACGTTAATGCGAAGGAATGAAATAAAACAGTCTTGGAATGCCTGGAGCTTTTTCGAGTAAATGAAGTTGTATATAAAACGAGCTAGAGCGTCTTTGTTTTTGTTGTTTTTCTTCTTTCCACGGAGTAGCGTTAGCGGAAGTAAGATGTTAAATGGAAAAACCCTGGAAGAAACTATAGAGGGAAAAGCATTAACCCCCCCCCCCCCCCCAAAAATATATAGAAAAAGTAAACAAGTCGGTAGAACAACTTCATTAACTCGTCTGCCCAGGATGGATTCCGATAAAAATAACTAGAGCGGTAGAAATAAAAATTCTCATCAAAGGGATAGATACCTGGATAAAAAAAGAGTATGACTGGGAGAAGATGAAAGCTCCATCTTTACCCTCCATCAATTCTTTTAAGAATTCATAGGAATACCATTCACTTTTTCGCTTTTTTAAAAAAAATAGCTAAGCTACTATTAGATATAAAGACAATAAGACGTTATATCTGAAGCCCAAAGGGGACTGAAAAATGGCTTATAATAATGTAATATTATGTTACTACTATATGTACCTATACTTATACTCTTTGTGAAAGAATCAAATGATAATAAGATCAGACCATCATCGTAGTATGAGATGATGAATTTCTAGAAGCTTCTTTTTCACTATTTATTTTATACTTTGATCAAAAATTATACTTGAAGTCTGTTCGTAAGTAACTAACTACGTTAAATTTCTACAATCCCGGTCTCTAGCGACGTATAAGTCACTAAATTAATTTTTAAACCGTTACTCTAAAACAGAATATGTAAATTATACACGTATGACCTTTATTCCAGAACATCTAATATAATATAAGCACGACTTGCTTATACTATATGCAGTAATGGATAGAAGAATCCTTTGTCGAAATTCTAGGAATTATAATATTCAGTTCTAGAGCTAGCTCTGGATCTTTGGGGATATCAAGATCGCGTTAAGTTCGAATTTTTAGATATTAAAAAAAATAGATAGACGTAAAGAAAAGTTTAAGTAAACAAGCGGCAACAACATTCAAATTCGTTTAGTTTCGTAATAAAGTATATAAAGAATTAAAAAGAAATCTGTAAGAAGGACGGACTAAGAATGGGGACAGGCTAGCTGACAAAAATGGGGCAACGACATTAAGCGTTTTATTTTATTATTCTTGTTTTCTTTATTTCCTACCCTCATCCACGAAAGAAGATGCGTACAGAACAGAACAGAAAAAAAGGCGAGACTGTTCGTAAGAGAAGCGTTTTCTGTCGTCCCAATCCCAGCAGCCACGTGACGGGGAAACATTTGTTTCCAGCATCCATTTGCAAAAAGTGGCCGCTTCCGAGGATGCTTTTCGTGTGCCAGCCAGAAATGTCCTCCCTTTCAAAGTAAATCCCTTTGCCGGTATCTCTAGTCACTGAAGTCAAAGTTACTTCGGGGTATTAAGAAAGTGCCCTGGTGTCTAAGGTCTCTCTAGCCTACGACAAAGGGGGACCAGGATAACGGGGGGAACCCCTCCCTAGAGGGATTGCGATGGATAGATGGTGACGACGTAAGGAAAAGAAGACTGTAGGCAAGAAGGAAGAAGGGGTAAAAATAAGTAGAGAAACCTAATTGTCTCCCTTTTCGTAGAGCGCGCGGAGGAGGAAAGTATCGAAAGAAGTCTCCTAGTTTCTGATTACTCCTTTTGATGTAATTACACGTTCACTCGCTTAAAGTTGCCGTTTCCCGGGACGTCATCGTCTTCCCCGCAAAGTATCTCGGTGCGTCATTTTCTGACACCCTTTTTTTCCTTTCTAAGTACCCCCAATTTTCAAGGGAGCGACAAGATAGAAGAAGAAGAAAAATTGTTATACGCTGTGTACCATTTTTCGCCAAGGCTTTTCTCACCAAGTATTTCAATTAAAAGAAGCAGTTTCTTTTGGTACTTAAACGCTTTCAACGAAACCTTTATATTTCTTGATAATTTAGGTGGTATTTTGCGATTGAATTCTGCCTTAGAATGAATATATCAATGAATCATTTGGGTAGCGGTGGGTAGGAATAAAGCTAAACCGCGCATTGCAAGAGAAAAAAAAATAAAGAATGCCAAATCAAAATATATCGTTTCTGGGTGTTAGAGATATCCTCTAAACATTAGTCTATATTGAGGTGAAGTTACGCAACCAACTTATCCAACCAAATAGCCAAGACACTCTATATATACTAAAAGCCGATAGCCGCATGAACTGGGCAAAAATAAATAGACCAAGGTTCACCGGTAGGAAAATTCAATTTTCCCTTTCCGATAGTAGTATATTTATACGCGTATCGTTACCGAGGCGTGAGTAACGTCAAGTCATTTCCCATACAAAGGACGAAGGGGCCCAAAAAATGCGAGAATAAAGAAAGGAAATCTCTGGGATAGGGGATGATAGAAGAAAGCAGAATCTCATACTTTGTATCGAGATAAAGTAACTGTAGCCTGGCAGGCACTCTTCCCCCCCCCCCTAAACTAAGAGTATCATAAACAACGATGGCATGAACCGTCAATCAATATCCCCCTATTTTCGAGGCCTGGCAGAGAAATTAAGAGTTGATTAAAACGGGAGCCAGCCCTATAGTACATTGCAACGTTATAAAGAGATTAATAAAAAAACACCGAGATAAAAAACCGAGAGGTATATACGGTATCAGATCACATTGAAATATCACAGCCCTGTAAGCTAGGTTACCTTCTATCCCTAACGTTTGCTCACCAAGAGGCCGGGGTAAGATTACCTTTCCACGTACTGACATTACCAACTTCAATCTAAAGTTAGGGTTTCTTTCTCCCATAGACAATTAATACCATAACGGTGACGTACAGTGGCCTTTCGTTCAAGGCTACCGCGTGGTTTGATACCGCGTTGTATTGTCCTTTTACAGTATTATTTGTCCTTGATTTCCTCTTTAGTACCGAAAGACGAGAATCAATCTCGCGAGAGAAAAAAATACATATATATATATAAAAAAGAATAGAAGAGCTAGCGCGAGCTTATGGCACAAATCTTCTGGAAGGACGCGTGGGAAGCGTCATCTGCCACCCCAAAAGAAACGATGTTGCACGCCGCTCAGAAGGGGATAAAGGGAGGTGAGAGGGTACGTCGAGGAAGAAGAAGAAAAAAAAAAGACTGCTTGTCCATTCTTCCTAGCTGGCGCTAAATCCGAAAGGTCTGACCCATACCCCCAAGACCGGGACGTCCAATATTGTTTGGATAAGAATGATATTTTTTGCTTGCTGCCTTGACGGGTCTGCGAATTAATAAAGGAAAAAAAAAATCCTGCAAATTCTATTCGATAATTTCGACAGCTAACACTCAAAAGCACTTAAATGCTTAATTGCAGCGGTACAATGCAGTTCACCTAAGCCTAAATATTGTCAACGGACGTATGGAGCTTCCCTTTAGTGTTTGGAACATAATATAACGCGTTGATTGGCCTGAAGGCAGAAACTCTGGCGAGAACGATAGGCCTGATGACGTCAATTGGATCCCTTTCACCATATTGCCTAAAGGATAGTTTACTAACTAAGGGTAAACGCGGTACCAAAATTAACTATCGCCCTGCTTGTGTCTTCAGAAACGTTTAGCAATAAGTCAGTTTCGTTAGAGACCGAATACAGCGTGGTTTTATCTTAGCAAACGATTTGCGTTGGGCAACCCGAAACATTGAAGGAAAAGCTAATAATAATTCCTTATTTCTAGAAAGAGTTTAAAAAGGGTTAAGACGCGGGCGTGGAGCGTACGTTGTCATTTGTCTAACGATCTCGAGAAGCTCGCATTTTGCGAACGATGTTTACCCAGTCTGTTTAGTTTAGGGTTAAGCGACACTTATTTTCCAACGAGGCAATCTCTCCTTCGAGCTCCAACTCGAGAAGAAGGTCAGTGTAAGACGACCAGAGGCGTCTTTTAATCCTCGACAACGCCCGTAGGCCAACTTCAAAGTTTACGAAAGAGTATAGGAAGGGCTTTATATAAAAGGACAAATTATAAAGGAGCCTGGGAGGACATATAGACTTGATAATTTAAGGGAGGGGGGTTTCTAAAATTTTCTACTTGTCGTTTCATCCTTAACGAACGTGAGTCTTCATTAAACGACTTGTTTGATTAAGCTTTCGAAATACCCCCTCGCACTCCTTCTCCCGTAGTCTGACGCGTTGCTTGCTAGTAAATCAAGAAATTTCTAGAACCATACGTACAAAAGAGGTAGGGGTGGGGAGAGCGCGAATGGTTTCGAGTATAAACTACGACAACGAGAAAATAAACGTTCCAGTGATGTTTGAAGGAATGCATACAGAGAGCTTTGTTTGAACAATTAATTCTCTATATACTTTAAACGAGAAAACGTATATACTGGCATACGAGTTTGACCCAAGGCAGCTTGCTATCTAACGAGACAAAAATATAAAACCAACTAAAACCACCACTCTCAAAGCTCCCGAGAGGACAGACTTTAGTAAACTGATTGAGGAAAAAGCTGGAGAGATAATATCTAAAGTACATAATAACTAAATTGTAAAAACTTCCAGTAATCAAGCTATATAGATCGAACCAATCAAGCCAAAACTTTTAAAAATATTACCTAATATTTTTCTTTAAAATAAAAGCACATTTTTTGCAGGGATGGGGATGAGTAATGGGGTTAAAAATAATGACTTAATTCAAGACCATTTTCGCTTTTCCATTTTCCAACAATTGCAGCTACTAAAACTTAAAAAAAAATCTTTTATTTCCATGGGGCTTACAGCCACGGCGAAAGCGAAAGAAATATATAGGTGTTTCTAATCCGTCTGGCATATCCTATCGCGTAAATGGCGAGTTCCTGACATATCCTTGCGCTCCTAATGTCAGCCTTCCCCAAACTCTCCCCCATCTTTTGTTCTTATAGCGTAAAATAAAGGGGATATAGAGCCGGAGAAAGAGAGGGGGGGGGGGGTACGAGAGAAAATGGAGAAAGGAAAGTTACGCTAGCTATTATATCGATCCGGATGGAAAAAGATGGAGAAACATTGTTAAAGGCCTCTGGTCTTCCCCCGGCTTTAGGAGGAGGAGAAAAGGCTGCTTGGCGGAATCGTACATACACGTTGGAACCTTAGTGTGTTTACCGTAAAGCTTTATTTTCCCGCGAAAGCTCGTTTCGACCCCAACACTGTTATTAATTTCTGTAAAGGAGGACGGAGGAGAAATTCGACATTATTCTACCGGTTTAGAAACCGGAGAGAGAGAGAGAGAGAGAGAGAGAGAGAGAGAGAGAAAGAGAGAGAGAGAGAGAGCGAAAGAGAGATATTTCCACCCACTCTTATTTCCCCTTCCTACACGTCACTGGTATAAGCCATCATTTTCCATTCTTAGTCGTAGTTGAATACTTGAGAATTTTTGACAAATCTGACATTTGAATATCAAGAGAAGAGAAAGGTTAAATTCTCCCCTTTTTCGGGAAAACCCTTAATCACGGTAAAATTGGGAGGCTAAAAGGACCGGGGGTGGCACTGGCTATACGAAATGAAAGACATTTTAGGTTTAAAAGGGATGGAGGGGGGTGCGCTCGTGTTATTAATGGCGGTAGGATATATTGTCTCCGTAATGGTTCCAAGATCGTTCGTACAGAGAGTACGAGAGAGAGAGAGAGAGAAAACGCCATTCCCTATCAAATATTAATGGTAGAAGGCTTAAATAAGCCGGGAATATTACGAAGCAATTCAGTGGAAAGCGCCTTCCAGAGGATTGCCGCGTTTTGGCAATTTGAAAATGACAAAACCGAACTTACGAGAGAGGAATCGGATCGCGATACTAGGTATATTAGTTCATACTCATAACTTACGCCAAAAGGAGACTTCATACCTCGATGGAATTTTTAGAGAGAAAATATTCGGATTGGAACAATGCTTTCTCGCGTCCGCTATGGCATAAAAGAGCGATAAGAGGGAAAGGATGGCTTTCGGAATGGATAAGGAATTAAGGAGTAGGACCCCCGTTACCGACCTCGTTCTGAAAGCGATATTTTAAATGGGAAAATGACAAACAAAGGGAACTTTCTAGCTTTCAGATAATAACGATAATACTAATTTAAGGATATACCGTTCCCCCACCCCGGCCCCCTTCCCTTTCTATAAGGAGAATGAATTGAGGAATTTTCCTTCAAATAGACGAATCGGATTCCACAAAGGCCCGAAATTCTGAACGGGGCGCGTGAGAGTATTCAATTATCGACACCCTCGGTCCCTACTCCGAAGATTCCGTTAAATCGGGTATAGGGTCTAAGCCACCGCGCCTAAATACCATCCGGACATGCGCGTAACGCGTTTCCGTTTCGCTAGAATGTATCACCAGCATCTAGGCTTCAGCAGCGCGTTATAGCCACCCTCCTTGGCTTTCGTTATCGACTTCCGGTTTCCCCCACCCACCCCACGAGACTTTTTAACGCAACACGCGAGCAACGTGGCGTCGGAATGTAAACAAAACGGAGTTAGGCCTAATTTTCTCGATATTTAGGTATTAGGAGGCGAAATTGAGAGTTTTCCACTCACCACGTCTATGAGTTGAGAGAGCTTCAGCCCCATCTTAACGGTTAAACGGTCGGAATTATTGCCGACTGGTCGAATTAGGGCGTTGTAACCGTTGATGAGATCGTCGTAGAGACGTTTCGCGTCGGAATTGCCTTCCGCCACGCGGACCAAGAGCGTCGTCAGCAGGATCGCGAAAACGGGTAGGCCCTTGGCCATCCGAGCGAAAAGTCCACGTTGCCCCGTCATTTTCTAGCTGGGAACTCTGTAGAGCTCTGGCTCACTTACCCTCGCGTTTCTCTCGCTGTCCTCTTCCACCAAAAAGTGTTCTCTCGTCGTTTTTCGACCACGGTCGAATTTTCGTCAGTTCACCTTCTTCGGAATCGTACGTTCCTCGATAGGTTTTCGTTCGTCCCCGGCTTCGACGACTTCCAGAAAGTCGCCGATGAAAAAAAATGTGGTCGCCGGTAGAGTCTTCTTCTCCTCGTGGGAGGTAAGGGGGTCGAGGTCGTTCTCGGGACACCCGCGTGATACGAGTCAAGCCAAAAAGGGGGAGTTCAACGGGTGCGACAGACTATGCGGCAGCGGCTTAGGGTTGGCTTCGCCGCGCTATCAGAGTGCCAGGCCGGGAAAGCTTTTCCGCTAGCGTCGGTGGTGGCCTCTAGCGAGCTTCGGGAACGATTTCACGATCAATAGCGTCCCCGATCGTCGACGGCCCCGGCAACTCCGCGGCCAGCCTCTTCTCCATCCTCCCGGAGACGCGCTGATCCCCTCTCCGCCAGGAGCAGAAGAGAGATACGCGGGCGCCATCTACGGCCCGCCCTTTCATCGAGTAGGCAACCTACGGAATTAAACAGGTCCCGTTTCCTACGGCCATTAACCCTAATCCTTCCAACTACTTCCCAAGAGCCGCGCTAGCAGTCTCCTATCTATCCTCCGCTAAAATCGCCATTTCCGGTAAATCCCGCCACCGCGAGAAGTCGCGAAACTAAACAGAACGAAATGATACACTCCTCGAAACATTTTTACAAACTTCATTCCCGCGCTTCGAGCTACGCACGATTCAATTAAAAGACACGGGAGAGGGAAAAAGCGGCAAAAATATGTCATCAAGACGTATCTATATAAACGACGGCCCTTCTCCGTTCATTATTCTCTATTAAGAATTAACGTTTCCATACGAGTCGTTAATTAAACCAATCATCATCTCAAACCCCAACAGGGGAAACTATTATCATCAATAAATAAAAGATTCATCATATCTCCCAAAATATAACACTAAAAATTATAAGAACAATCCATAACCAACGAAACGGAAGAAAGTCAGGGGGATACGAAACTATTAAAGTTATTTTTCACGTCAAACATGGTAGAAGTATACGAAACATTGAAGCTATAGTAGGCTTAACCTATAGCGGTAGAAGAACTCGGGAGAAGAGAAAGGAGAGAGAGAGAGATCGAGTTACGTAAGAGAAGGCCAGGGGAATGTCAAACGAGATGCGTCGCTCGAATACACATCCGGATGACGGTTACACTTAAACGGATGATGCCGAGTGGAAAAAAAGGGGTACTACTATTCCCGCCAGGGCCTAGAGACGGCGTGGATTGGAAGAAGGGAGGGGGAGGAGTGGGAGCGGGTTCTCCGTTATCTTAAGGGTCAATTTCGGACGACTAGGGGACTTCCTAGGAAGAAAAGTAGAAGAAGGGTCGTGTTACGCTTACGTTAAGTCATATAGGCGAACGTCGCCAACCAAAACTTTCTTTAATCAGTTTTCCTTCCCTCCCCCCTTTATATCCCTATTGACGTTTATGATAAGAGAGTGTTCCGAGGTGATTAATCACCCCCGCTCTTTAAAAAGCCCTTCGACACCGACTGAAGAATGACCAGGCCGTGGCGTTGTTACCCTTTTATATCCATCCCCAAGAACTCGCGGCCATTTTGAAACCTTAAATCAGGTTTTAAGATCGCCGTTGGATCCCCGTAAGCCTTTGAAGCTAAATTTTATATTCGTTTACTTTGATGTGTATCGAAATAAAAATATTTTAAAAACTTTTCAAAGGGGAATTAATGAGGACTCAACATGTCCTTTGATACAATTCCACACGGAATGTTGCGGAGAATACGTTTATCGTCAATATAACTTAAACATCAAACTAACCAATCTTTAAACTAAAATATAAATTCTCTCCTAATTAAAGTCTATCTAACTTTTAAACATACATATATAATATTTGTTTGGCTAATGCAATCTCAAGACTTTTCCTAGAAAATAAACACGCTTTTGATGTTTATACTCGAATATATAGAAACGCCATTACGTCTAAGTCTCTTTACTCTTATTCGATTTTAGTTGTTTTCCCTGCGAATTGAGGAAACTAATTTAAGTCTATTCGGTAATGGAAATATCAAGTTCCAATAAATACAGAATTTAAGCCGCAAACTAATACGCAAAATTCTTCGAATGTAAGTATAGATATTTAAAAATTAGCATTAGATAACTCGAGTGATTAAGCCTTTGAAGAGGGTGGATGTAATGTAATGGTGGTTGATATATATATTGTGAGATTCCACTTTTAATCCTTTAGGTTTTCATCGCTCAATATATCGTAGACAGCGTTTAATACGGAACATAGCAAATTAATTGGGTCTTGTTTACGAGAATTCCAAGTTTTTGGAGGTTCTATATTATACGGCATAATTGAATATAACGCGGGGAATTTAATCTCGTCTATAATATTGACGAGAATATCCCTCTTAAACCCGACATATTAGTGGAGTATTAACATACGATTATTTGACGAAAATATCTCAATAGGATTGATTAATTATTAATTACACTAATCAATCTATTCGCCTATATTCTTTAACGAGATTACGGATGCGTTATTTTCTCTACGCATTAATACATTACGTCATAACTTTATGTACAGTGCAATTAACAATTACATCACAGGTTGTAAAACATATTTCTTTATATGCCACATGGGAAAAATTTTACAAAAAAAAAATAAAATCCAGCATAAAAACGCAGCGCTTCTGCAATGGAGAATTCATCAGAGAGAGGTTTCTTTCCTCTCAATTACACACGCAGTTCATTTCGGATCATGTACCAAGGAATATCATTTATCAACGTCTTACGGTGGATTTTTTTTTAAACCTTTTCGACTTAAGAATTTCTTTTTTCAGATAGGACTAGAGTAGTAGATATTTTGTTAATCTAGGTAAAAGATGGGGGAGTTGCCATTCTCGGTGGACGAACCCCAAAACATGTATGAATTCTTAAGGAGCGGGAAAACCCAAGTTGATATTGGGATCTACCTACTACATCTTACATCAATTTTAAAGGGATATCCCAACGTGAAATTTGGGTATATTTATGTTTTTCTTATTATTATAAAAGTACCTTGTAAAGTTTTTTTTAGTTTTATAAGTATGGGTGAATTTTAGCGGTGAAAATGTACATTACACAAAGTTATATTGTAACGTTTTATCCTAAGAGTTGCACTTTAAAGAGAAATAGTAAATGGACTCTGCCAACGTACGTCCTTAGAGGAATCTTTCTCTATTCCGCCCTCCATTTCCCCTAATTTAAATTCAGAGTATTAAACTTGGGGGGAAATTAGAAGTCAGTCTCTGCGCCCCCCCTTCCCTCCTTTCACGATTCTTCGAATTTTCGAACATGGCGGTGCACGCTGCACGGATTCCTAAAGAGGATGCAATCCTCTAAAGCTTCTTCCCCCATCCCATCTTTCCCTATAATGGCGGCAATCCCGAATGACGTAGACTAGTTCTAGCATGCTTTTATAAACCATGTTTGCTACAAAAATTACCTAAAGAAATATTGCGAAAAGTAAAAAAAAATAAATATTCTAAAAAACATCTTAAATTCGAAATAAATTAAGGATGTTAGGGGAAGTCACCTTATAGGGGCAAAACATCTCATGTTATTTCTACCAGCCCCTGTAGAAATGTTTCACCCTCAATACATCACTGTTCGTGAATAAAGTTACCTTCCGCAATATTTCAGTCGTAACCTTAAAATTAACTTAAAATTCTTTAAAAATTAATGATTAAATCTAATTACATATTTATATTTAAATTACCATAATTAGTAACGGACTAAGGGGTTTCGAGACGTTGAACCTAATATAAAGATACGCAGAGAAACAAATAGTCCGCGTATTCACAGAGTATAATAAACCTAAATAGTTGCGGTAGAAGCAATTTGGTCAAATGAAACCGATAAAAGCTGCAAAGGGATAAAACCTACGCTATCAATAAATTAGATCCGCACGTGATGGTTCAATTTTGCAATCCCCCAATAAAGAAAAAATAAATAAATAAAACGGGTTTTTTTTTACTCTTAAAACTGCCAAAGTACGCTCTTTTTTGGCTTTATGCCGAGTTTAGGAAACGCGTCTAAATCAAGAAAGGAAAATCTTCCCTCGAATCTAATGGTAGTGAAAACTTACTCTTTTTTTATTTTCTGATAGTATTTTTTCGGTTCAATCCCTTCTATATCCTAGCCATCCCCAAAATGGCGCTTATATAGCTTGGTTCCTAAAAGTGACTGGGTATTGAATGAGTTAAAGGGAAAGCCTAAAGTGCCCTATTCGTCTTGATTTTCTCAATTCGAAGCCCGGAAAATAGATCACGGATTCACCAATAATGCACCCCTTTTTCTCCTAAACAAAAGGATGGAAGCCAACTCGAGATAAAAAAAGAGAGAAAAAATATTTTGAAACTAGATTGCAATACCGGAAATTTTAAATAAGAGTTAAATTTCATTGAAAAGACGTGAGTAAACTATACTGTTAAACGCGTTGCGAATTCCAGTTGACTCGAATCTGGGAACAATATACTTATATCCAAGAAAACAATAATAATAAGAGTAGTGAACTTAATACGATCAAGGTAACAATGCGGTTTAAAAAAGGCGCGCTTTCCTTAATCTCAAGGCCTGGATCACTATCATAGTATATCGACCCAAATCAGTAACAACTCCATGAAGTCCAGAGTATAGACGCTGAGAATCTCGCGAGTCCGGTGCCGACATACAGAAATTAAATACTTATTACTCTAGCAGGGAACGTGTTGATAAAATAAGTAAACACACACATCCTCCACTGCCGAGATAAAAAAGAGAGAAAAAATATTTCGAAACTAGATTGCAATACCGGAAATTTTAAATAAGAGTTAAATTTCATTGAAAATACGTGAGTAAACTATACTGTTAAACGCGTTGCGAATTCCAGTTGAATCGAATCTGGGAACAATATACTTATATCCAAGAAAACAATAATAATAATAATAATAGTAGTGAACTTAATACGATCAAGGTAACAATGCGGTTTAAAAAAGGCGCGCTTTCCTTAATCTGAAGGCCTGGATCACTATCATAGTATATCGACCCAAATCAGTAACAACTCCATGAAGTCCAGAGTATAGACGCTGAGAATCTCGCGAGTCCGGTGCCGACATACAGAAATTAAATACTTATTACTCTAGCAGAGAACGTTTTGATAAAATAAGTAAACACACACATCCTCCACTGCCGTTGACGGAATTCTCAGGGCCTATATATAAAAACCAGGGAGATAGAGAAGGAAAGTTATACTAAAGAAAGGATTTTGGGTCGGAATATTTTTGGCTCCCTCCTTCTGTTGTTTGCTCTACTAATAGAAGCGAAAGGTTAGTTAGATCTTTACTTTTGACTTCCTAACTTCTTTAGTAAAGCCCACCGAGATCGACTATATCGCATCCAAGGCTACGTCAACCGTGACTAGAATAGACCCCTCAATGCCTATATTCTGACCTATAGCGTACCACCTGATACAGCGACCTAGGAACTGGTAGCCAGCCTCCTGTAGAACTTTGCTCCAGTATATAGTACCAAGAATGGGAAGGTATAGGAGGGGAAAAAATCCTGCAATTGGTTAAGAGGACGATGGCCAAGCCGCTAGAATATCCCCAACGGGCCCCCATTGAGATGAGAGCCACCATTTTTTTTTTCTTCTTTCCTTTACTCCCGTCATCCGGGTATTTTTCCTTTATTTTCTACACTCAGTTGTAGGTGGTGGTTTGTACCAGAAATTAGTTAGTCAAAGTAAAACAGGCTCCCAAAACTATCAGAAACTGAGAGACAATGCTAATTTAATTAAGGGGTCAAACGGTGACCAGGATGCCAAAATGACATAGAATATTTTTGGACTCAAATGCTTAACAGACCATCCCCCTTAATTTCTAACAGACCTTTCAAAACGACCTAGTATTAATTATTTCACCTTCATATCATGGTCTTCTGTTGTCACAACCTACTCCCTTGTTCCTAATCCCTAAAAAACATTCGAAGCGTGTACTATTTCGTCTATAGAATGGGGATGGGGGATTCGAAGAGAAACGGATCTATTCGAGCGGTCATCTTGCTCTTCTTCTTCTTCTTCTCTCTTTTACTTTCAGCTTTTATTCTCCCTTCACTCTCTTTCTCTCTCTCTCCCTCTATTTTCCCGTACGGGCCACCTGAGATTTCTCCTTCGTTAGTAAGAGTATTCAACGTCTTAAAAAAAGAAACGTATCTCCAGCGTATATAGATAGGGACAAAAAGAAAAATAAAACTAACGAACGATTCAGTTGGGTCACGTTAAAACCTCTTTCCCCGCGTACCCAAAGGGATCCGGAATTCTAAGTAGAACCCTGATTTTGTGGTCTTATTACAGTTAGGGAAATTTTTGAAAAGAGAAAAACTGCAAACCATAATTTGAAGTAGAAATATACTAAAATCGCCATACAAATATCTTAAACTTAGCTCGTAAAGAAGAATTTTTAACGGCTAAGACATTAGCTACACGACGAGGGCAAAATATGGTACCATCAATTCTTACACCTTGAAATCCAGACTCTTTCGTATCCCGTTGAATTTAGGGTTATTACCAACTACGGGATTAAGTCTTTCTTAAGATGCCGGCAAAGTTTAATATAAAATAATTTGTTTTCCTAACTTTTGTCATGGGAGGTCAACCGTGTAGAAAAATAACAACGATAAAAGTCCCATTACGAAGGACCCTCGAGTTAACTTCCAATTAACCTTTCTAAATTATGAAGACAAAAAGCTTACCTCCAGAGATAAAAAAGGCGGGGGTATTTTTCCCTACAGTCGCTAATAAAAATATGACGCGACGTAAGATGTCTTAACGAGGATGGAGGCGTCCGTATACGTGTAAGAGGTAAAAATCCGCACAAAACATTACAGTCAAGAAAAACGTAACCCCAAAAAACAAAAAGCTACGACTAAACCCCTATTAATTTTAATTAACCAAAAATCGTGTTTTATCTCTCCGATTACTCGTCAGTGTATTTGGGAGTGTACCCTCGGCTACGGAATAAAGAAATGTACCTAAGAGATGGTGATAGTTTAAAAGAAAGAAGCTAGCTATGATGGTAAAAAAGAAAAAAGAGAAAGAAAATCGTTGGAATCTTCCCAGTCTCCTGTCAAAAAAGAAGTCCCTAACGAAGACACATGTTCCGGGCCATTTCGACTTTAAGGGGGTCTAGTCTAGATAGGGGAAGAGGTAAATGGAGGAGGGACACGGGGTTTTGGGGTATTTTTTCCTTCCATAATCATGACTGACATCGCCAACGACCCCGAGGGGAAACGACAAGCTTTTTAGATTTGTGGTGCCAAGCGGACATTCAATTCGAAATGATCACCTATTCGTCTCCTAAGCTAAGACCCCAGCTACGACCCCAGCCAAAAAAAATGGGTCGCCCAGAGAAAGGAGTTAGTAAGAATATAAGAAATGCCCAACTAACAAGGGACTTAACAGAGACCAACAATACAAATTGAAAACACAATTTTTTCATCCTTTAAACGGAAGTGACAGAATTAGGACATATTTCTGATAAGTTAAGGACATTATATTGGTCCTAAACCTAGTAAATATGTTTAGCAATGTTTATCAAACTTTTAAGACTTCACTTTAACTTTAAACAGAGTTTAGTTTTAAATACGGGGTCATAATAATGTAAGAGTGTAAGAGGGAGTTAGAAATAAACTCGTTATTAAGTATATTTAGCTTATCGGGCAAATGGGATCATCTTTTTTTTGGCGGGAACGAAGAATTTTCCTTCCTCTTGGTCTTTCGTCCGTTCATATCACGTTCTAGTTATGATTAAACAAAAGCCGGAAGCTATAATCTCCGCTTCCAAAAACAAGGAAGGAGAGCTAACGTTAGCGGGTTACCATTAAAGGTACGCCGACTAAGGGATGGATGGTGTTGCGGGGGTATTGGGGTGACATCAGGCCCCTGAATCGTACGAGCCGCGCCAATAATCCCTAGCGTCCCTAGGCTCAATCTACACCGTCTTTCTAAATTCGCTTAGGCGAGCACTTTGCGATGGGATAACTTCATTTAGGGGGTTGGCGAGACCCACCACCTCCCACGCGGACCAGGCCTTTTCTCTCTACCAACGCTTTCCTTCACCACCCGCCACTTTGGCGCAAAATCCCCGCAATTCGAGCGTTATGTATGCCAACATAGCTCGTTATACTAGCCGTGAAGCCAAAACTTTGCCGAAACGAGTAAACGTGTTTCTACGGTAACAGACCAATTTGCCCGAACGTTTCCTACTACTACTACTACTACTAGCGCCTAGATTCGCGATCGAGACAGGGTGTATGGGGAAAAGTAGGGCGCGGGCGAACAAAGTTTACGCTTTCCGATATAATAAAGCCTCAATTAGGTTTTGGATTTTTCTGACGGAAATACATTCGTTGGAAATGAGGAAAACATTTTTCGAAGGGAAGGTAATCCGAAAGACCAAGGCCCGTTATCCTAAACTTGGCTCGCATTAGCTGTGGCATTGCAGATTAAACCTCTCTGAAACAAAGTTAGGCCCTAGTTTTTGGCGAATCCCAAGGTTGAGTGAAACATCGCTAAGCCATTACACCATGACTCAAATGTATACAAATGGTAATGTTTGGGACGGTGGTAAATCTTTCTTACTTTCATTATCCCTTTATGCGAGGGGAGGGGGGTGGAAAAACCTCATTAAATATTAAAACCGTGTATGGTTCCTGGCTTGCAAATAATTCGATCCAATTAAATCGATACTATTTAATCTAATCTTCGTGGAGATGCTGGGCGAACTGCACTACCCTGGTATCCAATAAGTGTCCCAGGAATTTTCTAGTAGGGCGAGCGGTTACATCGGTAAAATCTAATTACGAAAGAATCAAGAAAGAAGATAGGGACGAAAAAAAAAAGAAATGAGAAGAAATTTTAGGTCAAGGGGAAAGGAAGAAAAATTCTTTCCACTTTCTTGTCGTTTCCCTTAATACTAGGATTCTAAGGATACTAAGCGGGCAACCGTTCCGTTGTTGGGAGGATTGGAATCGAGAGAAAAGTCAAAGCGGTCGGAGAAAGATAGCCTCGAAAAGAAAAAGAAGAAGATGTTGGCGGGATGGAGAGGTAAGGTGAGGTGCGGGGTTCTGGGCTCACGCTTGAAGATTGCAAGAAGACAATTTGATTTGAAGGGATCAGCGGAAGAAGGAAGAGACTCCTCCCATTCGATCATGTAGGAGAAAGTCGAACAAGTACCGGGGAAACTATTCATCGGCGGAAGAAAGCGTTTAGAAAGGTGTCTTTTTCTTTTTAGCCCTGGGTATTTTCCTTTATATCGTTCCTATCTCTTGGTTTTATTTCGACGGAAGAAAAGGGAACCGGTTGGGTTGAGGGGTTGACGGTTTTTTCGGTCAATCCAATAAGGGTGTCTCGATGGTAGGTAATGTAATCCACCCTTAAGACATTTATACCCACCCAAAGGCAATTACGTTGCTATAAAATTTCCTACTCAAAAAATAAAGCCTTTATTCTATGGAGCCATTCTTGACTTGACCTACATGAGTATCAATCCCAGTGGTAAAATTCAGCAAAGGGGGACTTTGCTGTTCGATTATTAAATTTATGGGATTTTCGTGCCTCGGCTTTTACCAATTTCTTGAAAATTCTGTGAACTTACAGAACGCGCAGCATCACGACTTTAGCCATCGTTCCCAGTATGAAACTAACGGAAAGCATTTTATAAACTTAAATATAAATTCGCCAAAAATATACATACTTTGAACTTTTAATTACAATATTATTCGAGGCCATGTATGTCATTCGTCAAAATTTAATAAAATCGTATAAGCTTTCCCGTATACTAATATTGGGAAAGAGATTAAAATTTTGGCAAATGACTTCCGTTCGGGAAAATGAGGGGGAAAATTATACAGGTCTAAACGATAAACATTTATTAATCCTCCAGGGCCATAATTTGGAGCGTTATATAGACGTGGAAAAGGAGCTATGGCTATAGCCATACAGAGTTGATTTTGGTGCAACGATGGGCGCTCGAGACCTAGCTATACCACCACCACCACACTCTTTCCCGTAATTATTTGGAAAAGAGAGAAATGGAATGAAGGGTAGGGGTCAGAAATAAAGTTCAAATTACTTCCCCTTTTCGTCTCTAATCACGCTCCAATAAGCCGCCTGGGATTAAAGGGCGCGATTAGGGCTTAAAGCTCCCGGGGTAAGAGCAACGCTGCGAAGGGTTATAGAAAAGAACGACCTAAAGAGAGAGAAACAGAGAGTGAGAGTGAGAGAGAAGGGGATTCGCAGAAATCCTAGCTGGAATTCTCGAGAGTATTTAATTGGGAAATCTAGTGACATTTTTATCAGCAACCAAGAATGTCTCGGAAAGGAGCGAGGAGAATTAATCCGAATGAAGTGGGAAGGATTAATTTTTACCACGGATAAAAGAAAGACCCGCGGAAGTTGAAGTTGGAAAAACAACTGCATTTAAAGAGAAGATGACCTCGCGATAAATTTGAAACCAGTCGAGCGTCTGTCTACACAAATCAGCGGTGAAAAAAAAACACAAACGATATAAACCTAAAATCATAGCTGGATATAAAAATTACGAGAATGTCTCTATATGTATGAGGCCAACAAAACCAATGGATTTTTTTCTTCCCATAATATTCTGCGCCGATACTCTTCTAAGCTAAGAGATCATCCGGTAATGGAGTTATTAGGCCGGGGCGTTTCGAGTATAGATCAAAAGCTACAAAATAGGCCTTTTTCATACCAAATATGGAAGCCTTCCTTCAGGTCAAAATGTTGGGTAACGCAACGAAGCTGACGAGGGTTCCTTTCAAGCTGGTTCGCGTTTCTAGTCAAATCTATCTATTAGCCAGGATTACCCCGGGAGAGGCGGGACTCGGAAGAACGGAACAAGGATAAAGAAGTCTATAGCGGAAGGCCCATTTTTTGAAAAAGACCGAACGGAAGAGAGTGGATGGTATATAGACTATAAAAAGGGGCTATCTGGTAGGTTCGTTCGATTTGCTTGGCTGAAGAATCTCTACGCAACGATGCTTTTTAGTCTCTTCCATCCTGATATAGCGGAGAACGACTCAGCGAAAGATTTGCCTTTATTCCTCTTCCTCATCTTCCATATCCGAAAAAAAAAAAAATATGATGGCTTAACCCTCATCCAGACGATCTTACCTAAATAGGCCTATTTATATATAACACGTAGTGTATTGGTCATCATTTTTGCTCTCTCTCTTCTCGCCACGCTAAGCACACGTCCCCCTTTCACGAGATGACCAGGATGAAGATGAAAAAAGGACAGCAGGGATGGAGACGTTTGAACCGCAATCACGGTCTATTGGAGAAGCGCCGGAACAGAATGAGGGAAACCAAAAAGATGGAACAGGAAGAAATATTTTCAAAGAAAGATGCCCAAAAAAACTATGGGAATGCAACCAAGTAGAAATACGACGCGTCCCTGATACGCTTTGCGTGGAGGCCACGAGTAAAAACGCGTCCAGTAGATTGTGTTTATATCGAAACGCGATAACATCTACATTCGTATTGTGAGAATAATAAGAAACCTCGAATAAGCGAGAAAGAAAGAAAAATTTCTGGACCGGAAGAACCTTTGGATATTTAGCCGACTCATTTCTAACTACACTATATAGCTTTACGGAAACGCTTTGATATTCCTCCGAGGAAGCGTGACACGCTGTACAAGATAAATTTGCAGATGTTAAAAGAAGATGACATAAGAATAAATAGACAATATACGATCTTTCTTTCATTCTCTCTGCCTGGGAGTCATCTGATCTTTGCAAGAAAATAAGAATGATACTTAAAAAATAAAAATAGGTCAATAGTAAAGTAAATATAGGGATTCTATATTGAAACTCTTGGAAAACAGCTCTTAATAAAATCGGAAAAAGGACTTGTAAGCATTCATTCAGTCAGTACCTGGACTATCTGGTCAAGTCAACCAAAAACTTCAAAGCTTAAGTTTCGTAAAATTACGATGTATACCTTTGACCTTTTACGTTTGGATAAAGTAAAGACGTACGAGAGTTGAAAAAAAATCAAACACGACAGAACAGAAGCGGATATATTAATTTCTATGGAGAAGAAAGTCTTGTTTGTATACTCGAAAAGAGAAAATAGACCAAACAAAGACTAAAAATCAAAACTCGAAGTTACTTTGGAGAAAACATCTTTTGTCCGTAGATCTGGTGGTATGATCAAAGGATCTCCGGAAAACGAAACCGAGCGAAAATTTCCTGAGATGAAAGCTCGAAGTATACATACACAGACACACACACAGAGCAATCTTGAAGCATCGCGACCAACTTTAATCTGTCAGAAGTAGGGGGGGGGAGGAAAAGGGTCGAAAGAATGGTAATAAGTTTCCTTTCGTCGCGAAACCCCGAAAGTTTCAAATTACGAGAAGAAAAGTTGCCGGAGAAGAAAAACAATAGTCGTTCGGCAACGGCGCGAGGCCAACGGCGAATCGACTAATGAAAAGTAATTAGCAAAGCAAATTTATTTAATAAGAAGAAAAAAAGACCATCTAACTTCTACGCTTATATTTTCCCTCGCAAATTAAAGCGTGGTGGCTATAAAGGAATTAAGTTGAGCGAATGAAAAGTTTCGCGGAATAAAGCCTTAATTTCGTATATATGCGTTATCGACCGAGGCTTAACGAGGATGACGTAACACCAGTCTTTTGAAAAATACTTCACCAAAACAGTCAACGATTACCTAATCTTACTCTAAAAAGACCACTCGTATTTAAAAGTTGAAACATATTATTACAATTCCAAATGTATGGCTCCATCCACTCTGTAATCTGTATATATCAATGGCCGTATAAAAACAATACGAATATAAATGATAATATCTGGAACTTCTTTAAAAAGTCAAACAGTCAATAAATAGCCTATTTTTTTCTTTCATGGTATCCGCATTGAAAATGAGACAATTTATCGCTTACTTTTGAGGCATGGCCGACTTTAAAACGGATTCGGTTACCAAAAATATACCGTAGACGAAGGTGATTTATTCAAATAGAAAGGAGAGAAGTATATATATGGAAGAGGAGGAAGGAAGAAAGAAAGGGCAATCGTTTTTATTACAGAAAGTGAATCATTTTTACGACCTACTATACTCTCGGATATTTTTGTTTCTGTTTATACCTAAAAAAATTCAATCCATAAATAGCGAACAAAAGGGCCGATATACTCAATTTCTTTTGTTTTTCAAACTTATACCCATAACCCATTTTAAATATTAAAAAAGAAATAGAAGCCTCTAAGGCCTATTATTCGCTAAAATACTAAAATCTAAAATATATTGAATAACATTAGTGGCTCCTTCGATTATAAATTACTCCAGAATCAACTTGATATATTACAATATATCCTTAGTAGTAGACGACAAAATAACTAAAAATAACCCCCCAGTTCAATGACGTATAATAATTTCTAACGACTATAATACGAAGAGGCTATAAAAGTCTGAGCTGCGCATCATGCATGGCTATTTCCATTATTATAATATACAGCGCGGGTGTCCAATGCCCAATTCGTACTACAACAAAATGTCATAGAGGTTAAAGCGTGTCACCCGCAATAGGCTATTTAAGGAGGGGGTATCTGGACTAATAACGCGGGAGATACAACCTGTAAAAATAAAATAAAAAACACCCCAAAAACAAAAAAAAGGGAGGCGCGCACCATAAAGCATTCTAAACGACTATACTATATACGGAAACATTTTCCCCCGGACCGATTTTCTTCTTGATGTTAACCAACGGGGGGAAATGGCCAGCTACTTCCATGCAAAGAGGATGGAAGCCCTAGAGTTGAATTCCATAGCCTAGCCTTATCCAAAGTGTGCATAGGGATGAATAACGTTGCCACTCCTGGTGTTACTTCCTCTTTGGTTACTGTAACGGAGAGAAAGGGAGAGAGAGGATAGGAAAAGGTCCAGCAGGGGATCGATTCAAAGTCTCCTCCATTCCATATAAGCGAAGAATAGGAAGGCAAAACGTCCCTTGTTTCCCGGCGTATTTACTTTTTACGAGGTACAACCTTCTCTCTTCCACTACTTGGCCCCCGTAAAGTAAAAGCCTTTATCCCCGCAACCATTTTTATCAGAAGGCGAAATCCTTTGGTTTTTATGGGCAAACCGCTAGGCACCAAAATGCATCCTCTAGAGAGGAAGAGAGAGAGAAATGGCAAGCCAGTGGAGAGAGAGAAAGGAGAAATAATCACCAAGGATACGACCTTCTAAATAGGGTTTTTTCCTTTCTAAAGGAATAATGAAATACAATTTTTTCTCTCTAATTGGGTAGAACACACGTTGTCTTTGAATTCTACATGTAATCAGGCTAGAGTTACTCTCATTTTGTATTAGGTAAATATGCCAAAATTACATTAACAGTCCTTTCTTTCGGATACAACTCCAGGAAGATGATTTCAATCTCTCTTTAGATGTCGCGCTGCCTTAACGGTCCTTTACTTAGTTAAGGTTCGTAACACTAAGGAGGAAAACGGTCGTAACGAAACCTTCTTTTTAAAATAAGGATGAATTTGAAAGAGAGGAAGTTATTTCGCTTTAGATGGTAGCGCTAGCCAGGCAAAATCCCCGGTTCCTCTTCCTAAATTTACGTACACCCCCCATATTTTTTTAATAGCATTTACAAGATAACGCCCGGCCAAAAAAATCCCCTAACTTTTTTATTGTTTCTACGAGGGTGGAAATAAAGTTAGGGTTGGTTTTTTTTTCGTCTTTCATATTTAGCTTAAAAACCGTTTTTACAGGCGGTTAAAAACTGAACGTATTTATTTAAAGATGCAATTTTTTTTAGGCTTGCCCGGCAACGGGATAGACGAAGGAAGGAGAATGATTGATATCGTTGCCTTGGAAAAGAGAAACGCGCCTTCAAATATTTTTCTAGCGATAAGCGTCAACTTTATAAATATATAAGGCATCCCAAACCAAAAAAAAAATAAAATTCCAAGGATATATAAGAAATTTTAGGATATGAGATAGACATACCGGAGCCACACTTTTTGGAGTTATATACTTTGCTAAGGAAATGAAGAGATAGCGGCATGGGATACGTTAAATTTGTTTTGTCCATATAATATCCATAATCTAACCATGATTTAATCTAGTATTACCAAGGCCAAAGTTGAAGTTATTTTTTTTTCTGGGGCTGAAGGGGGAATATTTCATCTCATCTATTTTAAAATTTTAACCACCATATCCATACATTAGGAGCTATTTCTTACTGTTACATTGGTTATAGTAATACATAAATAAACCGTGACGTTTTTCTGAGAAAAATATAATGAAATGGGCGCGAAATGAAACGTCAAAAATATTTCTGCCATCTATCCGTTAGAAAAGGTGTTTACGCCGCGGTCCAAAAATTCGTTTTCGAGAATTCCCTTAAGGGATCAAAATAATATAAAACTTTCTTTATTTAAAGTAGTCGCCTAAACTTAAAATTCAAATATGGAAATATTATGTCCTAACTTATTCCCCGACGACGCGAGTTGGTTGGCGCGAAGACAAGAGAGGTCGTGGCGAGGTTAAAGATAGAGAGGGGTCAGTCGGAAGGTGAACCCTTTTAACCCCGATGGCTAAAATGTTACGTAAACGTATACAGAAAGAATTCTGGCCCTTTTGTTCCTAATTTTTAACGCTATTCGCTCAAGGAAAAGGCGGAAAACGCCCTCGGTAGGAAGTAAAATTAAAGAAAGGGCGTACGTATCGTGGCAGTCAGACCATCCTTAAATGGTTACGATTACAATAAAGAAAGGACAGAAATTTCCATCGCCAGACATAGGGTTTTCTCTTAATTATACTTTTAGGTTGGTTGTATGCGAAACGACTTTCATCAGACCGGAAAGCAAGCGACGTTGTATATTATTATCATAGGATCGTTAGTGATAAATGTTTATTTCAGGTAAAGTGGCTTCAGGGTGACCAAATTGTAAATTCATTTGAAAGAAATATAGCAAATGTTTCCTTGAAATGGAAGTAGGATAGCCGAAAATGGGAAGTACGATAACTGAAAATGAAAGTACTTCCCGTTTATTAAACATAACTACTCAATTAATAAACAATTCCTGGATAAAGCGTGCGGAGGTTGTGGTCCGGGATAAACAATACCCTAGAGAGTGTTTTTGGGGAAGACTTTTGTCATGGTGAAGAGTTAATAATCCGCTTATTCATTTTTCCATTCGGTTAGTTTCGTTAACTGCTGGGCCTGTTTCGCTCGCTTTCTACCTGTTCCTCCGCCGGGTCCTTCTCAATATAATTGGATTGGGGAGTAGACGCCACCGAAGCTGCCACTCCTGGCCGGAAATTGACTCGGCGTCTTACCGGAAGAAAGCTTTCTTTTCCTTCCTAACACACACACACACACGCAGAAACTCCAAGCTATAGGGAAGAAAGAGCTAACGGATGCGAGAAAGAGGCGAGAGAGAGTAGGGAGACTAGTTACCATAGCAACGGGGAATTCTCTATACAGTAACCCTCGAAAAGCGGCGCGCCATCAAAGAAGGAGCTTAAGAGACTGAGTGGAAAACGCAACATGTACGCCGGGTTCTCTCTTCTATAGGTCCGGATAAAATAGAAACCGCGCCAATAATACATTTAAATTGGCTCGGTTTCGCTCTATCGAACCGAGCTTTACGTCTAAATTAGAAAGTAAAGGGGATTGCGAACTATTTCGAATCTAAAACGTATACTGCGCAAAAAAGTAAGGGGAAGTCGAATGGCTTCTTAAAAAAAACCTTAGAAGAAAACCTCTCTCTTTCCCTACAGTGCAACCAACATCCAAACTTCTTTCTTTTTAAAACACTTTAGTTTTTGAAGAAAAGGGGGATTTTAATTGCAATATATTCAAATATCTTATACTCCGCGCTCCAGATAACTAGGAATAAAGTAAGTTTGTTTGAATTATTTAGCCCAAGTACTTCAATACGGCGGAAAGGATTACCAAGAATCAAATTATTTATGAAACACCCCCAAATTTTCGTTAATTCGATTCCTAATTATATCTGTGTAACATGCCCGGAAATACAAATACATGAATTGTAAGTAACAGAATGACGTAGATCATATCTTTGACTGGGACGAAAGACCTGAGAGTCAAAGGCTTATTAAAGGAATTAGGGAGAAATGGGTCTGATAATTACCGAAGCTTAGGAACATAATTTTCAAAATTATGTTCAGACATATTTCTACGCAAGAACGCCTTAAATAGAGCCCATAACATTCCTTAAGCTATAATATTCCGAAATGAATACGGCTAATTAAATATCGCCTAAGACGAGAGAGAGAGAGAGAGAGAGAGAGAGAGAGAGAGAGAGAGAGAGAGAGAGAGAGAGAGAGAGAGAGAGAGAGAGAGAGAGAGAGAGAGAGAGAGAGAGAGAGAGAGAGAGAGAGAGAGAGAGAGAGAGAGAGAGAGAGAGAGAGCCGAGTCGCCGGTCGGCTGAAGAGTGATTAATATATATGGGAGGAAAGCCGTGTATTATCGAGAGAGAGCGAGAGGTCTAGCTCGACATACTCAGATATTCCATTTCCATAACGGCGAATGAATAACACTAATTAAGATTCATAGCTCGAATGTACGCTAGACTCGTCATGCGGAGTAAAAAAAGAGAGAAAAATGGAAATACCTTAGAAATTTTTTCATTCCTTCGGTACTGGAGCGAATGAATTCGAAAGAGAATGTATGAAAGAAAAAAAGATGTGAAAATAATCTTGGATATGCATACAGGGTGTTTCTGATACGTCTGACATAAATTAAAGAGTCAATGTGAGTGTGCCTTTAATTTAAGTCACACTAATAAGAAACACCCTGTATGGTGAAAAAAATTGTAATCGAGAATCTTAATTAAAAGACGGGATTTCTAAAGGCTGTTCACCTCTTTTTTTCTTCTCCATCTTCTTCTTATCCCTTCTTTTTAAAAATATTCAATTAATTAAAATTATGCTTGTAAAAGCGCCATCGGCAATTCCAATTAAATTTTACGCTTCAGAGGAAACTACCAATAGTATTAAAGCCTATAAAATATCTAAGAGAAAAAAAGAAGTAATTTAAATCCAAACAAACTTCCTCTTCAATTGATTGTATAAATTAAAATGATTTAAGCGTAATTTCCATAGTGTATAGCTACGTATAACTTAAATGCAAAATTTAAATTACAAAGGACAGGAAATTAGAAAATCTTCAGATATAATATATATATTATTGTACCTACACTACTGCTCAGCGGGTAAAACAGTTTTACAGGCGCCCATAGAGAATACACGGGGCAGCTTCACTACTTTACAGCAAGATTTAGGGGTTAGGGGGCAAGGTTTTTAAATAATTCTAAGAAAACAAAGTTCTACTCGTGGCTGATAAAATAAGGTCTTAAAAGATTAACACATCCTAAAAATAGGATACGACCTTGTTCAAAAATTTAACTCGTAACGTTTCTTTATTATCGACCCGGGGATTTTGGGTTTTTATTTTTAGCTATATCCTGTTTTATTAAAGTCGAGAGACAAACCCGTAGCGTCCTCTTTTAAATAAACGAAAATCTATAAAAGGTGGGTAGTATAAAGAGCAATCAATAATGGAAGGTAAAAACCAACTTGGGAGCGCTTTGCTTTCGTACTGGAAAAAAATAAAAGTGAAGCTAAAAAAAAAATAAGAAAAGATAGGGTAAAGAAAAGGGCCAAAAAATACATAACCTATAGAGTATTTACGTTCCTACATAAATAACGGCACGAAATTGTAAGGGAAAATCATCGGCTTAGAAGAAGAGCAATTTTTAGAGGTGCCCCTGACGCCCGTTATTTCTCAGGTAGCCAGCCATCATTCGTTTCGCCTTCCAAGATTTCATCCCAACGCGAGTCTGCATTTCTTACAGTATATCTAAACATAAGGGTCAAGGATATACTCGTTGCAATTTGTTCATGGAATGGACTAGTGTCTTTTTTGTATAGCGGAAGAGCTCAGGTGTTACCGCGACGCATATAATGCGAGGGGAGAAAAAAAAATGAGAAAAGGTAGCCCACGGATCATCCCTCGAGAGACGAAGCCCCATTTTTCATTTCCAGCCTAGCCCAGGGGTTTCCTTTCAACGGGGTCCAGGATGAGGGATGAAGCTCGATCCAAAGGGGAAAGACTAAACTAGCAACGAGCGACTGCTGGTCAATTGACCTCGTTAACGGGGGAAATATCCTCCGCGGAGGAATACAGGAATACTTCCTCCACCATTCGGTTAGGCTTAGCAAAAATCTCATACACATACTCTTTTCAAATCAGCCGGATGAATGAGTGCAAAAATGGTGTGGGTGGGAACGTTCCAACTTCCCAGAATGATATTTGTTTTTGGTGTGGGTAAATGTTTTCATAAATATAAACTCAAAATATTTTTGGAAATGAAGTTATTTGGTTGGAACTCTTTTCAGACGCGACGTTATAAAGGTGTTTATGTAGCACGTTTCACGAGGGTTCTACACATAAAGTATTTCTTTATTTTCATTGTTTCTGTAAATGCAATCCTATGAAAAACATTAACATGTACAAAAATGGGCCAAGCCTCGCTTCGTGCCCTTTCCGCCGTAAAACGTTCTGAGATCCCATGTAGAGCCAAGTCTGCCTTTTGTTCTCATTCAATCGCCAATTGAACAATTATGTTATAAATTAAGTCCTTTTCCTAATTAATAACCAATATTCTTTGACTCTATCATTATTATACATCTTTGTTCGTATCAAAAATATCGTGACTTGGCAATCGCAGGTAAGTAATATTAAAAGGAAGTCACTAAATCGTTGCCGATTTTAAAATAATCGAAGGGATGTTCACTAAATCGTTTAAGGTATAGGGGATATGTACAAGTTTATAAGATGAGTCATGCTCAACCCTATGTACAAATTATATGGTGAGTTATGCATAACCCTATTTACATGTTTATTAGGTGAGTTATACATAACCTTATAAGGTAATTACCTGCGCTTGCCAAGTCACGATATTTTTGATACGAACAAAGATGTATAATAATGATAGAGTGAAAGAATATTGGTTATTAATTAGGAAAAGGACTTAATTTATAACATAATTGTTCAATTGGCGATTGAATGAGAACAAAAGGCAGACTTGGCTCTACATGGGATCTCAGAACGTTTTACGGCGGAAAGGGCACGAAGCGAGGCTTGGCCCATTTTTGTACATGTTAATGTTTTTCATAGGATCTCACTTCTTTTTGTAGACCCTCTCGTTATACTTCGGTAGTTATATTAAAAGAAGACCCTCTCGTGGTAGTTCGTTTACCAATATAATCGCTAACGTTTCTCCATATTTACGCTGAATTACCCCTTTCGACCCGCAGAGAATATGCAATAAAGATTGTACGCGATATCCTAATATAAGAATGTAGCATCAGTTACGACACATTTCTTTTAAATTAGCTTTAATATATATTTAACTTTCGGTTAACTTTGGCCCATTACGTCCTTTCATCAAGAACACACACTATTACTGTTAAAAAAACGGCAGCGCCATCTAGTTTTAAAATAAAGAACTAAAGAACAATTTTATAAAAATTTCGGGATGTTTTAATTTTTCTGTGCTTTATAAAATAAATGAAAACTAAATCCTGAATTTTAAGTTTCTATCTACCCTAGAAGTACCTTAGAATTTTGATGATCGGTGAGTGAGTGAGTGAGTGACAAAATAAGGTAAATTTCACCTGTGATATTTCGAAAAGTATATAGGGTAGGAACTTGAAATTTGGAAACTATAGCTAGAATTGACAGTCCTCGCGGCAAGCAAAATTTCAGACTTTTACCTATACCCATCGCGAAGTTACAGTGGGCTTAAAAGAGCCACGAGTTGCTTCGAGAAAAGGATGTCAGTGCTCGACTTGGCTGGGAGCACTGCCGTGCTCCCAGATAAGCCGAAAAAGTGCGCGAATTGCTGCAAGTTGTTTGAAATTATGCCTCATAACGGGGCTTCATACAGCTCAAAGCTATAAAAGGCGCTTATTAAAACCAGTACGTGCTTTAAATCCGAAATTTAAATGGGTCAAACTCTATAACTGCCAAACATATACAACAAACCAATCAAATCTTTCCAATACTAATCGCCTATTTGCCAAGCACGTTCCGAACTCTCTAAGACTATACCTGGGAAAATCCCGATAGATTTGAAGTTTTCCTATAAAAGGGAATGGATTTTCGAAGGACGGAAGGGAGATTGTATATAGCGCGCGGTCTTATCCAAACTAAGGCGCGACGGCCAGTGTCGGTCAACGTCACTTCCGGCCGCCAGTCTAGTTCACGTCGACATCTCGAATGACAGTTTGTTGACAAGCCCAAAAGGCGAAAAGCTAGCTTTAAGGCACCCAGAACCAATTGAAAGGAAAATTCAATTTCCGAAATACTTCTCCATTCGACCATAGACTAAACTCTTTCTAACAGGAGCTAACACCCTTCGGGCGACGACTCTTATTCGCTTAAAGCCATCGACTAAGGCTTAAGACGCCTGCAAAATGTTTGCAGTATCCGATTATACGACGGAACCAACCTATAGAATCTAAAGCCAAACTCTTATACACGTGGCAACGTCCAAGAATTTCGAGCGTTCGTTTCACAAGTTTGCGGACGGTTAAGCCTAGCTTGTCTTGCCTCGCAGTGAGAAAACGTCGCGATAGACGCATAGTAGATATGGGGAGAATAGTTTAAACCGGTATACAGTGAGAGCCTGCCTAGCAGCGGAGTGGAATGTTGGTATTAGACCTTATCTAAACTAACGCTCACTCCTCCTTCATCCATCAGCTACGAACAATTTCGATTGAAAGCGCCTGTATGATCTAAGCATCCCCTTTGATAACGTTAGGGTTTTCACTAACTTATAAACACAGTCAAAAACAGGGAAGAGACTCGCGTCGAAGTGGTCCGTAAAATTAGAAGGATGAGAGTGAAAAATGAAGAGATAGACATGGAAAGAGAAAGTGGGGGAGATGTAATAGAAAGACGCGTAGAGCGAGTTTCCAGGAGGAGAGGGATGAAACGAAACATTGAAAAATTCTAAACTTTATTGTTCAGAGTCAAATGATAGTAATTTTAGAAGGAGATAAGGAAGGGTTGCCTTCCGCGCGGGTGGGTGCGTGCGTGGGAAAAGCGAGAGCGAGTAATAATAGATAATGAGAAGAGCCCACCGTCACTATAAATCAGAGTTGACGGCTTCTAATTTTCGTCGTTTACGGCAACGAGCTCGCCGTGCCGCGTTTAGAACCGGTACGGCGGAAACACCGTGTTCCATTAGATTAAAGAATATGACTAAATTGCCCGCGATTAAGAATTTGAGAAGAGTCTAGCGTAACTTCACCCGCTTCCTCGCGTTAAGCCATCATTACAAGTATACGAAATGAAATTTCTACACGGCGCAACATGGTCACCGGAGTTGACGGCTAAAATGTTTGGCTAACGTGATTAATTCGCTAATTTGACGCGCATCCCGAGGATACCGATGACACTACGCTACCTTATAGTCTAACGGTGAAGGTTTCAATGGGCATCTCCTATACCCTTATATACTTTCGCCTCAGTGGAAAAATATTGGAATTTTAAGTGGGCACGGAATAGAGGCGGAGCTTATAATGGATCTATAGAGGAATGATTCCCTCGTCTTATAGAAGGAAGTCCGTCGTAAAACGTCTCTCCCTTTCGTTTCCCCGAGAGGCTCTTTCCGGGTCACCGAACTTCTCTCTTTTTTATCTATCAGAGTATATGGTAAAGAAGAAGAATACTCTCTTTAAGGGTTGGTTCATCCTATTTCTAGTTTCTCGCGTTGCTACTTGGAATTATATTAAAGAAAACGAAAGGATGACCCACCCCCAAAAAAAGAGAGATTCAATCTTCCCCTGTTGTTTATCTTTTTTTTTTTTATTAATTTCCATCTCTCGGTTCGATGAAGAACGTGGGAAGATGGAGCGGAGGAGTGTCTGGATGCCGAGAAACAAAATGCCATCTTAGTAATTTGAGAGCGAGCGCTAGTGGGGTTTTACTCGGGGTTCTTCGTATCAATCGTAGCGTATTCCCCCAGAAATCTTTCTCTCCCCTCCCTTACTCTTTTGTCGAGTTCCCTCTTCCTACTTCTAGATATACCTTCTCCCCTTTGGTGTCGGTGGTATTAGATTGGGTCTATACTATAACGCTTCTATATTACTACTCCCAGAATCGGGCGTCTCCATTTCTGCCGTCTTACTTCCGTCGCGTCTCCCCCTTTTTCTTTCAATATCGAGGGATGGAGAATGGAAGAAGATGGAGAGACTCTTTCTGTCCGTCCAGCGTCTTCCGTTCCAGGAAGGAGGCCTCTTTCTCCTAGAAATTCCGAGTCCTTCTCCGTAGCGTCTGGGTCTTCCGCTCGGCGCGCGAATACGCGTTGAGCCCGGGTTATAGATCCTTTCGTCGGAGAAGCGGCGTGGAAGAGACGGTTTTCCCTAAGCCTCGTCTCTTAGTCCTCTCGATCGATTTTCATCCCCTTTAAGTCGTTTCATTCCCCCTCGTCCCTTTTTCCGTCCCCCCGTACTTGGACTCTCTCCTCCACGCCTAAGCTAGATCGGCCTCTCTCCTCTCTCGGAGCCCCGGCGTAGTTTCTCTTCCCAAAAATTTTCCAAACCTGGCGCCCAAAAAGTTGGGCCCGCGCGCCGCCGATAGAGTCAACGATTCCCCTGTCCAGTAGAAGTCGACCCCCAAGACCCCCTTAACGGAAGAAAAAAATAGATCCACCTCCATCCGCGCCTCGTATCGGGAAAGGAAGAAGTAAAAGAAAAGAAAGAAATAAAAAAACGCGAGCGAACTGAACTGGCGAAAACTTTTAGGGCCGTCAACGCTAAAAATCGGGCGGCTAGCTAGCGTTTAAACGAGAACTGCCTTCGAAAATACCATTGTTTGTCGCGTCGTCCTCCCGTTTTTTCGAAGAGAAGAGTTATCGGCTACGAGGAGCGGAGCCAGCGATGTGGACGCGAGGCACGCTGCTGCCGAGGCTCGACCTAACGCCGACGATCTGCCTACTGACATTCCTGATGGTCCATCCGGGCTCCGGCAACCCGGACGCTAAGAGACTCTACGATGATCTGATGAGCAATTACAACCGGCTGATTCGACCCGTCGGTAACAACTCGGACAGACTAACAGTCAAGATGGGCCTCAAGCTCTCGCAACTCATCGACGTGGTAAGTACTCGAGTTTTCTGGCTACCTTAACGAGTGTTTTTCGCTATCAACCCCCGCACGAAACAATCTGAAAATTCCCAGGAGAAATCCTCATAGCGCGTTAAGACGAGCATCCTTGGCTTTTTAGCTTACGTGGCAAAGGGTTCGAGGCCTAGGCTTAGCTCGATTCAACCGGTGCCCTTTTTTTCCTTCCACCGCGCGCACGATCGACCCTGTTGAATCGAGACTGACCTCGTACCACCAGCCACTTTAACCAATTATTTCAAAAACGTTTTCCCAAATTAAAAAAAATAACCCTAGCCATATTCGAGATGACTTATTACCCGCCGCATGGGTGTGTTGATGCTTCGCCTTAAAACACTAAACTTAAGAAACGTATTTCCTTAAATTGAAATTAAACAAAACCTGGGTAAAATATTACCGAGTCTAATAATAGCTTTAAAGACAGGCGTGCTCTGCTACTATTTTCCAAGCAAACATCGGAACAGCAGCGCCATTCCCCGTTCATTAGTCAAAAGATGTCCCGGAGGTCTTCAATGGAGAAAGGAAAAGAGAGGAGAGGGAGGGAGAGAGAGAGAGAGAGAGACGTTATAGAGAAAGAGAGAGAGAGGGGCAAGATTTCTCCACGGTTATATCGACCGAAATGGGTCACAAGGTGTCGCCAGCTCTACTCGGGTGACTGGTGTGGCCACAATGCCTTATCTCGACCAAAAATTGCCAACCCCGTAATCCCCCCGCTGTATACCTCCTTCCTCTTTTAATTCTCTCCGGATGAAGGATACCAGGTTTAGTCACAATGGGAATATCCCGAGGCAGATTGGAAAATATATCAGTGAAGCGAAGAATGTCTCTCTTTCTCTCATTCAAACTTCAATATAAGCTCCCCGTCTTAATTTAAACGCGTTTCCCAGTCGAAAGGGTACCTCTATCAAAGGTATCGAGTAGAGTTTCAAATCCCATAGAGATAGATGAAGAGTACCTTGAAACGTTGGTCCAAGCTGTAAGTGGAAACTTGGGGGGAAGCCTCTTCAAACCTGAACAAGATTCACCCCCCCCCTTATCTCTGAGCAGCATTTCGGTCACTATTATTTTGCAACGGCTTACAAAAACAGCCTGGAGCATTTTTTAATGGAGCTATCCCCCTTTTCTTCTTTTTCCGCTTTCATTATCGACTAGCGATTCTGTCCCTCCAAGCTAGCGAAAAATTAATTTATTTCAAAACCAGCACCTTCTAACAACGTTTTAACAACGTTGTTTTAGGTCCTTATATCATCCGACAGAAGCCTTCGGGGCTTATCATAAAAAATCACTTACATAACCCTGCCTAAGCCGGTTTTCCTTAAAATGAGAAAGAGCTAATTAGAGAAGCAAAAAAATAGAAAGAAAATTTTCACTTAAAGATTATTTTGTATCTCTTTTAGTTCAATTAGAATAAAACTAACACTATATTTTAGAGAGGCAATTAATTTGATCTAAAATGTATTAATTCCTTTTTACGAAACTTAATTGAATTTACTCATTTAAAATTGAGAAAGAAATCCACATACGTAATAAAAATCGATAAAAAATCAATAATGGAAAAACACTGAATATTGGATTAAACAATCATTAAAGACCCTGTTGTTTTTCAATTATAACTATAAAGGATAATAATAAATCATTCCCCTAAACGAAAAAAGAGTCACGATATTAACGTCATCCGAAATATAACGGTTTGCTTTGCTAAGTAGCTATCGAGAAAGAAGAAAGAATGATGACCTCTCAAGTATACGCGCATAAAAATTGCGAGAAAAACCGAAACGTTATACCCTGACGAGATACACAATCAATTACAGCTATATTCCATAAGAGAAATATTACCCATCATATTTCCTTACATCGTAAAAATAACGGGGGAATTTTTATTATTGTTTTCTTTATCCTTGGGAGGAAAGCAGGGAATATTGGAAAATGTCCTAAAGGGAAAATGACCCTAATAAAAAACTATTTCCAAAAATGTAACAGAGGAATGAATGAGACGGAATCTAAAAATATCCAAAGTGGGTCGTCAAGGACATTTCCCTTTAAAGTTGCTGAGATATCCCAGTTCATCCCTCTTACAGTATTCAATAATTATATCGCCAAAACCCTTGGATTCTCAAAACCTTCAAATTTACCTTTCACCTCGTTGGACCCTGACTACACATTCACGATAGGCATTTAATATTTAACTATACATATATATAGAAAATACCCTAAAGCATACTGTAACTAGGAAAGGGAGAAGAAAAAGAAACATTGATCTCAATACCAATCGAAGAAAGCTTTCCCAAAGTTATATAGGTAGTAGCTTAAGGGCATCAAGAAAGATGATAAGGGGAAACTAGCGCCATATTTCCTTTATACATCTCCCCCATCCTGCCTGCACATCCCTACAAAATCCCGAAAAAAAGGTGATTTACGACTATAATCAAGGATGAAGTGTCGAGTTTCTTGGAGCCTCCGAAACTCGAACCTGAAACCTCTCTCTCACTCTCTCTCTTTTCCACATCGCCAATGACCCACTATAATACATCAAGGTCCATTTTTCGTATAGTCGAGCCGTTTTATTTGGCAGTGTTGTGTAAAAGACTAAGATAGGCGAAAAATCTACGCCCCTTATATAGTAGACAAGAATTCCTTGAAAAATTACCCTGATTCTCAGCTGGCCTAGACACGCGCGCCTGAGCCGTTGAGGAATTATCCCCATACCATCTAGTTTCGTGAGTGGATAAACCTGGACTGAGATTCATGGTAAGATTGCGTAAAAATGTGTACTAAAAGTGGGTCAAGAAACCTTTTTTCGCTTGAATTGGTTATAAATTATCCCTTGAATATTGAAGGAAGGCTACCATAAAAAATTAAGCTCTGAGCTGAGCTACTTTCCTGACTGAAATTTAATAAATTCACATGAATTCGAATAATAAAGAAATCTCGAAAGTGGGCCTTTAGCGCTATTAATATTTTATGACATAGGAGGCCGGGTAATTAAATTTAAATCAAGGCGATCCAAGGTGTCACGTGATATGACTGGTCGGTTCAAATTTAAGGGATATATCATTGAATTATTCGTTATTTGATAGGCTCCGAAAAAGGAAATAAAAAAAAATTTAATTCTATCATACACCTTTCCTTTACAAAAGAAAGGAAAAAAGAAAAATCGAAGCCGCCATGCGATGATGAGAAATTGATCTAAAGTACGGTGTATAGTATCGAAAAGAAATTTTTATGGATCAGAAACTTTTTCAAAAAGAAACCGAAATTTTTATTATACGATGGCGCGTTATCCAAGACCGCCATGAAGGGACAAATAAGGGGATTTTTTGGATAATACCAGCACCACCAGCACCAAAATCCCTCTCACGCAAACACCCTCAATCTTCCCCCAGTTTTTCATAATGTCTGAAGAGCTAGGATAAGAGCTCATAAATTTGGACCCATTTTTTCCTATATTACACAAAACCCTGGCGCTTCATCTCAAAGTTAAACTCGAAGGATATCTATGGAAGAAAAAAACCTTTTTCTATATATTTGACACTTAATCGATATACCACATTGGGGTATTATAGAGCCGCTTGAAAGAGCCCGAAAGAATATGGGTGAATATATAATTTAAACTTTTACCCCTAAAAAAGTCGATAAAAATACGCGAGACCCATTGCTAAGGAAAGGAAGCTCTAACAATGCATCATTCGGTTTGAACCATATTTACTAGCCATTGCGCATGCGCTAAATAACGTTATTAAAGGTCACGCTCTCAGAGGGATAATCGCTCGTGAGTGTATGTTTTATTGGAGTAATAACAAAACGTAGTTTTGACCCGTCAAAGAGTGCAAAGGTAGCCATTTTGGATGGAGGCCGCTTTCAAAATGGCGTACAACCAAAACAATTTCCACCATCCTAACTATCATGTTGGTTATTACGCGGCTATCCCTTTAAATTGCTTAAGTTTGAAAAATTAAATTACCTTTTAGGTACTTTAGGGTATGCCTAAATCGAAATAATAATAAAAAAATATATATAAACGAAAGTTTGTATCCGTTGAATTTAAAGTAACCGAGCCATCAAATAGGAATCAAATTTTGGGAAGGGATAGAAAATAGATGACCCGGGGAAATAAATTCCTTAGCGACCCTTAATCGCCGAGAACTAATAACATGGTCGTAAAAGGGGGGGGCGGAATTAAGGCAGAGAACGAGTGGTCATAAAGGGAAAAAGGCTCGTTTAATGACGGCGAAATGATCGAAAATGAAACTGACTGATCCTGATGTTCAACCTTGGCCCCTCTCCTCGGCATAAAGAAGGTAGAAAAGTAAAAAGACAGAAAAGAAGGTTGCTCCTGAGAGGGTTCATAAAGAATTATAGCCAGTAACGAAGGAATCTCAAAGGAGAAGGAAAGCTCCCATGTATATATACCATCTCCAGATAGCGAGATCGGATTAATTTCGGCTCGTTACCCGTTTTTCTCTCGAAACGAAACTATACCCGTTCCACCCCTCAATCCTCCATCTTCCTTCTCTTTCTGTTGGCTAACGGTACATCGTATCAGGCCGAAATGACAGCGTCTTCCCTCTCAGATCAAACGGCTTAGATAATACCGAACTTAGCTTTGAACTTACACTACGTTTCAAGTTGATTCTGGTCGTATATGGCGCGTGCACTCTTGTTAACCTTCAAAAATACTTTGCTAGATACAGAAACCCACGGCGGATTAATACATACGGGTTAAACCTCATTGGAATGCGAATAGTACGAGGAACGTGAGATTGAACTCTGAGTAAGAGAGAGGGGCATGGAAAGGCTTTGCCGAGTTAGCTCTCGGAGAAATGCCAAAAAGTCGGGCGTCTATATTTAAGCGCCTTTGGAAATCGCTATATCGGAACTTATCTCGTTAAGGCCCCTACTTGGATACCACCCACGCATCCACTCGCCTCCCTGGAGGGATACATCAGCGGGCCAAAAATCGAGCTTAAGCCTTGGCCTATCCAATCTGTACCCCAATACCATACCAAGCCAAAAAGGAAGGGGCACCCTAGGACCGCGATAGCAACATTCTCGAGCTAAGAAGCGAGGAGTGGAGTTTTCTTTTAGTGGGAGGAAGGGCGGGCAGTTTTAACGCCAAAATTCCTCAATAGAAGGAGCCACTATAGGAGGCTTCAGAAGTTTGGATGGAAATCGAATAGGATCAATGGATCGGTAGCAACGATAAGTCAGTTGGCGAGGAAATGAGAGAGAGAGAGCTATCCATCCCCCCAAGTAAACGATCGACTTGGCTTGGTATCGTATATAAATTGCGCTTTTTCCCCCCACCAATTGTGTTTTGAAGACGTGTGGTATATGTATATCTATAGAGGCTCTGTGGCTTCGTACTTTTCAATCACGCTCCAGCGAATCTTATCTGAATCTATATAGAACACCCCAGCTTCTCACCCCCCTCCTGGGCCGCAATAGTAGACAATTTCGTCGATAAAGCCTTGGTTTTCGGAGAAGAAAGAAAGAAAGAATAAGTTTAGGTAGACCGATAAGCCCTGGCTTAGTTTCAAAAGACTAGTTAATACGCTCGAATAAATTACAATTAATCAAGGATTCACGAAGATCGATAACTCCTCTCTATTCTACCTAAAATAATTCAGATGGACACGTATTTACCATTTCAGAGTTTAGACAAGGCCTTTGAAAATTTATCGACCTCGCGAGAGAAGCGAAACACAGGGGTAAATATCTCCATGCATTTTCTACGAGCGCCTATAGAAATGTTTCACCCTCAATACATCGCTGTTAAGGGGAGAAGCTGACTACCAGGAAAAAACTAAATTTTTGATATAAAATAAACCAATTTCTTAACCTCTCTAATGATATTATAAAATCCGAAGATATTTATTCTTTGGAAAAATGTCACAGAACATTTTGGACTCAAAATCGCCCACCCTTTTTGGGGAAAAGAAAGCAAATCTCGTGATTCTCACGCTCGTGAAAACTTGAAACAAAAAGGTTTCGCAGAAACGTTTCCCACCAAACTTTTAAGAGCGCACGTCACACACGCGTAACGTTAAAAAATGAATCGTGATCGTAGGTTGAAAAGATGGTATTTTTTGGGGGAGTCCGTGTTATATTTTCCCCGGAGCCCCAAACCTATTTTCTCCTTCCATTCATCTTAGAGTAGTAGTACACCAAGAAAAACAAACATTTTTTTTTCTTCTCTCCTTTCTCCCATATACAGTATAGCCCCCTCTTTTTCTATTTCATTTCGTTCTATAAAAAAGGTGGGAGAAAGAGGAGAGACAGAAAAACCCCGAGGAAGGAAGGACAAGCAGTAACATTTTTTTTTCTTTTCATTCTTTTACGTCAGTTTTCTTACTGTCCAATCACCTTTTACGCCTCTCACGGGCATTCGTTCCTATGGTGACCGTGTACCCCTTAAGATTACGTTTTCTTTTGAAAATAAGATCGGGGGATAAAAGGAGAGAGAGAGAGGGGGGAGGGGGAGAAAAATATATAAAACGTAAAAGGAAGGATATGGTAGAAGAAAAATTATACCTCAAAGAGATACGCTTCCCCCCGAACAGCTTTTGATCAAGGAGGAAAAACTCCTTGGGGGATGTAACGGTATTTATTAGAAGTCTATTGCTGTAAGAATCATTTCAAACATTTCATCCACGAATGATTTAATTCGTTTAAAGAAACGCGTAGAAATTAAAGAAGAAAAAGTACCTAGACATCATTCTTAAATTAAAACCGTAGTCTTTCGCCCAATCTTTCAAAAAAACTCTCGCGTCTTACGCTTTTGAGAAACTATTACTCTACTGGGAAATAACAGTGCTAACGTATACTTGACGAAAGGTGCTATAACTAACGCTATTAAAAATAAGTCAGATGTTTTCTATCACAACTAAGACTTGTCAAGCCCCGGTTTCTCCTAAGGTTATTAAAGTAATAAAGTAACTGAAATGAAAGAAACCAGATGGAAAGAAATTTACTTTGTTTACTGCTCCCCAGTCTACCCGAATTTACTATTAGTAATAAAAGGGGTAAAAGAGTAGAAGCATTAGGTCGTATGTACAAAACTGAATTTGAAATTACTATTTTTATAAATAATTCAGCCCAATTCTTCAAACTTAATTTCACACCCTAAATAGGCTTAAGGTGAGAAACCACTCAAAACTATAATTGCATACCAAGAATCAAGAACATCACGGCTCTACTGAACTGATTCTCATCAAAATGTAATAACTCAAACCGAAATTGGATATAGGGGGGTTTACGGGACTAACTAGAAATTCAAGCTTCACGCACCGCGTCTAGAATGATTAAATATGGAAGAAAAAAAAAAGAAGTCTTAACAGAAAGCTACCACGTTTCCTTATATAGGCACGTCGTTTACGCATACGTCACAACACCGCAATCTTAGACCCGCATGATATGGTGGGGATAAGGTAATAATGTCAGACGATTATGTCAGCGCCGCTGAGAATAAAATCTCATTTGCAAGCTTGGAGTTGGTGCGGTTGTTTTATTGTCTACCCCGAACTTGGGCAAACCCAAACAAGAGGAGAAAAGCTGGGCCAGGGATCATTGTCCGTCAGACATAAATCTTAATCAGCGTTTCCTCCCTCGTAGTATAATAAAACCCCGGAAGTAGAAAAGACGGCGGGAAAGTATAACCCAACCCAACCCAACAATTTCTAGTTAGTTATATACCCTACAACACACCTAGTATATAACAGAGTTTGTATAACCGAGGGGGATCTGTTACGTAATATAATATAAAACCAAGAGAATTTTGATTAAAGTTTCGCTTGCACAATCTTAAGTTAACTTTTATCCCCCCAAAGAATTTATACTATCTTTAAGAATTTCGGGATTTGAAACTACTCGCGTCAAACTTCACAAAATAGAAGAAAGGAAAGTTATTTCGTTTTAACTAATTTAAACGAACTCGTACAAAGACTAATATTCACATAAAATTCCCCTCTGCTGATTCGTATTGGATGAAGAACTAAAACTACAAAACTGATGCTAATCTTTTGAAAGCGACGTTCGTTACCCTTGACTATTACGAGCGGCAAAAAAAAAATAAATCGGTAATCCGGTTAGATCTGTCCATCCAACTGGTTTTTCGGCTTCTAGCTGCTTTAATACTTCATACATTGCCACCCTTACTTAGTCTGTCTATCTAAAGCTTTTCGGGGACTTCAAAAATAAGGGTCAGCGCTTTTTCGGGGGGCGGGGGGGGGGAACCAAATGCTTAGCCAAGATAGAAATCGTCTTTTCGAAGTAAAGCAAAAAGATAAAAAGACAGAGGGAGGTAAGGAGGTAGGGAGGAAAAAAAATCCCCTAAAGTAAGACTTCTCTGAAAAGTTTGGTCTAAATTACTCTCCATCTTAAGAGTGAGTTTCAAACGAATTTTGCTAAAAGAGTTTCCGCCCACTAGCAAGCAAACGAAATAAAAGTTAAAAAAATAAACTTTCTTCTTTTAAATACTAAAATAGAGATTTAGGGGGAGGGGGGAATAAGAGGATTTATAGAGAAAAAAATCTTCTAAACTCTCTTTTGATTACAAACTCAAGGATAAAACAAGTAAATTCCATTAATTCTTCAAGTTTTAAACTTAAAGAATTCTCTCCATACTTATTTGGAAAATAAAATGTAGATTAAAGGATTCTCATCTATAGACGCTGATACGATTTATCAAAAGATATTCTAAAGGAATTTCAGTAAATAATTCTTTTTTAAGAATTTGTCTAGCCAAGAATCCATATAAAGATCTAAGAACGTGCAAAAACAGAAATTGGCTGTGATATCGAATCTTATTTTGGGGTTTCTTAGTCTAGCTTAAATTCAATATTGGCTTGAATAAAAAAATAGGCGAAAAATTGACAAGCTAAAACTTAATATTCTTAGGTTGGCGCCTCGAGACGTAAAAATTATACGTTTCAGTGACGTTTTCTCTTAAAGAAAGTGAACCAAAGAAGTGAGAAAAGAGTTGAGAAAACGCTGCCTTGACAAGTTTGACTAGATTCGCGTCGCTTCGCCGCTTAAACCTCGAACCCGGAACGAAACTGCAAAGATGAAATAGCGGAGAAATAGAGAGAGTCGAAAAGCGAAAAAAAAAAAATCTTTTTCGAGACTTTTACGAGTAGAAATCAAAAGAGACGCCCAGTACATTCGATACATGTATTTCAGTGAATATAGATATACAGGGTATTAAAAAAAGAGTCGTGTAGGACCGAAGTGCGGTGAGACTGTTCTATGGTCAATTTGAGTCAAAAATGTTCCATGCCATTTTGCCCTAATGGCCACAGGTTACAAATTTTGATTAGAGTAATTTACGGATGAGGCGTAAAATAAACTAAATTAACTTAAAACCTCTCCAATCATAACTAGTTTAGGGTGTCCCTTAGGATGTCAAAATGTCAGAGACATTAGGACTCAAAATGGCTCATATTTCGATCCTACAGGACCATTTATCTGAAACACCCTGTATAGAGACAAAGAGAGAGAGAGAGACCCTGTTTCTTCCTGAATGAGGTGAGTGTGAATGAAGATGATAGGATAGGAGTCCACTAGGGTCCCATTTCTCGGGTTCTTGTTTTACAACGCGAGTGAACACCCCCCCCCCCTCGTCCCCCTTCTTTCCACCGATTATGGGCCAGCCAAACCTGAGGATAAAATTCAACCAAGCGGCAACTTTTCCGAGAAAGATTCTCCGATTCGAGTCGTCGAGAAACCCGCGGGGTTAAAAGAATCGAAGAGTAAGCTTAAAGGAAGAGAAGAGAAAATGAGGGAACTAATATCCGGAGAAGAAGCTAGTAGTGAGATAGTCGTCGATTCAATGCGAGGCCCTGTGTCCCATCGCGAATTCCGGAGTCTATTTCATTCCCAATTTTTTTTTAAGGAGTTACCTCATACCATAGCTTTTCCTTGATTTTCTTTAGGGGACTAGAGTTTGCCTTAACATTCCCTAAGGTACAGGGTGTAAAGGATAATAAAATGAGAGAACCAGTTTCAGTTAGTCAATGTTTTACACTTCTTCTTATACCGGCCTCAAATTACTGCAGTGAAATCTTTCCAGGAATCTTGGCGTATGGAAACAATGTCTAGTTTCATTTCAACCTTTCCCTGATTTAAGTTTTTCTAAGAAAAGTTTTAAGAATTTTCATACGTTTTATTGCTACCCCAATTCTCCGAGGGACGCAAGGTTTTACGACTCGGTTGTAGAATCTGAAATTTTTCATTTAAATTTTTAAGGTATCCTCGTGAAAAATTATGATTTGTCTTAATGGCGTGAAAGAGGATTTTGGAAAAGCAAAAAAAAAAAAAAAAAAAAAGATGAAAAATAATCTTAAATTTTACGGGTGATCGTAAAATTGTTGGAAATTGCGTGACCGACGTTGCCGCGAATAAAAATACTATTTTTCTATTTTAATCGTTAAATATTATAAAGGCGTGGTCGTAAATTTTTATTCCTTTGTTAAAAATTGCCTTCAGTGAAAGATTGTAAAGGTTTCTGTGTTCAATATTGGGAAAGGAGTTATGGACTACAAAGACGAAAAAGAAATTACCAGCTAACTAAAAATGATCATAGAAAATTACTTTTTGTTCAAAGAGAATTAATTAAGGCTAGGAATAAATTTGAATCCTTCATTAATTTAAACTTAAATTATTCCATTCGTATAGAAAAAATAAGAAGTGGGTGTGAAAGACATTTTTCTCGTTTATTAGTTTAACTTAGAGATTCAGTTAATTCATTGTGTAGAGAGAAAGAATTGAGAAAATACGTTCTTCAGACAATAGTTGATTTAAAAAGAAATAAAAGAAAACTTTCCTAAAAATGGGCGTTTTTCATAACAATCAATCCTAGAATGATTTTTCTTCTAACTCCCTTTCTTTCTCGGTGGTGGTAGTCGCTTTTCTAGATAGTTGAATTAAAAATCTTGTCGAAAAGCCCCTAGTAACGAGGAATATATAGAAAAGGACCGCTAGCCAACCCCAATCGGACCACCACCACCACCTTAACATAGTGAAAAGGGAGAGGAGATCTGACTCCTTCGAATTATTTGTCGTATAGAGAAGGAACAAAAGGGGAGTGTTAGGGTTCTGGTAACTCGTTGGGAAATGGCTTGTCTAATGCAAGAACAATGAAATTGAATGAACACAAAACTCCTCTCTCTCTCTTCCTCGCTAAAACTTTCACCCTTTTGAAATTCAACTGTCGTTCGTTTTCGAGGAGATTGGGGAGCGCTGCTCTTTAGAAAATAAATTTGGAACAATCGCGTGCTGGGAATCGAATTCATCGGCTATTTTAAGATCACAATGACCCAGTTTACCGAAATAATATATTCAACTAATGTAGATAAGAACTTTAATAAATTGCGGTTGTTCCGAGGATCGTGCAGAGGTTAAAGGTTATAGTGAAAAATAAGAATTTCGAGTATAATTAAAGGAAAAATATCATTCGTAAGAAGTAAAGGTTGCAAGAAAAAAAATACGAAAAGGTTTTTATAATTTTAGTCTAAACTGAAATTAAAAGTGTTTGATCTAACTTTGACGAGTGATAATCGTCTTAAATGTTTTTATGTCGTCACTAGCCCTTTGCTAACGATGCGTAACATTTGAGGGGAAGCAGGGAATTAGGGGTATTATTCCTCGGCGTCATGACGGAATCTCAGTAGCAGCAGCAGAGTAGCATCAACGTTAATTCTATCTAGTTAGGGGCTTCTTAATAAGATTTTCTCCCTTCACGCGCTTGACTCGTTCCCAAAAGATGTAGAAAACTGGCACGCAAGCAAGGCATAGAAGTTTTTAAGACGCTTAAGGCCCTCCTGCTCTTCCTAGGAAAATCCTTCCATCCACACAAGGCTGGTGGTGGTAATAAGGTAAAAGACGCCATTCTATCCTACCCTAACTCCCCTCGGGTGGGTTCTCTTTCCTCAAAATGATATCTCGCTAAGAAAAACACGGGAATATATTTTCTTATGGAAATTTTTCAACCCCCTCCTCCCATCCCCTTGGCTCTTGAAAACGTCGGTCGGACGGTCGCGTAACGTATCCGGTATGACGTTTTCAGCCCAAAACCCCGCTGGCGCCCTTTCGATCGTCAGGATGCCGACTCGGACAAGACAGGAAAAAGAAAAAGGAGGGGTCCCACTCTTTTTCTATAGCTAAGGGCGCCTTCTGGGATTCAAAATAAACATTTCCTAGCTGCGAGGAAATCAAATTAGAATTTGTTCTGGACCAAAAACGGAGGGAAAAACGCCTTTTTACTAAAGACGCGCCAAAGCGAGCGAGAAAAGGATCAAAAATATTTTTCTTCATTTCGAGTGTCCTTAAGTTAAAGAGATGGTTAAATTGTTATTGAAATAAAAATTCCGCTTAAATATTCGCTTAAACTACATAAATATATAAATATTAATCTTAGCTTTTATCGCGGTTAGATATTTGAATTATTCAATTTAGCAGTCGAGTAAAGATAATTTCACAATCTTCCTCCGAAAAATTGCAAAACTAATCTGAACAAGACATTAGCCTAAAACACAAGTGACCCTAAAAAAAGCAGAAGTGAAACCTACCTATTTAGAGCGGCCATCTTGGATGACTGTCTATCTAGGTAGGCAACACTACTAATTGCAAAAAAGACCCTCAAAATCAGTAGTGAAACCTACCTATTTGGGGGGACATCTTGGACGACTGCCTATCTAGGTAGGTAACACTATTAATAGCAAAGAAAATTTATTTATTTATTAATTCAAGAACATATTATACGCGTCATTTCACCATCTCTTAAACAGGCGGGAAAGAACTACATAGATAGACTTAAATACCATGATCCTTATGTACCACCTAGCTGAGAGTTTAAATTCCTTGGAAATTCCCATAAAAGAGTTATTCCATATTTGACTTAAAATATAAAATGAGAGAAAGAGAAAGAAGAGATATGTTAAACTGGCACAGAAATGGAACAAAAAAAGAAAGAAGTCAGTAGATAACATCATCAACAGGTTCGACCTGAATCGAAAAAGTTGAAAAACTTTCCATTTCTTTTTATACCCAAGCAGTCTATCATGGGTGGAAAATAATACTGGGAGAATGGAGAAACTGGCTCCTATACATTTAAGGAGAGGGGGAATCTATCCCCTTCCACACAGTTAAAAACGATAAAGGAAAGGAATAAATCATATACTGAATATAAATGCATTCGAATAGCCGCTGACTCGGCTCCCATTTATACTCCGTTTTTCGATCACAATTTATAAGTATGAAATATCGCCCATTTTTTTAGAAACGACCTCGGCTATATAGTAACTGTAAATTTCAAGCAAACTCTATCAAATGAAGGCTAATGTACGATATACCAAAACGGGAAATCGAACTAAAAACACGAGAATTGTAACATTGTTTGTCAGAAATCTAAGCAGACGATAAATTTAAAGTAGGCATTCGTAGATATTCGCGACTGCGCAGGAAATATAATTGTGGCCTGAGTTTCCTTAAAATGACTTCCGAGTCCTCACCGTCATGTATAGTAGTCTTAAGAAACGTCTCCACATCAACAGTCAGAAAAAAGGATTAAGGTAAGATAGAGAAAGAAAGAAAGATAAGGGTTTCAGTGGTGGCTTATGTAACCCATTAAGGCGAAGAAATCTCTAGAGGGATCTCGGCTTAAGTAAAAACCTCCCTTGTATGGAAAATAAGAGCCCAAAAATAAGACCGTGTATGGGTACTTTGGGCCCCAGGGGTTCTAAAAGGAAGGTATAAAATGAAATAAAAAACGCTGGAATTACGTATATCCAAAAGATAATTATTGGAAGTTGTTATTCCTACCTAATTTATTACGGAATATTAAGTCGTTAATTTAAAAGAAGCGAAAGTAATAATAAGCATTACGGGGAAGTTGAATTTCTTTTCATAAAAAAAACCTTAAAACCCCCAGGCAAATGGACATGCAGGGGAGAGGGGGAGGGTTAAAGGTCGATTGGGAACTTTCGGATATAAATGAGTTTGTTGGCTATTTTGTCGTATCCCCAAAGAGTATTTCCGGTAGATTCAGCTCGGGCGCCTTCAACGAACCGTACCCCATTGCACTCTGTGTAAAAGTTGGGTGGGAGAGAGAGAGAAGGAGAGAAGATGGAAGTTAGGAGAAATGATATAGCCGCCAAGGGCGTTTGGGTTTTCTCTCTCTCTCTCTCTCTCTCTTTCGAAGAAAAGGCCGGCGGTTAAAAGAAACGTCCCTGGGTCAGAGAATTGGTGGTCCACCACGCGGCCACGCTTTATTCTTTCTCCCTGGTATCCCATTTATTGGAAGGAGCGCATCGAGGGAGTCACAACCGTAACGTTTGCAACGCGATGGGGACCGCGTGCCAGACGACTCCCATGGCAGATGAATTAAATCTTCTCTTTTAGACTTTTTTCCCCTTCCTTTCAATTCCCCGAGGATATCTTTCCTAACGTTTTTCGCCATTGGCTTCAAACTCTCATTTCAAAAGCGGGGCTTCCTTTATATATTTTATTTTCCTCCCTCCCAAAAAAAAAGTTTCATATTAGAAGTGTTAAGAATTTCTCCGGAAAATCTCTATTTTTCGATCATAACCTTTTTGATATTTCTTGATAACTTTCAAAAAACGAGAAAACGCTTAGGTATAACTCAAGGAATTAAAAAAAATTATCACAATTTTTACCTTAGATGCAACAAAATATCCCGCCATAGTTTGCCTGTTCTAAATTATAGGAAAATCATGCGCCTGTCAAACAGTAGGAATGTGTTCACCAATTACCCAACAGGACCAGAACGTCCATCTTTACACCTCCGGATGTAAAGACAGGTGTCCCAGCCATAGTTTGCCTCTTCTAAATTATCGGAAAATCATGCGCCTGTCAAACAGTAGGAATGTGTCCACCAATTACCCAACCGAACCAGAACGTCCATCTTTACACCTCCGGATGTAAAGACAGGTGTCCCAGCCATAGTTTGCCTGCCTGTTCTAAATTATAGGAAAATCATGCGCCTGTCAAACAGTAGGAATGTGTCCACCATTTACCCAACAGGACCAGAACATCCATCTTTACACCTCCGGATGTAAAGACAGGTGTCCCAGCCATAGTTTGCCTGCCTGTTCTAAATTATAGGAAAATCATGCGCCTGTCAAACAGTAGGAATGTGTCCACCATTTACCCAACAGGACCAGAACATCCATCTTTACACCTCCGGATGTAAAGACAGGTGTCCCAGCCATAGTTTGCCTGCCTGTTCTAAATTATAGGAAAATCATGCGCCTGTCAAACAGTAGGAATGTGTCCACCATTTACCCAACAGGACCAGAACATCCATCTTTACACCTCCGGATGTAAATACAGGTGTCCCAGCCATAGTTTGCCTGTTCTAAATTATAGGAAAATCATGCTCTTGTCAAACAGTAGGAATGTGTCCACCAATTACCCAACCGGACCAGACCGTCCATCTTTACACCTCCGGATGTAAAGACAGGTGTCCCAGCCATAGTTTGCCTCTTCTAAATTATAGGAAAATCATGCGCCTGTCAAACAGTAGGAATGTGTCCACCAATCACCCAACCGGACCAGAACGTCCATCTTTACACCTCGGATGTAAAGACAGTCGTCCCAGCCATAGTTTGCCTGTTCTAAAATATAGGAAAATCATGGGAGCCTCAAACAGTATGAATGTGTTCAACATTTGCCTAATAGGACCATTACGTCCTCCTCCTAGTACCAGTCATAGTCTGCCTAGGCAAAATAACGATCAATCTAAAGCAAGACTCTTAAAAAATTGACTAGAAAAAATTGAGGTATTCTGCTCCTATCAACTTTTAAGTTCCAAATGTCCCTATTTACGACTGAAACCGTAAGGAAATGAAATTTACCAATTTTCTTCAGAAGGGAACGCGAAAAGGTTGATAATGGTAATAATAAAATATGACAAACAATGGAGAGTTGCATGATAAACGAGCGCAATTTCTGTTTCTTTCATTTGAACCAAAAAACCAAAAAGAAAGAAAGAACGAATTAGGGTGGGTAAAGAGAATAGAAGCGCATTCGTTTAAAGAAACAATCTCATTCCCGGTTAAACGATTCTATTCTACTTATTCGGAAGAAGAAAAGGACGAAGGGGAAAAAAACCATTTCCTTCAACCGTTTCCCCGATTAAAGTTGCACACGATACTGAAGCAGCGAGATCCAAAAAAAACACAACAAAGATACTATTATCCCGAATTGTAATTACATTAAAACGAATCAAATTAAATTAAAACGACCGGACTCATATAAGTACACGTAAAGTAGAAACCAAATTGGTTTTTAACAAGAAAACAAAGCTGTAATCTTATCATTCTTTAGTCGAAAACAAATGATATAAAAAGAAAATAAACATGAAAATAATAAGTAATACCTAGCAAAATAGATAAGAAATCTACATAAGCCTTTATAATAATGTTCCATACGTCAGGTATGCCCCAAAAAATCTAGCCTAAAAAAGGATGAAGCGGGGAAGTGAGAGAGAGAGGGAAGCTTGGGTTTTTCCCCGAATTGTTTTCTTCACGTAGACTATATTCAGATGACAAGATAAAATAAATTTCCGCTTTAAAACGCGCGCGCGCTCTTTTTAGTTCCGCGTGCCAAACCAGGAAGAAGAGTAAAGAAAAACCCCTGAACGCGTGTTTTGCCTAAGAAAGAGATCGAGTTTAAAACTCAACTCAAGCCACGCTAAAGTATAGACGAAACTAAAGTAGAAGCTGACAAATAAGGAAAGGGAGGGAGTGGGTAGTTTCGTTCGATATAAGCTAAATTTTCAAGCCCCCAACTGAATTCCCTATCTTTTCTTTTATAGGTCTATAATTTTTTTTTTTTTCCTTTTCCAAGAGAGCGACGGAGGATATTTTATTTCCTAGACACGTTTTTTCGTTCCTTTAGCAACGAATATTCGTGTCTAGAATAAGTTTATTCGGAGGGGTTAAACTGGAGGATGATAGAGTCCGGAGTAGTTTTTTTCTTTTCCTCCTCAGCTTCCAAAGTTTAGAGACTGATGATAAAAAACACGAGGACTAGGCTATAGCAAGTCCGGTCAAAAACTCAAACAAGAAGTTGCCAAACTCTAGCCTGACCTAGATTTATTCTAAATATATATTGGTATGGGACAGACATAAAGATAGATTGAAATAAGAAGAAAAGAAAAGAAAAAGTGTGTAATATCGAGGCGCATCTGAGACCGGCGGCAGACTTTCTTTAGCCATCTAGTTTCGTGTATGTTTACTAAAAAAAAACCTAGCAAATTCCGTTTTAGAAATAACGGTGGTCGGTCGAGAGAAATATACTGTAAAAATTCTTTGAGTTCTTTCCCACAAAATCAAATATTTGCGTCTATATAAGACGTTGGATAAATATGGCGAGCCCATATATTTTTAAACCACGTTAGCCCAAGCAAAACGCTGTCACGATGGCGGTTTTAAAAATGTTTAAATTTTAAATACAATGTTTCAGAAAAATTGATAAAGAGCTTAAATAAATAGATTTTAGTTGCGCGTGGGTTTGTTTTTAGAATGAGATTATCTAAAAGCAACGCAAGGATGAATTTTGTTATTTTGTTTTTGCAACGATATCGAAAAAGAGCGAACGATTTCAACAACAACGTCACTTACTAGTTACTAATAACAATAACGCGAAACACTATACACGCGTTCCGCCACGTAAACTAGGGCACGCACCTCATTAATCAAAGCGGTTAAAATTACTATTAGTTAAACTTGTTAAAGCTCTAATAGGTATAAAGGGCTTGGCATTCAATTAGACAGGTTCAAACTCGAGCTATAGTCCCTTCCCCCCACTAACCCTTTTATAGTATACGATCCTATATCCATCTTCAGCCTATCATTCTCTCCGATGTCGTCGTCCAAGGTACATACATAGCTCATTGCCTAATCCCACTAACCCTTTCTCTCCGTTTACATCACCCGATACGAGTATAGGCGCGACAAGCACAACTCGTCGTCTCCATCCTAAATAGGCGAAAATTTTGGTCTGACACCAAGGTAAAGATCCCGAGGCTTAAAAACACTTTCAATTATCGATTAAATGACTGTGTTAACGATTGAAAACCCGGCCAAGCTGCATTTTAACCTCCTTTGAAATGAAAAGAGGAAGGTGAAGGGGGTAAAGAGGGATGGTATTTTAAGACAAAACACGCCATGCCACGTATCCCTTCCTCTGTAGCTGTTCTTACTAACAAAGGCGTTTTCCGGAGACAAATGTTTGCGGATAACTAAGGGGTCTATTCGTCGTTTTATCGTATAGATAATTCCTTCCATCGGTTGCTTGGTTGATTCGAGTAAAGAGGAGAGAGAGAGAGGGGGGGGAAGGGGGGTTTAGAAGTTTCAACCGCAAAAGTGACATCAGCCTTATTATACGGAAATGACCTAACGTCGCTTAATTAAAACTATAGGCTTAGCTATTTTCTCTTCTACCCCCCCCCACCCGTTCTTAATTTCCACCCGCAGAAACGGAAGAAGGAAAAGGTATGAGATGGAAGGGGGCTCTCGTTAACCCCATCTAACCCTTTTCCAAGGCATACATATCCCCCACCTATATATACATACATGTATAAACCATCCCTCTTACCGGAAAACCGTTACCATAGCGCAATAGCGTGTTCGGAATGTTCTAGCGTGGGCTAATTGCTAATTTCGATCCGCCTTTAAGAGCGCCATCTGTTAGACCAACCCTTTTGCAAAGGAAATGGGTTCGCGAACGCCGCGCTAGGGAACTAAGATATATACCATACTTAATACGCCATACGGGGCAAAGTTTAATCCCACTATGTTTCCAAGCGATGGAGTTAAACCTCGTAGGATATGCAAATTCCGACTGTTTCGTAGATCGTACCGACTAGAAACGCCACCTAAAACCTATGATACTAGAAGAGCTATAATACTTTTGGTAGCGGTGTAATTTCCGGATAGGATGGACGTGGTAAAACCTTGAGAGAACGCGGGAGGGATGAAACGAGTCTCAGCCCATGCAACTCCCTTTCACTCTTGTTATCCGATAATTCGATTGAAGAACCCTTCCCCTCCTCATCCTCATCCATAGCCCCCCCCCCCACCCATCTCCGAATTTCTCCATCCTCATTAATAGACATCAAAGACTCGGAAAACCTCTTATAAACATTCTCCGCCGTGAACGCGGGGAAAAGCTTTTGGGATTTATACTTGAAAATTCCGTTTGTCATAGCCCATTTTTGGGTTAACATTATTCCCAAGATCAGTTTTACAGAAAGAGGTACACTCTTAAATATACGACAATATAAACAATTTTTGGAAGTTAAATATGTATACAAGAGGGGGTTTAAACAATTTGATATCAAAAAGATTAAGATACGGTCCTAAATTAGCCAGGTATACTCGAATTTAATTGAAGGGAATTTTTAATATAGAATATGTAAACAAACATTAATATAAAAAATCCCGAAACTTATATGAATGAATGAATTTTAGAATTAGAGTGGACTATAAAATCGTGTCAAAAATGCCTAGTTGTCAACTTGTATTTCATCCCTTTTTCCTGCATATTCCGTAGCTCATAATCTTTACGAGTGATATTTTGGGATAAATGAGACGTTAACTTTTAGGTTAAGCAACGACGAAAGCGTTACTAATAATTCTCGCCCCACTAGCGGCTTCAAATGGGCGTGAAGAAAAAAAAGTATATATATATTTCTCTCTACAACCAAGGAAGGTAGTATATGTCGCTTCCCTTTAGAACCTTACCTACCATCTTAACTCTTAGATTTTATGTAGTTAAAAAGAAAGTTTTCTCTCTTTTTTTTCTCTCACCCTTAAAGAAATGGGTGAGAAAATAGCACACTTCGTACTACAGGATATCCGGAATGGGAGAGGGGGGTAGAAGTTAAAAAAAGTACGGGAAGAAGAAGAAAAAAAATCACTCTTTTCTCCATTGTTGCGTTGGAAATTCCCGAAAAACGGCGCGTTCTCCTATAGCTTTCATTAAAAAGGGTACTTCTTGAAAAACGAGGGACTACACGTGCCTATACTTAGGACAAAGGCCCAAAATGTAGCGATAGGAAAAAAAACTCGAGACAAAGCGAAACTAGGCCTAGGGATGATATGGAAAAGAAAAAGGTTTTCCTCGTTTTACACTCTTTAAAAGGCCCGTTTACACGAAGGCGATTTACGAGTAAAAAAATCGCGAGAGAACTTTTTCGCTCAAGAAAATCGCTTCGAATCTCGCTCACGTGAAAACCGGTCTTTAGGGGTAGTGGAAAAGCGCTGGAAAAAAAAAAGAAAATTCCCAATTCCATCCTAACGACGAAGCCAACGAGCGATAAGGGTCTCTTTAGACTCGGTGAAAAGGCTTCACCAAAAACTCTTCATTACAGTTGAGGTCCACTCTATTTTGTTACGTTTTTTTTTTTTTTACACCAACTGGGAGTCGTGGGACCAAGGTCCTGGTAGACCTCTATCCCATTTGATTCTCTTAAGACCTTAATTATTTTTTTTTGCGCCGCGTTATTTTTCTTTCAAACCGGGATTACTGTAGGTGATTGGGGTTTTCGCGGCGGTAATTAGTTTCAATCAACCTTAAAAACCATGATCCAACAATCGGTTGGTTCTTTGATTTATTTCACCCCACAAAATGGTCTAAGTTGTAGGCTTAATACGTGAAATTGCCTATTAAGTATCGAAAAATTGGGACTTACCCATTTTGAAGACTACAGATTATAGTGGTTATCTAACGTGCAGATTTTGAGTCCACAACGTCGCGTAGATTTTGAGTCCACAACGTCGCGTAGATTTTGAGTCCACAACGTCGCGTAGATTTTGAGTCCACAACGTCGCGTAGATTTTGAGTCCACAACGTCGCGTAGATTTTGAGTCCACAACGTCGCGTAGATTTTGAGTCCACAACGTCGCGTAGATTTTGAGTCCACAACGTCGCGTAGATTTTGAGTCCACAACGTCGCGTAGATTTTGAGTCCACAACGTCGCGTAGATTTTGAGTCCACAACGTCGCGTAGATTTTGAGTCCACAACGTCGCGTAGATTTTGAGTCCACAACGTCGCGTAGATTTTGAGTCCACAACGTCGCGTAGATTAGAGTCCACAGTGTCGCGTGGTTACAGTTCTTATAACACGAGTTACGTCTAAAATTAAATCAAAACATAAATTGTAAAAAATTAATTCATAATTTTTTTTCGTACTATTAAAATACATCAACGCATCTAAATAAACTTAAAATACCATAATTAACCAAATTTCAATTATTTTTCGTTTCAGAATCTAAAGAACCAGATCATGACAACGAATGTATGGGTAAACCAGGTAAGTTATATACTTTCCTAAAACCTATGTAAAGAAAATATTGGTAGAATATGGAAGGATCGTGTTACACTTAATTCTAAGATGATCCTTTTCCCATCCCGCATCCCTGGAAGATATGTTACTTATAAAAGCTACATCATTCCCTTCGTGACCCCGTGGCGTATAGAGAGTGAAATAGGGGATGTTCGGAACCATTTTGGATCATCCCATTTCGGGCGAGCATCACCGGAGTAAGAGTGACAACATCAGTCTAGACTCTAGAGTAAAAGGGTTGCCAAAAGGGATAAGGGGCTAACCTAAATCTGTATAGAGAAGAGTATCGCACCTGTCGTTTCTTAGCCGCCTTTTCCGTGAAGCTATCATCCTGTTAGCGCCTACAGATATAGGAATTGATGGAAGGCTTAACTCTAGGGGTAACACTACTCTAACTCTCTCTCTCTCTCTCTCCCTCTCCCTCTCTCTCTCTCGGGCGCCCAAAGGCTAGGGGAAGATTTCTCGCATAATCGTCCATGGCATTTGTGAAAAAAAAAATTTAAACTCCTCCTTTCCATCTTTCAACAAGCTAGAGCTACAAGATCAAGTTGAGAGGGAAGAAGGGGGGGAACGTTTTACCCCAGAAAAAGAAGGGTATGTATGAGTACATATAAGGAGGAGATGTAGAATTCGACAGCTGACAGTTTTGTATTGGAAAAGGCCATCGGTCTTTTTTTTTTTTTTCCTTCTCTACTTTAACGTTTGACTGAGGCTCAACGGGGAAGCCTCAGCTTCCGGAGAGCTAAGCCGCTGGGTTCCGGTTTGTTTATATATAAGAATCTCCATTGTGCAGGGTGGTTGAGAATTTCCAAAAAGAGTTGGATTGTCTTTACCCTTTACGCTTACTCAACGAAAAACGTATTTTCTTAGGGGATCAATACCCTCTTTTTTATCAAAGGCCAAGATTTCTTTCTTATCCTCTAGTAAAGATTACCGCCAAACGTTGGGGAAGAGATTTGGGTTTTTTTTTTGTTAAATAAAAAAATCTTTACAATGGGGATTAGTTTCGTGTTTAAAATATGGTTTTAAAAATGTATCAAGTAGCTCAAGACGTAACCAATATTTGTGGAATTATAATCCTTAGTTCTATAATCTAATATCATAATTATTAATTAAACTATAATTTAATTTAATTTAAATCCATTTTGTATAATAAATAGTATGCCACAGCCTATTTGTAGGCATACCCCTATACACACGGATGTATTGCAAGTGAAACATTTCTACAGGGGCGGCCTAGAAATCCATAGGTAATAAACCCCTATAAGTCGGCTTTCCCTAAGAGCGCTGAATTCAGTTCGAACTTGCATGCTCTTTCCAGGGATTGTGAGTCTGGTAACGTAACAAATTTCACCCCTAATATAAAGAAATGTCAGAATCCCATCCTCCAAATACCTCTAGTCCTTTATCCTTTTTTGGACATATAAAGAGGTTATACAGCCTAGCGATGAATGAAGGAGGGAGAACAGGAGCTATAGCTATAAAAGTATTTTATCGTGCTTCTATAAATCCGGGGGTCTTTAAGAGTATTCTAAGGGAAGGAATGGAATGGGAGGAGAGAGAGAGAGAGAGAGAGAGAGAGAGAGAGAGAGAGAGAGAGAGAGAGAGAGAGAGAGAGAGAGAGAGAGAGAGAGAGAGAGAGAGAGAAAGCAGCCGTCCGTAATTGTAACTCTCCCAATAATAAAAAAAAATAGTGCAAGTCCCCTTGTGCTTTTTACAGAGTGCCTTCATCTGGTGGGCACCCATAAAAAACGCGATAACCAAGTAGGGTAGAGGAGGGTACGGTGGACATCAAAAACTGGCAACGACCTAGGGGTTATAGATTTTTCCCATTCCGACGTCGACTTGTGCTGGCACAAAAACCTTTTCTTTTTCTATTTTCTACCATTGTGGTTGGCTACCATGGAGGTATTTGGTAATACGTTATACAATAGAAAAAGAATTTTATACTCTTTCTCCAAAAAAAATTTTTTATTTCATTAAACCTTGCGTAATTAGCATTAACTTAATTTCATGTTAAATAACTAAACGATGGTTTATGATACTTCATAATTTTTGCAAATTTTAAACAAAAATTCGTATCAAACTTACTAAAACCAAATAAAATGGTTTAAGATTAACTTAATCATGATTAAATCAAGCATAATTGAATTAGCTTATCATAATTAATCATAACTAAGCGTATATAACCTTAAAATAATGAAAAAAATTCACTTACAAAGTTTGGTTTAACGTTAGAAAAAAATTTCCGATAAAAACTAAATAAAAACCTTCAAAAACTACGTAGACTTTGTTAAAAACACTTAAACTAACTTAAATATACTTAAATTGAACTAAAATCTTCAATTAATAAGCATAATTAACTTTTAATCTAAGCAAAAAAACCAACCGCCTTGCAACAATGACTGCCCGTTTTTGAAACATTAGGCTTAGCGATTTACGGTTCAACCTGGTTCGGCTCAAGTCAGTTCGGCCAAAAATACGTTTCCCATCTCATTTTCCCGCCATTTCAATAAATTCAATTATAAATCGCAAATTTTCGGGTTTTGACTTGAAAAATGTTAGATTTTGGTAGTTTAGGTGAATATTAGGTAAACTACAGACTATTATCTTGAAACTTAACTGCGTAATGTTGCGTATATTAAGATACTGATACAAATAGCTGTAAATTCTACCCATTTAGCTAAAGCAAACTAATTTCCACGTATCATAAAAACCGTTACAAAGTTACACAATCATGATTAAGTAAACAAAATACGTTAAGAAAGTGTGGTAGTAATATTTGTTGATGGATTACTCGATTTAAAAGCTGATGGCGGGAAGTAAGAAGATGAAAATGGGATAAAATATTGAGAACCTCATCCATCCATAGCCAACCAGGGATAGATAGACTTTTTTAAGACGGAATTCCCAACGGTTAATATTTACTTCAGTCCGACTCATAGACGAGTACATAGCCCCTTCCTTCAACACGTAACCAAAAAATTAAATTTTCTTATTGGCTCACTAAAACTACGTATTGGTGACGTTGCTGACAAGGAGGGCCAATAATACGTAATTCCTGTTTACATCTGTCGCTATGACTACGACCCCTCTTGCGTTGTACCAGAGCCCACTCGATCCGCGCTCCCGGACGCTGCGCTGCTCGCGCTATATAGCGCGAGCAGCTTACGTCGTGATGCGCGTGATCGAGTGGGCTATGGTTGTACAGAAAAGCATCTTTACAGGGGTTCAAAATGAAGCTGTCTAAAAGCAAGGGCACGGAAATTATTCGGGAATTGTTTTTAATAGCAATTAAGAGGTAGGGAATTTATTGCCGGTGTTTTGGATTTGGAGTACATCTGTAAAGGGTGAAAAGTGTTCGCTAATTCTTTCTAAAGCCAATCATGTCTACTATCCTCATAATTTTGTAAGCGAATTTGATGAAGTTAACCAAGGCTTAGTGAATGGCCAGGAGTTTTGTGAGCTTAGTGTTTTGTTAAAACCTGTTCGTGTTGTAATATCTATGAAGGCTTTTAAAGCATCACTACAACTTCATCAAAGAGAAATAAATCGTATTTCAAAATGTGTTTTGATTTCAAGCCCTATGTCTTGTGTTACTTCCATTTTTAAACAATGTTCTTTCAAAAATTACAATCGGAGCCCAATCCATTCCAACTTGGCAGACGACGTTTATTTGACCCGGATATACATACAACGCCATAATGAAAATAAGACCCGCCTCTTCTTTCATACCCCCCCGTCACGGGTAAGGGGGTCGTGGACTAGGACGCGCACCCGAATAACCCTGTTACCCATTCCGTCTTAAAAAAGTCTATCTATCCCTGGCCAACCATTATAAAATTGCCAAAATGACCTAAGAAAATAGGGTAAAGCTTAAAGCGAGCTAGGACAAGCCTGAGAGATCTCAGGGTTAAAAAGGGTTTTTGCAACGGCTTTTAAAAAGAAAGAAGTGGGGGTGGGAAAGATGGGGAATACGTGGCAACGTGATTAACGCTGTCACTTTGAGAGAGGAAGCATTAACCCTTATAAATTCTCTCGCTAACGGGCAAACCCGCCCTTTCCTTAAGTCTTCGGAAGGAAATAGGCAGTTTTAGAAACGCTAAGGCCTAAGGGGTGGAGGTGGGGCAAGGTTAGTAAAGTATAAAATCGCTATAATAGGTTTGCTCAATCAAGGTCAAAAGCTTATCTTTTTTAAAGATTGTTCATTGGCTGTTAGTTTTGACGTCACTGAGAGACCCAAAAAACAAACGGCTCGATGATTTTGAATTTGTGATGGCTGGTTGATTGGATTTAGAGTAAAGATAGAGTGCCAATTTTATTGAATTGTAAGTTTTTAACTCTTGAAATTGATCTGTAGATTATCTTAATTAGGTTTTTAAACGTTACATCCGTTGAGTTCTTATAAATTTAAAGTTAAAAGTAGCGCAATGGGCAAGGCTTATGGTAAAGACTTTGGGTATGGTTTTGGACGTTTGGCGTTTGGGTAATAACAAAAGTAGATAAATTGGTAATAATTTCTGTTGAAGAACTTTAAGAAGTTGTGCCATTATGATAATTTCTGTCAGAACTTTCTCTATACGGTTGTAATTTAATAGATTATAATTATTTTCTATTTAGGGAAGGTGTAAATTGGTAAATAATGCCGGGAACAAGATGTGCAGTTGCCGTGTGTAACAATAGTCTGCTTAAAACCAAAAATAATAAGTCTACAGCCAATATTCGTTATTATTCTTTTCCTAAAGAACCTGGGCTTAGAAAAATTTGGGTCAACAAATGTAGAAGGGTTGGGAAATGGAATCCATCGACTAGTCGAATCTGTTCCAAACACTTCAAAGATGATAATTTTGAACGTGATATGCAAGCGGAACTTTTAGGGCTTCCTGAACGCAAAGTGTTAAAGTTCAATGCAGTGCCAACTGAAAACTTATTACAATGTAACACTGGAAAAACTGCTTCTCTGTGTGACAGAGAGGCAAGGTTATGTAGAAGAAACAGAAGAAAAACTGCCCAAGATATCATAGCATCAACGTCTGTTGCATCAGAAGGTAATGAAATGCCAGAAATGGTTAACAACCAAAATGCTGTGGATGTTGAAATTTCCCCAATCCAAGAAGATACACCAAGAAATCTTGTAGAAATACCCAGTGAAAATATTAATCTAATCAAGAACTTAAAGGCTAGAATAAGCTTTTTAGAAAAGAGTCGTAGTCGAGTAATTAAGCAACGTAAGCAAAAAGACACAGTAATTCGAGACTTGAAAGTACAACTTTCAATGCAAACCCTTGTTTCTAAAAGAGCTCTTAAAGACCTCAAAGCCTTAAAAACCAAGAAAAACAAAAAAGCAAAGTATAATTCAAAATTAGCTGATATTTTGCGGGTGGTGTTTTCAGATAGTCAGATAAAGAGACTTTTGGGGAAAAAAAGGGTTAATTGGGGTTCTGAGGATTTAAAAAATGCATTCACCCTGCGCTATTTTAGCAAACGAGCCTACGTATTTTTGAAAAAGGACCTTCATATTCCCCTACCAGGTCTATCTACCTTGAGAGCTTACGCCTCTAAACTAAATTTAAGACAAGGTATATTGACAGATGTTTTAAATTTGATGAAAGTTACTGGTAGTGTAAAACCCACGCGTGAGAAACTTGCAGTTTTGACATTTGATGAAATGAAAGTTCAAAGTCAATATGAGTATGATGTTAAAGCAGACCAGGTAGTGGGCAAACATGAACAAATGCAAGTGGCTATGGTCCGAGGGCTGTATGGAAATTGGAAACAACCAATATACATTGGCTTTGACCAAAAAATGACAAAAACCTTACTGTTAGAAATTATCACCAAGCTTCACGAAGCTGGATATCTTGTTGTATCAACAGTTTGTGACATGGGTGGAGGGAACATGGGGTTGTGGCGTGAACTTGGAGTAAATATTAACAGAAATTGGTTTTATCATCCTAGTGTTAGTGAACAATTAATTTACTGCTTCGCAGATGCACCCCATGCACTAAAATTAATTCGAAACTGGCTTTTGGACAAGGGATTTATTCTGGAAGATGGGGATGTTGATGTAAATAGAAAACCTTTAGACGAATTACTAAAATTAGACTTTAACGAACTTAAAATGTGTCACAAACTAAGAGCAATTCATTTGGAATGCCGAGGGCCAACAAGGCAAAATGTAAAACTAGCTGCTCAGCTGTTATCTAACAATGTTTCAAAAGCATTATATTCAATTTACATTTCCAAAAAACAAAGTCATTCTTCAGATGAAAATCTTGAAGACTACCAAAATCTATCCAAATTCATAGAAAAGGTCAATGCGTGGTTTCAAATTTTCAATTCCTACACTGAAAATGATCCTGTTAAAATTAAATGTGCGTTTGGTGTTCATTTAACAGAGCAGTTAGAGGCATTAAATGAAATGTCTAATCTAATAGATGACATGAGGTGTAAAGGAACGAAATGCCTACAAATTTTTCAAAAAGGGTTGCTGATCTCTATTAAGTCTCTTAAAGACTTATATTTTGACCTTAAAAATAAATTTGGCTATAAATATATCTTAACTCATCGTTTAAATCAAGACTGCCTCGAGAATTTTTTCTCTCAGGTTCGTACTAGAGGAGGCTTAAATGATCACCCAACGCCTCTTAATTCAATATACCGAATTAGAATGATTATACTGGGAAAAAATCCTGGTGTATGTCACCAAAATAGCAATACGTCTGATTTAAGCCAATCTGAGTATCTTTCTAGTGATATTGTAAATTCTCCATCTTTTCAGGAAGGAGAATATGTTTTAGCTAGTGCCTTTAAAAAAGCCTCAATAGAACCTATTAATCCAGATTGCAGCACAGCTGCAGATCTTAATAGTTTGATTGATGACAATAAAACATATTTAGCAAATAGTGACTCATCAAAAACTATTAAGAATACTAATGAATTGGACGAGAGTGATTTTTCAAAGTTGGAGGAAAATGGTATTGAGCTTTGCGCGGGTTGGCTAGCGAAAAAGCATAACAAAAAGTTTCCTGATTTGAACTTAACTGAAACTAAAACACTCTCGGACCATAGTTATGAGTTGCCATCTTGGGCAAATTTTTTATCTTACGGAGGCTTAGCAATCCCATCCTCTTCATTTTTAGCAACTGTTAATACATTCGAATCAGTTTTTAGATCTTATCTACCACAGTTTTCCCTTTCAAACGAGCCAAATCTAGTCAAAAATATCAGTGATTTAATTTTGCAAAGTTCTTCATTACCCAAGGAATTAGTACAATCTTTTGTGAAGTTAAGAGTATTCATTAGAATAAAATTCCTTAATAATGTCAAAAAAACAGATGCTGAAAATGGTGACAGTGGTCGGAAAAAGGCCAAAAAAATGAACAAGATAATTCATTAGTTTCACCCGCTTAAGAGTTTAGCCTATCTTATTTGAAATGCTTCTTAAAATACCATTAACTTTTGCCTTTTAAAACTGTGATATGAAATAAGAATCTTTTAAATTTACTTGTTTCCGTTTTCGAGAAACTAGGCTCCAAGCCATATTGCCCTTTAAATTCTGTGATAAGCATTATCATATCAAATAATAAAACAATAAATCTAATAAAAGATTAACTTATGTTCCTAGAAATAATTCTCCAAGTCAAACTACCTTTCATCTGTTATGCTAAAGATTCATATTTATTATTTAATAAACATATGTTCCTAGAAATGATTCTACAAGTCAGACTACCTTTCATCTGTTACGTTAAAGATTCATATTTATTATTTAATAAAAAAATGTTCCTAGAAATGATTCTACAAGTCAGACTAACTTTCATCTGTTATGTTAAAGATTCATATTTAATAAAAAAAAGTGTTTATTAGCAACGAATGTTTGTGTTTATTCCAGAATTACATCAGTTTTCTTGAATATATCCAACGTAATCTCGCTATGTAGACAAAATATATTGCAATAATTAACCACAATAATTTACATTGCTTTAAATTGGTTTGTTTCAAATTCTGAAACATGTAAACTATTGTAGTTTGTGCATTCAATTTCAATATCCAATTATCCATTCTTTACCTTAAATTTGCAAAGTTTAGCCATTGGGGTTGTAAAGTTCAGTACTACAATGGATGGGGAATATAATTGAAAATTATTCAACGATAAACAGAAAAAAAAACACTTCTCTCTCATATTTTAAAGCCCTAAAAGAAAAAATAACTAAATATCCTTAAATTTGAATAATCAAATACCCTTGGGCCTTGGCAATAGCAAAAAAGTCAAAAACACCATGGTCAATTATTCGGCGTTCAGCCTCCTAAATTCAACAATATTATTGAAAATAATGTAATAAAAACTCTTCCCTCGAACATTTTGCACGTAAAAATAACAAAAAATGGGATGAAAATAGTTTGAAAACTTTGAAATTGCTTCCCTATTCGTATAATCAATGGCCTTGACAAGCAAAAACAAACATTCTTCCCCCTCGGGGGTCTCTCGGTGACGTCAGACCAACCGCCCGCGAAAATTTGAAAATTCCGAAACTCGATCGAGCACCCCTTGGAGGTGGGGAGCTCCTACTTGAAAAATTCCTTCTCAAGGAACAACAAAAAAGCCGTTAGAGCGCTTACGAGCCTTTAAAAGTCGAGGAAGCTAGATGCACCCGTAATTAAAGGAACCTTCACTGTACACCCGAAAAGCTCTCTCACCAACCTCCAGCCCTAGCCTTGTATTTTCCTTTTTACATATTTACCCTCTTAATATATTTTAATCGTTTAAAAATTTTTTAAAAAGGATAATTCCAAGATTCTAAACGAGGTGAAATAAATTAATACGAAACATGTTTAAAACTAAACATTACTTATTTCTAAACGTAATTAAAAAGGTTTTGCAATTTAGAAAAGGGGGATAATAAGATTTTAGAACATGCACAATTAATTATTTGAGTTTCATGATATTTTTGTAATAAAATTGTATGATTTCGATGACATATTATCATAAATTATGGGAATTTTCGCGAAAATTTCATCAAGTTAATACCAGGGTCCACTGCGTTGTATTTTTGTACAAGAAGTCTGTCATAATATAACGGTACTCGCCACAAGGACAAACTTAGATTATTTTTAAGTATGATTAAAATTACACCATAAAAAAAATAACATTTAAGCATCAAACCCCAAAAAGTACTTAGTACATACAAAACACGCGATGTTTACAAAGATAACAAATTTAAATTACGTTGTATATTAACATATATTGCTCTAGCACTTACATAAAACTCGCAACCCTTTTGTGGTTATAATAGATAGTTACTATAAAACGCCACTAAGGGTTTTAATAGTTCATTTTAATCGAGTCAGCGACCGTTACTCTAGCTTATTGCATTCCCAGCGTTATAAAATGGGTTTAAGTTAAAAGTTTCAAGTTTTAACCCGGGCAATAACCCATAGAACCGAGCAGAGCGTAAGGGTTGGTTTGGTGACTATAGCTCTTTCCAAGAAAATGTTTCTGATGGTCAATTTTGCCAGTCTTGACCATAATAACGATGGGTAGGGGGGGAGTCCAATGTTTTCCTGTTCTTTACGGTCGTTAAAGGATATATTTTGGAGACTGAGAAAAGCCTATTAGTTGTCAAGGGAAGCTAAATTTATCGTGGCTTACAAGCCCAAAATCAAGGATAGCCTTTTTTCCTCAATGCTGACCGTTCGTTTGTTTCAAACTAAATCTTCAGTAAGAAGTAATTTAAGACATACCCTGAAAACTGTATAGGCCTTAGCATTGTACACGCTGTAAACTCGCCTTAGAAGACAGACTCATACTCATAGTACGTGTGTTATGTGTGTGTAGAAAATGACATAGTTTGCTATGTCGACAACTCCAGAGTGGGTGGCAATTAATCTTAGTGGGTTTTTATATTTCTCTACTGTAGAAACCTTATGAAACTGGCGAGCGCTAAGCGATTCTAGATACAAGGAGCCCCTTCTCAACCAACCGCTTCAGTGTGTACGACGTTTTTTATACGGGTAAAAATGGAAAAAGCTATAATTTTATCAGCAAAAAGCCAGACTTTCACTCCAGCGATATACACCGAGGTTCAGGTTCTTGAAAATGGCCTAAACCAGCCAGCCACGTGCTTGGACAATTTCTGTTCATTCTGGCAAAACCCTGCATGAACACCCAGCCAGATCTGGTGGTATATAGACCGAAGGAACTGTCTTTTTTTTAATGAGTACCCGCAACCTCTGGCGTTAAATATAAGAGAAGACACAAAGCAAGCTAGCTAGTCAAGAAAAGGCTCGCAGTAGGGAAAAAATGGGATATTTCTTCATAGTTATCTCCCTCGACACACGCTGAATCCAATTTCTCTTTATACTGTATATATATATATACACCTAACTCTCACTACCCTACCCTAAATTCCATTTCATGAAAATATAAAAAGTCGGTTAGGGGTAAAACTACTATATTTTTATGCTACATCAGCTCGGTGTAATTGGCTAAAAAGGTATTTTTCAACTCACTAAAACATAAACACGACAGAGAGGGTAAACGAGTTTTTACAAGTAGAGTTGTTATGACTAGTAATGATGCGAAACCCTTACTAAGTAGTTATACAATCATAATTAAGTAAATATAAAAAATTAATTTCACTTACAAAGATTTGGTTTAACTATAGTAAAATTTTTCCGATAAAAACTAAATAAAAACCATCAAAAACTATGTAGACTTTGTTAAAAACACTTAAACTAACTTAAATATACTTAAATTTGACTGAACTCTTCGATTAGTAAGCATAATTAACTTTTAATCTAAGCAAAAAAACCTGGTGGTCAATAGGCCATATGGCTTTCAGACCTATACCAACTAAATAAATAAATAAATAAATAAAACCGCCTTGCAACAATGACTGCCCGTTTTTGAAACATTAGGCTTAGCGATTTACGGTTCAACCTGGTTCGGCTCAAGTCAGTTCGGCCAAAAATACGTTTCCCATCTCATTTTCCCGCCATTTCAATAAATTCAATTATAAATCGCAAATTTTGGGATTTTGACTTGAAAAATGTTAGATTTTGGTAGTTTAGGTGAATATTAGGTAAACTACAGACTATTATCTTGAAACTTAACTGCATAATGTTGCGTATATTAAGATACTGATACAAATAGCTGTAAATTCTACCCATTTAGCTAAAGCAAACTAATTTCCACGTATCACAAAAACCGTTACAAACTTACACAATCATGATTAAGTAAACAAAACACGTTAAGAAAGTGTGGTAGTAATATTTGTTGGTGAATAAATAACTCGATTTTATAGCTAGCTGATGGAGGGAAGTAAGAAGATGAAAATGTGATAAAAATTAAACGTTTCTTTTTTCTTTTTCATTTCAGGAATGGTCCGATCATAAACTACAATGGGATCCCGATGAATACGGAGGAGTTCGACAACTTTACGTTCCAGCTGAACAGATATGGTTGCCTGATATTGTACTTTATAATAAGTGGGTATCGTTAACTCTTTAAAGTGTGCCTTTAAAACTAGGAAGGTTAGAAAGAAAGAAAGAAAGAGAGAAACGGGGCTTTTGTAATTTTGTGTAAAAGAAAACGGGTACGGTCATAATCTTCCATTGGGCTGCGTAACTTTTGGGGGCCCCAAGGATAAAATAAAAAAAAAGGAAATGGGCGAAAAAGCTGGCGAAGCTCGAATAGAAAATGAGAGTGGCGGCGATTTCCGAAGTACCTTTTCGCGGGTCATCGAAACCACGATTCGTCACTCTTCAGGCGAAACTAATTCCCATCCACTTCTATCCCATACCCAGCACCATAGCAAAACTTCCCCTAAGCCTTGGATATACCCAAAAAAAAAAGGGATTTGAATTTCTTTGGAATAAAGAAAAAATTCGGGGAAGTTTTCCATACTAAACGATACTGGACCTTCTCTTAAGAGTCCCTCTTCTTCATCTATCAAAAAAACCCTCGGAAAGATAAAATAAAATTAAAATTTAGTAGAATAGATTTTTAAAAAAAAAATTCCCAAAGAAAATTAGACCGTAAGATAAGCTTTAAAAAATCAGAAAAAGGTTAGTGGGATTGACATTTTACAGAAGCTTATTTTGAATTTAGTCAACTTCTATAAATAATAAAACAACCACTGACTCGCCTGTATTATATGGAAAATGCGAACCACCATAACTTTATCAAGATTTTTTGAGAAATATATCATCTCCAGGAGAGAAAAAAATAGAAATTGCGTTAAAGAAAGCTATTTAACATCACGGGGGCATTGAACCTTGTATAAAAAAGAGGGGGGCTAAAATGTTTTTTATCCCATCTCTCCCATCTTCAAGAGTAACCCTGGAGAGAGAGAGAGCAAAAAAATCCATTTTCAAGATCTGTTTATCCTTCCAGAAATTGAGAAACATTTTAATATCCAGAATTGTCGCAGAGTGTTACGCGAGGCGAGGGATTCGAAAGATTTTTCTTTTTCCCCTAGCAAGTTTTATTGCTAAAGATGTAAGAGAGAGCAAGAGAGAGAGAGAGAGAATTGCAGACTGTCACTTCCAATGTCCCTGAACCCATTGCAAACTTCGCTCCGAGAAAATGGATAAAAAATACGAAATCTCCCAAAAAATAAAAAAAAACACTCTCCTCCTTTTTCTAACTTCTCATTTGGATTCCATATTTGCTACACCATCTGGTACAATACTATGAAAAGCTCCCAAGGCTAAGCTAGTAGTAAAAGCGACAGCAATATGCCTTTAACTAATTCTATATCGCGTTCCAGTTAAAAATATTTCAATCTAGTTGAAGAAAAGTTCAATCAATATTCAGTGTCACTAAAAACAAGGATATACAAGAGGGTCTCCTTGCCTTTAGTAACGATGTAAAGTAAAATTGTCATCGGTAGTATGGGATACTGACTCTCTCTCTTTCTCTCTTTTTATATATCCAAAATAAAATCTTTTGAATTTGACGAAGGAAACCCACCATGCACCACCACCACCAGTGAGTGAGTGGGGATAAGGAATCGAACTATATCGATTTAAAGATGGCGTATCATGGATGGTACTCTCCTTTGGTAGTATTACCCCTAACTTTAAACTGAGGGAAAACGTTACCAAACTGTGGGGGTACACATCATGGTATGGTTGTGTGTGAATTTAATCGAAATTCTCCATATGGAAAGAAAAGGAGAAAGAGGGTGAATATCTCGTTTTAGAAAAAAAGAAAAAGAAAAAAGCTTTATTTCCCTTCTTCATTCGCTATTCTAAACTGATTTCTTCTTGGATGGAAGTTGCGAGGAGAGGTTAGACCCCACCCCCAGTTTGGGGGGAAAGGGGGCGTAGGGTGAAATCGCTCTATGCACATCAGAAAAAGAAGAAAAAAAGTCAGAAAGTCCCTTCTTGGGTTCTGATGGTGTCCAAAAGACTCTGAACGAAAAAGCGTGAAACGAAATGACTCTGACTGACTCAGACTCAAGACTCCCGGGGAACGATTTGGATTCAGGCTAAAAATATAGGGGAAAAGTTCCCCCTCCCCCTCATGCTTTTATCCAACATGTCACCTTTTTCTTTTTTTCTTGGGAAAGATTCTGGATTCTAAGGAATAGCTTGTTTGAGATCGGCGTAAAAAAGCCTCTTTAGTTAGGTATAAAAAGGCGCTAAGCTTATAACGCTCTATTTCTTACCCAGAGAAACAGTTCTAAAGGCTAAAATCTACAGTCCCCTCCCTCGCATTTTATATTTTGCCAAGCTTGCAAAAGAAGGAAAAAAAACTGACGATCCAGTTTTCGTTTTAACAGTATACCCCTCTCGCGAAAGACAAAATTGTAACGCGTATACGTGGAAAAGGAAGGAAAGGTTAGGTCCACTTCTTTCCAATTCCATCCGTTTGTGCCAACTGGCCGTAAGATCAAATACCTACGCTTAAACGATTCCGGTCCTCTTATTTGTCTTTACAACTGAATTTTTTATCCAATGCGTTTTTCTATATATATATAAAACCGGAGGAGAGGAGATGGGGGAAGGTCTCTTTCGTCCTAGAGCCCTAGATAGTCCTGTGTCAGACGCTCTTTTAGGGTTAGGGTTATGTTTGCTTTGCAGAAAAGGAGAAACGACGAACGCCCTTATTTCACGCTACGAAGATTTCTCTTCGCCAATCTTTCTCTCTCTGTTTATTTTACGTTTTTCTTTTTAGGTCTCTTTTCACGTAATTCGCGTCAAGAATATCTATAGGATCGCGTTCACGTGACCTTATTTTAAGGCCACTCGAGCGTGTATTCGAAGGAGAATGGATTTTAACTAAAATCGAATGAATACTAGGGCTCTAGTTAAATTTTAAACGTATTAGTTTCATTAACGAGAAAAACAAAGGGTTGAAAAGTGGAATATCGAGATGGTAAGAAGAGAAAAATCTAGTTAAAGGGCAGAGGAATGACAAAACAAACTCGGGATTGGGTTAGCCCCAAAGAAAACTACTTGTATTTGGACTATAGTGATGGCACTTTACCCTTCCCTCGATCTCTTCACATTCTGTTCCCGAGGGCCAACTGCGAGCGATAATAATAAGTTGGAAGGTTGCGTGGGACGGTATAAGCGTTCCCTCAGGTGTCTCTCGGTGTTAGTCGCGACGTTATTTCCTTTTTTTTTTCTTCCCAAATGTTTTATTGGAATACCCCTTTCCTTTTTTTTCGTTTCTTCTCTCTAGTGCCGATGGAAACTACGAAGTGACCATCATGACCAAAGCCATCATTCACGACGATGGTAAAGTGGTCTGGAACCCTCCGGCCATTTACAAGAGTTCTTGCACCATGGACGTCCAGTATTTTCCTTTCGACAAGCAAGAATGTTTCATGAAGTTCGGTTCGTGGACCTACGACGGGTTTCAGGTAAGGGGTTTCTTCACCCTAAGGCATATAGCCGTGTTGGGGGGTTGATTTTCTTGAGGGATTTCCTTAAAGGTGGACTTGAAGCACATCCGCGACATCAACAAAACTGACTTTGTGCCGATTGGCATCGACCTGAGCGAGTTTTACTTGAGCGTCGAATGGGATATCATGGGGGTCCCCGCCCGTCGCAAAGAGAAGTTCTACGCTTGTTGCGAGGAACCTTACCCGGACATCACTTTCAACATCACCTTGAGACGAAAAACCCTCTTTTACACCGTCAACCTGATCATTCCCTGCGTCGGCATATCGTGCCTTTCCGTGCTCGTCTTTTATTTGCCGTCGGACAGCGGAGAGAAAGTGGCCCTGTGTATTTCTATCCTCCTATCATTGACTTTCTTCTTCTTGGTCTTGTCCGAAATCATGCCCTCAACGTCTTTGGCCATGCCGCTTCTTGGCAAGTATCTCATCTTCACCATGTTATTGGTAACGGTTTCCGTCATCGTCACCATCGCCGTCCTCAACATTCATTTTCGATCACCATCCACTCATAAAATGGCTCCTTGGGTTCGTAAAGTCTTCATCAAGATTCTGCCCAAGCTGCTCCTGATGCGACCGCCCCAGTATCGAATCGAAGTCGAAGATACCAAACCAGAGCCCAGGTATATTCATTAATCCCTCGTCCTCTCTCCTTCGTGTTTATCATCCCCCTTCATTGATGGCATTGTTTTTCAAAACAAAACGTAGACATTACGATGATAATAAACTCTCCGGGTCTTTAGAAATAGCTTTTCGTCTCGCAGGGGCAACGGGATTCACGACAGCCGGGGTCCTGAACCGTATAACCGGGACTCGACGGGCGAAAGAATCTCTTCCAGGGACATTCGGCGATCACCGGCCGAGGAAATGGTCATTCACGAACTGGAATCCAGTCCCGGGGTCTTGGAGAGGCGGTACCATCGCGAAATCGAAAGAGCCATCCACAACGCCATGTTCATAGCGCAACATATAGACAATCAAGACGATTTCGAAAGCGTAAGCTAAACTCCTACAATTTACCTTAATTCGAGAGGGACAGAACCCGAGGCCTTATATTGAATCACCACCCTTCTCAAACCAATTATTATAAAATCTTGAAAAATGCATAGAAAAAGAAATTCAGAACGGGAATTATAGAACAGACAAGAAAAGAAAAAATAGAAATCTAATCTATAATTCCAGTCTCTAGCGTTTTGGGTCGAAAAACGAAGAGAAACGAGACTAAAGCGATCTATTTCTCTTGGAAGACGGATGAATAACGGTTCTACAATGGAGGAAATGTTATAGGGCCGCCCATATAGCGCGTGTTTACGACAGCCCCAGATAGTGGATAGATAGAACTTAAGAAGAAAAAAGGTTGCCCCCCGCGCCCTGCTCTTCTACTCAATTTCCATCTCAACCTTCCATCACCAGACAACCATGAGCATCTTCCCAAAATATTTCCTATAAGACTAGACCATAGACGAGAAGGAAACATTCAAATTCCATCGAGTACTAAAGGGAAGAATCGTGTCAGGAAGAGAAAAAAAGGAAGTATCATCTCTACTTCCCTCTCTTGCGGAAATTGGATTAAAGAAATGGAAAGAATATCCCTGTTCGTGCCTACGCATTTTTTAGATAAATTTTCGCCTAATAGACGACTTAAATATAGCTAAATTATAAAAAATCTAATTCAACTAAAACCGTTAGGCCTAATTTGAATAAAACTACTAAACCTAATGAATATTTTTTTTTGTTAATTTGAATTGCAGATAAAGGAAGATTGGAAATACGTAGCCATGGTTTTGGATCGTCTCTTTCTATGGTTATTCACAATGGCGTGTATCGCGGGTACGGGTGGAATATTCTTGCAAGCACCCACCCTGTATGACGGTTCGCGTCCCATAGACGTCCTTTATTCTAAAGTAGCCAAAATGCAAGAACTATGGCATGACGTCATCGATTACTAATTAAGATAAAACCCTGGTAGTAATCTAACCCTTAATTTAAAAAAAACAATTCCATATAGTTATTTGTATAAAATATAAATATAAATATAACAAGTGACACAAGGTAGATAGATTATTGTAAATATTTCAAAAAAAAAATAGGAAAAAGTTAATATTTAGAAATTGTCTATCGTGTTGGTGTCGGAGATCGAATTGAATTTAACGTATATACGTAAATTATGAAACAAAAAAATATAAATCTACGTAATATATAAAATTAAATAAAAAAGTAAGTTAATAAGCCCACATAACATAGTTGTGCCAAAATAAAAACCTTTCGCGCTTATAAATGGTATATAATTCCATTATAAGGTCAGCGAGGTTAATTAACAGGCTCATTCGAGTATTATTTTCGAGTTAGTAATAAATAAAATTATAATAAATAATAATTTTAAATGAGATTTGTAATAAAAAAAAGAAATCTCAAAAGTAGACCAATTTAAAAAGAAATGAAAAAAAAACGTAGTGGACACATTAAGGCATTTTTGCCAACAACAAAAAAAAATAATGTAATTCCGTCCGTTTCTTATTAAACTACATAAACATTAGTTATAGACTTTTCATTCTTCTGATTAAGTGTTTTTTCGGACTTTGGTCAAATATTTACCCATAAAAATATTATATATATATATATATAAATATATAGTTCAGACGTAAGTCGGAAAACGGGGTAATAATATTAAGGGTATTAAGTGTGGAAACAGCCAACAAAACCATGGTCATATTTCGCGTTTAAATTTAATAATAAATTTTGAGTTAATCATATTAAAAAAAAATTAAAAAACATTTACGCCATGAATAAAAAAAATTAGTCTTCCTGAACTAACAAAAAAAAAAGATTCCCCTTCAATTTTTGGAGGTGTCAAAAATAAAAGGTTTATCCCATTAAAAAGTAAATAAATAATTAACTAAATTAATTAAAAGACGAGAGCACATCGCGTACAAAAAGAAAACAGGCCTAAAATTCAAAAAAGGAAAAATAATAAAAAAAATTAAAATAGGCGAGAATGTCGTGAATAACAATATGGGGTTTAAACTATAAAAAAAATAATAAAATCGCCGTTGTTAAATTGAATTCCACAAAATAAATAAATAAATATTAGGTATATTGTAAAAAAACGATCGAGCTTTAGCTTTCGCAAATTTTTTACTAAAATAAAATTTTAGGCCTAGAAAGGTGACGTTGGGAAAAATATTTAAAAGTGTATATTATCATTAAAATCCCTCCCCTTAAAACAGATGAGATACCAAAAAAACGAATTAAAAAAATTAACTAATTAATGACATATTTCAAATTAATTCGTGTAAAGCCGTTTCAAACTACCGTCTTGTCATAATTTCGCGTCTAATAGTTTCAAATTTAATTTTAATTCATCAAATAACCGTATTAAGATGTTCCTAAATAAATAAATAAATAAATAAATTTAAATAATCACGATGATTTTTTGCTCAAAATGTACACGATTTTTCGCACTAAGTAACATATCACGGAATAGTTTCAAATTTGTAAACCCTTAGAATAATTTCCAAATCAGCCCCCCATCTCAGTCTGTCCTAATTTCGATCAGAAAAAAAAAACATATATTGTCAAATAAACTCGTATTCCTTAACCATTCAGATTGTATTTAAATATCATCGGTGCTACTTAAGAAAAAAAACTGTACGAACAAATTTAAATAAAGATGAAAAGTCTAAAGCGTGGCTAAAATAAGCTATCATATTTTTACATATATTTTTCTAAAGCATCGGTGTACCGAGGGAACAACATTTCTACAGGCGCCCATAGGAAATACATAGTATTAACGCTTTGGTAGTAGTCGGTCGGAACGGTCGCGTCGTTTTCGCGCTCCCGCAGTTCAACCATCGTGCCCACGTTTTTGTCTCAAAAATCGGCGTATTCTCCAACACCCCTGTAAGTGTTTCACTGTGACTCTGTCGCGTTTATGATTTTAAACCTATTCGTCCATAACCATAATTAGTCTGCCATATTCGATAAGTTTAACTAAGGCGGCCCCTAGTTTGTTTTGTTTGTTTTACGCCGTTAAGGGTTAGCGGAGTGTGTTTGTTTTACGGGAATTGCGGCCTCCACGGTGGGGCTTAATGCACCCGTATACATCACGAGGGTTTAGCTCACGACTCGATTGATTTAATTGCCGTATCATACGATTAATTAACGTACTTAACACCGCCCTCTACCTGGGTATTCGCCGGTACTTTCTCGACTTCATCAGCCGGCCGAGATCGCCTCGCTACCGGCCGCCCGCGTTTTCGGATCCCCGTCCGCCATATTTCTCCCGTGCTCGAGCACGTGGCCCTTGGTTAAGGCCCAAGATACCAGTCCGTGGAAAGTTTCGCTAGCCCCCCCCCCTGGTCTCTAAGATAACACAATGGTGAAAGACGAGGCTGCACACCTGCGCGACCAGTTGAAATCGAACTTTGGAAAACTCACTGTAAAGGACTCGTTGAAGCGCGGAGGGGGCGAAACTTACACTCTCTCCCCGAAGCACTCTCAAGTTAACCTGTCGAAAGCCCGGGAAAAACGGGAGTCCAAACGTGCCTCTCAACGAAACCAAACAGGCAATGATGACAGCACTTCGGACGGCGACCTCGCCGATCAGGAGCGCGCTTCCCCCCCGCCTCCGCTACGGGACCTCTCGGCCCCACCTGCCGTGACCCTCGACGCGATCCGGGACCTGCTTCAAACGGAACTGCAAGCCTTTAAAAAATCAAAGGAGGACGATGATAACGCCATCTTGGCCAAGATAAATGAACTAGGGAAAAAACAAACCGCCCTCCAAACGCAAATTGCCTCAACCTTTCAGTCCATTAAAAGTGACATAATGAAGGACGTGCGAGCGGAGCTGGTGTCCACTGCCAACGCCGTAGCCGTCCTACAAAAAGGACAAGCGGCCCAACTCAGCACTGCTCGGGCGACTACTGACAGTGTCTCCGCTATGACACACTCCGTCGCGGATCTCCAGACCAAACTGACGGGGTTCGAAATGGATCTTCACCGCCTGAAGTCTGAGATCGCCTCCACCATCTCGAGCCAGCCTGCGTCAGTCGACACGTCCAAAAATCTTATCGTATTCGGTCTGAAATCATCCGCCATGGACACCCCGGCCACCGCTGGCTCCTGGCTCCGCACACACCTCTCGCTGGCCTCTAAACAACCTGTGCAAATAGAGGCCACATCTCGCTTTGGCAGGCAACCCGAGATAAGCCGACAACCAGTTAAGGTCACTTTTGCCACTGCGGCTGATCGCGACGCCGTCCTTGACGCCACCAAAGAGCCTTGGGCTGCCGTGCCAGACGTCGACGTAGACGGGCGGATTAAGATAGTTGCGGATCGCACTGAACTCCAACGCCTCCGCCTCCAGGTCCGTCGCCTCGCTTCACATGTCCCGCGAAACAAGACAACCAAAGCGCCGCCGCCCCTCCCTAGTCGTGAGGACGCTCGCCCCGACGCCCTGCCGGACGCAACGGCCGCCGCAGCTCATACTCCTGCGCCAGCCGCTGGTTCGTCCCCCTCAGGCCCGCCATCGAAGACCAAAAAAAACCGCCGGCGGGGCTCGAACTCTCGGGCCCCACAGTCCCAGTCCTAATCCCGTGCCGTCCAGCGTTCCCCCCTGACATTCGACCACATCCAGTCCCTTCCGCCCCCAGTGTCCCTTCCGCCAAGCGCGGTAAGAAAGTGAAACGTGGTAAAAGGCCTTCTAAACGGGCTCCAGCGAGCCACCGTATGGGGTTTATTAACATGCAGGGCGGTCGCGGTGCTACGAAGTGGCAGGAACTGGCCCATATTATGGATCGGGACCGGATTGATATCATGGCGGTAGCGGAAACGCATTTGCGTGATGGTGAGACTCCCCCGATATCGGAGGGGCTCCATTGGACTGGCCTCAACAGAATCCAGGGTGATAAACGCGGAGGGGGGATAGGCTTCCTATCGTCCTCCGCTGAGGTTACAGTCCTCAAGCGCTGTTGTGAACATCTTTGGGTGACCACGCCCACGACGCCGCCGCTCAACGTCGCGGTGGTCTATGGTAGCTCTGGTAGATCACAGGAGGTCTATCAGAAAAATGCGTCGATCTATTCCTGTCTCGCGTCAGATATCGCGACTATGGACCCGAACCAAAGACTCTGCGTGGTGGGTGACTTCAATGGTCACATCGTGGAACTACCTCGCGAAGACGCTACTGGGCTTCACTACGAAGAAAACGCTAGCGGAGCGCTCCTAAAGACCTTCGCCGCTGACACGGGTCTGGTCATAGGCAACCTCTCCTCGTTGTGTAGAGGGCGATATACGTGGCAAGGACCAGTATCGCGCACGGCGGTGGACTTTGCGCTCTACTCGCCATCCCTCGCCTCCCTCCTCGTGAGCTTCATCATCGACGAAGATGGTCACCTCAGCATCGGTAGCGACCACAACGCGTTGGTTCTGGAGTGGAGGATCGATCCCAAACCCCCGCCTCCCGTTTTGCCCGACCCCGAGGTTGTCACCCCGGACCGCTATACCTGGGACTTCCAGGATGACAGAGCGATGTTAGCGTTCTCGTCCTACATGGAGACTCGTGCTATCGCCGGCCTCCCCACCTACGATACTTTTACCGCGGCTTTATTCGACGGTATGAACCTACACCTGCGCAGGAAGAAGCTATCGGCCCGACCGCACACAGGTCACACACCGAAAAGGTGGTGGGATCAGGATGTTAAGGACGCGATCCTAACGCGGAAACAGCGCAACAAAAGCCATAGACTCTCGGTCCGTGCTCATGAGCCGGTCCAGGTGACGCGGCAAAAATGGCTAGCTTACCAGGATGCTCGCCAGTCTACAAAGCGTTTGATCCAAGACAAGATTAGGGAAACACATCGCAGGACTGAAAGAGCAATACTCGCAGCGGGACGTGACAAGGGCCGAAAATTCTGGCGTCACCTCAAGCGGCTCCGTAGTCAGGGCAAACGATTATCTACACAGCTAAAGGGGTTAAAAACAAAGCAAGGTGCCATCCTAACGGCCCGCCAGGACATAATCCTCCGCATAGTCGAATATGTCCAGGACCTGGAAGCTGAGCTGCTTGCTCCACCCGGCAGCGGGCCAGGGTCTCAGGGACCTACCCCGTCCCCACCTTCGTTGCCGACTCCACCTTCGGACCTCTGTGACGCGTTTGATATTGCGGAACTTCGCCAGGTCCTCCTCCAGTTGAAATCTGGTAAGGCCGCGGGCCCCGATGGCGTCTACACCGAACCGCTAAAAACACTTGGGCCAGCAGCCGCTTTCGCACTTCTCAACATTATCAACTCCATGAGGGCAGAGAACGTAGTCCCTGCGTCCTGGCTGCGCGCCCGAGTCTCTCTCATATTCAAGGGGAAGTCCAAGGACGAGGCCGACCTCGCTTCCTACCGCCCGATCGCTGTGTCATCCATCCTCTACAAGATGTATGCCCTCCTGCTGAAAAACCGGCTAAGCCCTTTCCTTGAAACCGGCCACCTCTTGGAGGAAGCCCAGGGCGGTTTTCGCCCCGACCGTCGCCTTGCCGACAGCCTTTTCGTCGTCACACAGTTAGTAGATCTGGCCCAACGGGCAGGTACTCCGCTCGAAGTCGTCTTTCTCGACATCCAAAAGGCGTACGATAGCGTGGACAGAACGCGTCTGTGGGCGACTCTCGCTACGAAAGGCATTCCGCCCGCGTTTATAGAGGAGATCCGGCGCCTATACACGGGGTCGTCGTATGAGTATACGCTGCATGGCTGCACCACCGCGCCCATTCCCAGTCTCGTTGGCCTTCGTCAGGGCTGCCCCCTCTCGCCTCTTCTGTTCCTGGTATACATTGATCGGTTGGTGGCTAGTCTTATCCATCTCCAATGTGGCGCAACGTTGCCGGCTGTGGGGAACGGGGAGGCGGTTATCATCTCCTGCGTCCTGTACGCTGATGATATCGTTCTCTTCGCGAACTCCCCCCGCGACATGCAAGCCCTCCTGGACGCCTGCAGTTCCTTTGCCTTGGAGACAGGCCTTCGGTTTAGCCGTGAAAAGTCTAACTCTATGGCTTTCTGTCGACTAGTCCAGCACCCCGGCTACGTTCTTCAAGGCTTCCGGGTCCCAGAGGTGGACGAATACGCTTATCTGGGGGTAGTGCTAACCAATGTCGGCAACTACCTGTCCAAGGCCGCCAACGTGCTCGCACAGAAGTGTAACCGCCTCCGCTGGTCCGTCCGCAACCTTGCGGAAGGGTCCTACAATAAATACTCCGTCGGTCGAACCTTATGGAAATCCGTTGCAGTCCCGGCCCTCACTCATGGAAATGAGGTACTTTGTTACCCCAAATCGGTGTGTGATACCTTGGAGCGTACCCAATCGATGGTTGGCAAAACGGCACTAAACGCGGGTTCGATGGCGGCTTACGCGGCAATCCAAGGGGAAATGGGCTGGAGCTCCATGGAGGCCAGAGAAGCTCGTTCCAAACTCAGGTACCTCGGCCGCCTAAAGTTCCTCCCCCAGGACAGATTGGCCAAACAAGTGTACGAGTCCATTCGTGCTAACGGTCTAGAGACCGCATGGACTTTCCGCGTCGCGGCGTTGGATAGAAAATATGGGGTCGGCACCGCTAGGGGTGAAGCAACATCCTATGCCACCTGGGCCAGCCAAGTCGACGGGGAAACAACCGAGCACGCTGAACGGACGTGGCGCTCCGCAATCTCCGCCAAGCAAAGCCTACGGCACTACGGGGCTAAAGCGCTTCCCTCCGTGGAGGCCTGCTATGATGGCTCTCACGGAGGAGGCCTCCTTTTCCAGGCACGGACGGGGTCCCTGCTTACGGGTGTCCGCCGCGCCGACTTCGGCGATTACCAGCGCACCTGTCGCCTCTGTGGTCTCCAGGACGAAGATGTCTTTCACGTCTTAATGGCGTGTCCAGAGACATGTGCCTCCCCCGCGACTTCCGATTGGCGACATGTCAATCGTGGTAGCCCGTTGGAAGTTGTCCTCGGTCTGGAGGGCTCCGTGTGGGACCACGACGCCGTTCGGGCCATCCTCACGACCTGGTGGACCAACAATGAAGCCTGGCGACGCGCCCACCCTGACTCGTCCATACCACATTATCTGGACCGATAGGTCTCAAGACTTCCGTCCCCCGCTGCCACCACAAACATTTGCGCATTTTGTTGGACTTTTTAACTTCTGCTGCGCTCCCCCAATTGTAGGGAGCCGCCCTGTTTCAAAAGGGCGTACCATTGTACGGCGAACAATTAAACCTGTAAACCTGTAAACCTGGAAAACGTTTCAGCCTGCGCGTTGGGCTTCCCATAAACGTCTCAAAATAAAAGTAAATCCCCAAATATCGTCTCTATCAGCGTTGAGTTTTACGACAATCGGGGACCGAGTAATTAAGAGAAATGATCATAAACGTTCTATCCCTAGGATTAACGCAAGCTTATTTACAGATCAATTTGGGATTGGGAGGGTCATAACTCTGGTTCTATAAGAGATACGGTCTAGTCCTTACCAATACCATAAACAGGTAATTTACAACCGCATTTTGGTAAATTAGGGACTTTCATATCTAGACGTGATATTCCTAAGGAGGGAGGTATGTTTGTGAATATTTTCCTCAATTACTTGGCAACCGTTTACTCGATCCCCAAGTTTTAAGTATGGTTGGATGGGGGGGGGGCAAAAAGGAAAGGCTCAAGAAGAAGACCAATCACCTTTAGCGACCCTGGCAATGTAAGTTCACCAACCCTAATATTCGAGGTAGGTCAACTGAATGAAGTCAAAATGGTCGAATAGATTCAAAAGTAAACACAATCCACAATACGTAAGAAAATAATGTCAGAATTTCTCTGACATTTTTTGGCAACAATCACATTCCCCGATATTTCTACTATAGGCTTTATTAACCCTATTTTACGTCCAAAAGAAAACTACCGGTCAGCGCAATGAGCGCTTCCGAACAAATGACATGACCCCCCCCCCCGCCATTCTACGCGGTATAATCTTAAGGAAGGTCGTACGTCCAAAGGATGAGAACGATTCTTACGAGCGGCGAAGGGAGAGAAAAGAGAAGAGCATTAAGAGGGATGGAATAGGAGTAGAAAAAAAACTAGAGGAAAGGAGAGAGAGAAAAAAAAATACAGCCTAGAAGGCGCGCTACAAGAACGAAAGAAGAAAAAAGGGTTATATAAGTTTGTAGCGGAACCAATGGCCAGCTAGCCAGATGGTGTTAGCGCTGTGCATTTCTAAGACTTCTCTCTCTCTCTCTCTCTCTCTCTCTCTCTCTCTCTCTCTCTCTCTCTCTCTTTTATCTTATTCTTCGCCTCCATCCCATTGATCGCGAGACAGCTAGTCCGAGAAAAATACAACTGAGGTTACGTTCTTCCCTATAATTACGCTCTATTCGGGCCCTGACACTAGCTGCTAGTCTGCCTTGCCTTTCCCGCCACACAACCTTCTTCCTTTTTTCCAAAAGAGAGACTAGAGAGAGAGAGAGAGAGAGATGATCCATCCCCTTTTTGGCCCTTCAGCTATGGAAGAACCTATGACAATATAATGCCTGTCTTTATCTCCGGACGGCTACGGAAGTATAAGACTTCGACTAAAGTTCTTCCGGACACCATGCCGTCATCTAGCGAGAATTCCTCGAGTCATCTCTTATCCTTGGAGCAAGAAACAAGCGAGTTATACCGTCCTAATTCCTTTTAGAGACATTGTCTAAACATATCCCCCATCGTAATGTCAGACGTGAATGAGTGTTGCGGTGGCAAATATGAATTACAATTTAGTACCATTGTAACTCTAGCTTAATAACACTTCGACGGACATTTCTTAAAAGCTAAAATTGTCATCTAAATATTTTTCTCTCATCAGAGGAAGTTTTCGTAGAAAATAAACTTTACTTTTTGGATCTCATGAGATTACACTGATCACGATAAACCTTCCTATTGCAGTTCATCAAGTTTCAGGGTTCGTATAACTTTTGAAAACCCGACAGGGTTCGTATACAACTTTTTAAAACCAGATTGCATTAACCCTGAAGTAGTTTCACCGTCCCTTCAAGAGTTAGAGGAGCAAAAGCTAGGCGGAATCTTGAGAAATCCCGCAGAAAAACTATCCCTCTCTCTCTCTCTCTCGCCGCTTTCTCCGAATTGGGAATGCTCACTAGTCCGGAAAAGGACAGATAAGAGAACCGGGGGGAGGGGAGGGAAGGGGTAAGTATACATTTATACATACGTCCTGGCGTATTAATATGTTTCGCGTTATATCCCTCCTAAATCCAGGTCTAGAAATCCCCGCTTCCATATTTGGCTTTGAAAGAAGCGTATACTCGGTATAAGCCCCAACCCATCCCAACCCCGAGCTTGGACCAAAAGCATGCAGTCTCCCCTTTTATCCTCCGGTCTTTCCTTTTGAGCTAAGAGGATTTATACCCCACTGCCAAAGATTCGAAACCCAGTGATGCCGATACGAGAGAGAGAGAGAGACGTTTTTGGGGAGCTAGGCCTAACGTTAAAAGGCTCCTTTACCCAGCAGCAAAGATACATATTTCCCCTAGTAAACACGTAAACGTTTCGAATCGTCATGAATCCCAAACTAGTTACCAAAGCTACGGATAAGTATTTCTAATGGGGTTGGAAAAAAGGTCTCAAGTACTTTTAATAGTAGTATAAACTCCGATTGAGATTGGGGGTAAGCGAGAGAGAGAGAGAGAGAGAGAGAGAGAGGGGGGGAGAGGGAGGAGAGAGAGAGAGAGAGAGAGAGAGAGAGAGAGAGAGAGAGAGAGAGAGAGAGAGAGAGAGGGAGGGAGAGAGAAAAAAATGGAAGAGACCCAATTTGGGCGAATGTTTCTTCCAAGAACTTTCCCCCCTTCCTTAACTCCAGGGTTCCTATTTTACTAAAAAGGGAAACGGCCTATAGCCGCTGAACTGATTGCTTTTCCAATAAAGAAGGAGTTAGCATAATCGATCGCCAAATTCTCCATTAATGAAATACGCCTTCTCCTTATAAACTGGCTAAGGTACAATACACCCTTAAAAATTGGTCTATTTTCTATTTTTATTTTATCTCAAGATAACGGGGCCTTTTCAACCCCCCCCCCTTTTAGTTTTTCTTTAAACTTTTAACAAATAAAATAAAACTTTCCAGACAGAAAACCCCTTTAACTATAAATAATTACGCTATATAATAATTTGCTCATCATCTATTATTAATTTAATTTTTAAATATTCTCTCCTATATAATATCTTCAATCAAACGAAACGCTACGCTAGAGTTCAATTATGGTTGTTTTTTTCTTCTAACATGGGATTAGGGTGATGGCAAAAATCTCTAGATAGGCATTTTCTACCCCCAAAGAAAGATTAAGGGATTAGGCCTAAATCCTAAGAAAGGGGTGAAGAGGGAAACGCGAGGCTACAGTCCTAAAAGGAAAAAGGGATAAAGCAAAAGGAAGAAGGAAAAACTGTAGCGGAAAGACAAACAAAAACATTATAGAGGGCGAACGAGAAACGGACCAAAGTGACCGATTCCCACGCCTCAACAAAAAAATTGATGAAAAAAAAAAGAGTATCCTCTAGAAAACGAGGATGAAAAAGAATGGGTTAAGATGGTGGAAAATTCGGGATGGAAGGAAGTAGGTAGGGGAGAAAAAAAAATACGACAAAGATAGATTGGTGTTTCGGTTTAGAAAGAAGTATCGTTCCCAAAAAAGTCGCAAAGATTTCAGTCGTTTTGGAGCAAAACTAAAAGTCCCCTTCAGTTCCAACTATGAATATCTTTAAATTCCCCCTTAATAATTAATTGTTAATAAACAACCTAATTTTATTTATTTAAGACTAATTTTACCATAATTAAAAAAATAATTGCTAGACTAATGAGTAAGATTTTCCCTAATTAGCAAATTCAAAACCCAATAACAACTTGAAAACCAAACCAAAAAATACAAGAATATTTGAATAAGAGGTTCCTGCATTATATTCGTGGGTAAAATGGATTCATGATTTAACTTTTTTTTGTACAAAAGAGTGGAGGATTGCCGGAGGAGCAAAGCAGGGAAGATATGATCAAAGGAAAACAACAGCTAGAAACTGGTAGGAGAAGAAAGAAAGAAAAAGAAAAGAAGAAAAAATAGAACCTAAAACCCTAAAAAGGAATTTGTCAGAAACCTTTTCTTATCAGAGGGTGAGAGATGTTTCGGCATAGAAGTATCCCCTTATAGGCCCAATGAAGGAAAAGAAATAAAGATATAGCGGCAAACGCCCGCTTCCCCCCCCCCTCTCTATCCTCAAGCTGGAGGATGAGAAGCGAGTTAGAAGAAAAGAACTATGGGGATAGATGGGACACATAGTTCTGAACGATATCCAAGTACAGTATTTGAAGCATCTCAACCCCCCCCCCTTAGGCTAAATCCAATATCAGAGCCAGAAATATCGGAATTAAGAAACAAGTTAAGCAAAGAAGAATTTTTGGAAGGTTAATTTGTTGTTTCGCGATTTGGTCTTGAAGGGAGAGCTGGTACACTCTAAGAAATCGAAGTGTTAAAAATGTGTTAAAAGGGTGTAAATTTAGAATACTCTATTTTTTACACCGTAAAAACACCCAAAAAAGAGTTTTATAAAACCTTGAGTTTTTGTGGCCAATTTAAGGTGTAAATTCAGTGTAAAGTAACACTTTAAAAACACCCTTTGAAATTAAACATGGAAATTTATAATATGACTGGTTTCTTAAATAAGGTCTTTCATTTCCATTAATGTTTGAATATTAGAGTAAAAAATTATTTGTTTAACATTTATTTAAAGATGATATTCATGAAAGAACATATTTTTCCTTTAAGTAAAATAACTAAGAAATTGGTAATCAGGCGGTATTGTACCATTATAAAACACTGCTAAACGTGTTAGGCGACACTCTTACAGGTGTTAGGCGACAATTCTTAACGGTGTTAGGCGACAATTCTTAACGGTGTTAGGCGACACTCTTAACGGTGTTAGGCGACACTCTTAACGGTGTTAGGCGACACTTTTAACGGTGTTAGGCGACACTCCTAATAGTGTTAGGCGACACTCCTAATAGTGTTAGGCGACACTCCTAATAGTGTTAGGCGACACTCCTAATAGTGTTAGGCGACACTCCTAATAGTGTTAGGCGACACTCCTAATAGTGTTAGGCGACACTCCTAATAGTGTTAGGCGACACTCTTAATAGTGTTAAGCGACACTCTTAATAGTATTAAGCGACACTCTTAATAATGTTAAGCGACACTCTTAATAATGTTAAGCGACAGTCTTAATAATGTTAAGCGACAGTCTTAATAGTGTTAAGCGACACTCTTAATAGTGTTAAGCGAAACTCTTAATAGTGTTAAGCGACACTCTTAATGAGATAAAATAAAACTTACTAGAAAAATTAAAAGAATAGAAAGGTTTTTCATTCTTAAATTCCTTATTTTATATTTAGAAGTTACAACGATTCCCTAATATTCTAATAATTCTTGATGTTCTATTATCTAATCTCATCCCTCATCCCTTTAAAAAGGGAATGACCATCGTCTACTACATGGATATTCACGCCAAGTTTTGCTGCGTTTCAAATTTCGTGGGAAATTTAGGTTCTAAAGCGAACCCCTTGCGTACCCAAAAAAATTCTCGAAATAGGAGCGCGCTCAGGCCTGGATTAAAAATGTTGGCGAAGTTACAAGGTTAGGTTTCTGGTTAATTAACGTTAAAGAGTTACCAATAATGAAAATATTTCTTCAGATGGTCATGTTTTTTCCCTCTCATTGATCAGAATTAACAATGGAAACCAACCTTGGAATGTACCATTTGACCGAACTCCCGCACTTAGTTCGCCTTTCCCAAAGTAGGAAACAGCGTCAAAAGACGACACTTTATAGGCTAATTTCCCTCCGATAATAACGGAGTAGCAAGAGAATACCTTGTTTAACGATTTGCTAGCTTATCTAAATATAAAAGAAAGGTGAAATAAGCCATAATCAATAACATATCCTTTGATATTATTGCAAAATGATGCTTCAAAGGATAAACTTATATTTAAATCGACGTAAATAACCAATTTACAGTAAATTGTTGAGATAATAATGGATTTTTAGTGAAAGGTTTGTTTGTATTTCAAATTTATATCAGCAGAAGCAAGCAATATTAGATCAGAGTAAATTTTGTTATTATTAGGGTTTTCAAAATTTATTTTATTCAAAGGAAGCCCAGCACTTTGGGCCCTTTAGGAAGAGTGTGGGCGCCGTGTACACTTAACATTAAATTAACCTTCTTTGTTGCACCATCTATATTTAGTTTAGCTTTTGATTTTTTTTTATATTCATTTCCTTGGTTTTGAATAAATATAGACTAAGTTCATTAATATTGGCATTAGGCAACACCAGACGAAGCCCCGGTCACTACACGTGGAAGGCTGGCCAACTACCACTGCCTCTAACGGTGCTTCTTGGTGTGAGGGAAACTACCTCCGATGGCAGCCCTGCCCAGTGGTGTTTGGTTCTCTTATGGCAATCATCAAATGGTCTCTGATGGTTCTAGGTTTTAAAACCACAACGCTAGTATTTTTATTCTTAAAAAAATTAGGATTGAAGTAATATCAATAGTAGCGCCATGAACGCTGAATCTCTAAAGAGACTGATAAACGGGATAGAGACGTTTGCTCTGTAAAAAAATAAACCATAATGCACCTAAACTTAAACTTTTACTGGTATGATGTTTAAGTTTAAACCATGTAGAGACCATTTTTGGACCTCTAGTCTAGTGTTGACAGGCCAAGATGTGGGGCACTAGCTTTTCTGACATGTTTTATTTTTAGAAAAATTAGAGAACAAAAAGGGTTTTGTTTTTGTAAATAATGTTGTTGTTGAAATTAGGTTAAACGCGTTTCTGGTGCTTGAAAAACTCTTAGTGAAAAGAGATTATTAAATTTAACAAGAACGTCTTAATCTACTGCCTGAATATTACGGCCTCAAAAACCAATTTAATATTTATTGCAGTAGTAGAAATCGGAAACTTTCTGCCTTTTTTCAGAAGGTTTAATACAGGAATGTTTACCGATTTTTCATGCAGTTTTACATTGCATTTTAAGTTGATTAAATGGTCAAATTTATATGCAGACGTTGCACACTTCATCCTAGGAATACCCGTACTTAAAGGGGTACAATTCTGCACGTGAGAAGTTTCCGCCTTATAAGGGAATAAGTTCTCTCAAGGTGAAACCTTGCTATGAATATAGCACTAAATGCTAATAATTCTGCGGAATAGCGAATGCTCAAACATTAATTAAACAGCAAAACCATACGAGTATTCGATATTTCAATTATGCCTCATGAGTGGTCAAAATGTAGCTATCCATAGTATTTTCTCCGTCAATATAGTATTATTACTACTACTATCCTACTAAAAAACTCCCACTCTTAAGGGTGTTATGCGACACTCTGAAAGGTGTTAAGCGACACTCTTAAATGTGTTATGCAACACTCTTGAAGGTGTTATGCGACACCCTGAAAGGTGTTAAGTAAGACTATTAAAGCGGTTATGCGACACTCTTAAAGGTGTTATGCAACACTCTTATAGGTGTTAAGCGACACTCTTAAAGGTGTTAAGCGACACTCTTAAAGGTGTTAAGCGACACTCTTAAAGGTGTTAAGCGACACTCTAAAAGGTGTTATGCGACACTCTAAAAGGTGTTATGCGACACTCTAAAAGGTGTTATGCGGCACTCTAAAAGGTGTTTTGCGACGCTGAGAAAGGTGTTTTGCGACGCTGAGAAAGGTGTTATGCGACGCTGAGAAAGGTGTTATGCGACACTCTGAATGGTGTTACGCGACACTCTGAATGGTGTTACGCGACACTCTGAATGGTGTTACGCGACACTCTTAAAGTGGTTACGCGACACTCTGAAAGGTGTTACGCGACACTCTTAAAGTGGTTACGCGACACTCTGAAAGGCGTTATGCGACATTCTGAAAGGCGTTATGCGACACTCTTTAAAGTGTTATGCATTATCTTAGAGTGTGTGATTTAACACCCTTTGGGTTGTAAACCAACACTGGAAATGGTGTTGAATTTAGCACCATCAAAAAGAGTTAAAAAGGTGTAGACTTACACCCCTATTTCTTAGAGTGTATAAGCTTGTCTACCGGACTGAAACAGTAGATAGCTACGTGTTGTTGGTTAAATTATGGACTTTGTTAGTTTAAAAGGTAAAAAATTTTATTTGGTATCAAAAGGTTTAAGGACTTGGATGGGAGTCGGACCCATGTTATCGCTCTGAGTTTTGGAGGCGAACTGCCAGTTTTCTATTTAGGGTAGAAAGTATTTTCTTTTAGTTCAAAAGAACCGACACCCGCTTCCATTTTAGAAGGAAAGTGCAGGTTCTTTCAATTAAGGATTCTTGGTTATTCTATTTCCATTTTACCTCCTAGGGCCATATATCCTTTTCCTTTACATTAGGGGCTTTGAAGACCATAAGGCTATAGGGAATTGTCAACCTGGTGGCCGAGGTTCGGGAAGGACCTTTTAAGTGGGAAACTAAAACGAGTTGGCAATTTAGAGCAATAAAATCTAAGTGCAGTATATGGTTACAATGGTTACAGAAATTTTAGAGTAAAAATACATAAATCAAGGTTCAAACATTTTCTTTAGGTTAGAAGTAAGTTTTTTCTTAGAATGACAAAAATAGAAATAACAAGGTTAACAATATATAAAAATTATAATCGCGTACATTTGGTTCAAATATTTTACACTCCCCCCAGCAATGCAAAGCATTGCTAAGGGTACAAATTACGCGTGGTCACTTATTTCAAGGTTGTACAAATGCTGCACAGAGCGTCGGATGTGGTTACCGTTTTTGGTTGTTATTTCACACGATCTTATTTTATTATCACGACCGATAATCACTTTCGTTATTAATCCGAGATGCCACATATGGCGCGGTATTTTATCATCATGGATTAAAACCACATCACCGACTTGAAACTCCCTTTTGCTCTCTATTGTTTTTACGTGGTGTGCAGAGCGAAGTTCCATAATATACTCGTGACGCCATCGTCGCCATAGTTTTTCGATGACGGTTTCACGGTACCTTAATCTTTTTACCATTTCGCGGCGCGACGCGGGTACAATCACTTCTTTGTTTTTAAGGGTTAATGGAGGTAAAGAAATGATTCGGCGTCCAAGGAGAAATTCAGCCGGTGTGAGGGGAATAGGTTCATTTATGTCATTGTAAGTGAATGTTATCGGCCTACTGTTTATGAACGCCTCGGTCTCAACCAAGATAGTTTCCAATTCAGTGTATTTTAGGGATGCTCTACCTAGGCATTTTTTAAGGCAGGTCTTTGTGGATCGAACGAGGCGCTCCCACCACCCCCCATACCATGCTGCTCTTTCTACAATGAATTTCCATTTAATTCCTTGTTTACCAAAGAATTCACCAAATTTGTTTTTATCAAGGGCTTGCCAAATGACCCTTAGGTCCGTGTTGGCCTTCTTAAAGGTTTTCGCGTTGTCGGTATACACAATTTGGGGAACACCTCTTCTGGATATAAGCCTTTTAAAGGCTAACAGAAACTCATCTGTACTCAGTGAAGGGACAAGTTCTAAATGAATAGCTCGTGTTACAGCGCACGTGGTTAAACATATATAGACCTTCTGATTCCCAGTCTCGCCCTTTGCTATTAATGGTCCCGCAAAGTCTATGCCTATGATAGAAAATGGTTGGCATTGTTCGATTCTATCCTTGGGCAAGGATGCGGTAGGTGTCTCACCAGCCTTAACGTCTAGCCTCTTACAAGTGATGCAACTTTTAATGACGCTTCTCGCGATTTGCCTTCCGGCGGGTACCCAATATCGCTCTCTCAACTGTGTGACCGTATCAGATATTCCTCCGTGGTGTACTTGTGTGTGGCTTCTTATAATCAGTAATTTGGCAAATTTTTGACCCTTGGATATGATTATAGGATGTTTTTCTATGTATGATAATGACGATTCTACTAATCGACCCCCCACGCACAAGATGTCATCATCATTCAATTTTGGACTTAGGGTGGCTATTTTGGAATGGGGATGGATGGTTTCGCCTTTCTTTAGTTTTCTAATCTCTACTCCATAATCTTCGAGTTGTATAGATCTGATCCATAGCAATTCCATCTGTTGCATTTCTTCTGCTCTAATTGGTCCTACCTTCGTGTTTAAGCCAGTTATATCTAAACCTGTCTTAAGGAATATGAATCTAAACAGGTATGCCGTGATACGCAATACTTTATTTAGATGGTAGAATTTTGAGAGATCAATTAAGTTTTGCAATCCTAATCTTTTTGTAATATTTATTGCAAGGATTAACTTCCTTCTTTCACCAACTACGGTATCCAAATCTCTCTCGGATGGTTTAACTTCATTGGGCCAGGTAGTTTCGGGATTCTTAAGCCAAGTGGGACCTTCTAACCATATACTTTCTTTTTGTAGTAGATTCCCCGCGGGCACTCCCCTAGTTGGCCAGTCTGCCGGGTTATCCTTACCGGGGCAGTGGAACCAACTTCTCTTATCCGTCAATTTCTGAATTTCTATAGCCCTGTTTGACACGAAGGGTTTCCATTGATTTGTGTCCCCTGTCAGCCACGCGAGTGCTATCATAGAATCGGTCCAGTATACCGTTTTCGCTAGCTTGTCTGGGAAAACCTGTTTTACGTTGTTTGTCAATCTTGCTCCCAATAAGCAACCCATAAGTTCTAGCCTTGGCAAGGTTAGGTCATTTTTAAGGGGGGCTACGCGCGATTTGGCCGCCACCAAATACACACCTACCTTTTTAGTTATCGTAACGTATCTAATGTAAACGCAGGTGGCGTATGCCTTCAAGCTAGAGTCACAGAAGCAGTGTAATTCAAACTCCGCGATCTCCTCATTGGTTTTAAAGAAAAGGTGTCTTTCGAATTTGGTTTCATGAATGAGCGGCAGTTCTTTTACCCAAGTTTCAAAATACACTTTGGTTTCCTTGGGAAGCTCCTCGTCCCAATTTTGCTTCAATTCCCATAGCATTTGTAACAGCATCTTTGCTCTAATTGTATACGGGGAGAGTAGGCCTAGCGGGTCGAATATTTGAGCGATAAAACTAAGGACTTGCCTTTTGGTTATTTTCATATTTTGGCTAACTTTAATAAGGTTAGAAAAGTCGAAGGTGAAGTTGTCAGTGTCGGGGTTCCATTTTATTCCTAACACCTTGTTCTCAATGGTTTCATTGTTTTGCTCAAACAATTTTGGTTCCTTCTTACTGTCGTGCTTGGTCCATATCTCTCTTAATTCTAGGGAATTCGTTCCCCATTTTCTAAGCCTCATACCCGCATCATTCATTAATTTCGCGGCCTCTACTGATACGGTGTACCCCTTTTCTACGGATTCTACTGAGGTGATAAGGTCATCAACATAAATGTCGTTTAACACATTTTTTAGGAGCTCGGGGATATACTTGTTCTGCATAATGTGGTGCTTAATAGTGCAGCTTAGCTGAAAAGAGCTTGACGTTACCCCAAAGGGAACGCGGGTCATTCGCAGTATAATGTAATGACCCTCTTTTAATTTTCCTTCCTCTTCAGCGAACCAAATAAATCTGACTGAATCTTTGTCTGGGTTATCCAATGCAATTTGCAAGAAGGCTTTCTCTATATCGGCAACTATGGCCACTCTATTGCATCGGAATCTTAATAAAAGTAATAGTAAATTTGGGTTTAAATTGGGGCCGGAAAGAAGACAATCGTTTAAGGAGGGCTTCCCATACGCATGCGATGACCCATCTAATACAACGCGGAGCTTGGTGGTTTTTACATTCTCCCTTATCACCCCTTGGTGTGGCATGTAATAAGTGCCAGGTTTGGATAAATTTACCTGTTCATTTGGGACTACCTCTGCTATACCTAGCTCCAACTGTTCATCAATAACTGCCTTGTATTTTTGGTAATATTCGGGATCTTTGATGAACCTTTTCTCTAAGGATTGAGCTCTTTTCATAGCAACTGAGAAGTTATCTGGTAAGGATTCCTTGTCAACTTTCCACGGAAACTTGACAACATAACGACCTTGATCATTATCAAATTTGATATCATCAAAGAACGTGGTAAGGGCCTGGTCATTTGGATTATCTTTGTATTCGGAGCTTTGTATCCCCAAAGTTTCCAAATCGAAAAAGGTTTTTAGTGTTTGATTAACGCGTTTTTCCCCTAAACTAATCAACATAGTGGTTACGGATTGATTGGTTTTTTCCAAGGTGTAAGTTTTTTCCAGCCCACTTAAACACCATCCCAGTTTAGTATCTAAGGCCATAGTACGAGGTCCTAATCTAACACTATTATCATTTACTACCGCCCAGTAGAAGTCAGCTCCGATGAGTATGTCTATATCTGGTCGGTCTACGTTATTCTCTATTGTTGGTCCGTTTGCTAATTTTATGCCTTTCAACTCAAGAATTTCTTTAAATTGCGTGCCACTAGACGTTGAAATATCGTAAGTTAGGAAATTTTGGACAGTGGCAATAATTTCTACGGTATTGGAGGGATATTCCATATTTTCTAACATAATCCTGACCCTTTTTTGTTTAACTTGGCGCGGGTCTTTATTTCCGAAACTGAAAACGTCTATGTCACTCTCTCCGACAATAGGTAGGTTCAACCTTACGGCCAACTCTTCTTTTATGAAACTTCCCTGGCTCCCCCCATCCAAGAAGCATTTGGTAACCGCGGCCTTTTTAGGTTGGAGAGGGTTCTTAGCTATAGATACAACTCTCTGGAGTATTACCCTTTCGTGGTAGGAGTCTATGGGGGCTAGAGCCATAGTTACACTCTTTACTGCAGTTTGGTCCTGATTATTTGACTGATTGTAACTTGTAAAGTATGTTTGTGGGGCATTTTGTACGTTAGCATGCATTGGGGTATGGTGAAGGGTTTGGTTAATTCCTTGATCTTGAACTTCGTAACGTTCTTGGTTTTGGACTTGTGTTGCTAACTGGGTTCTATTGTTATTAATCGGCCTTTTGTGTACCGGGTTTTGTTCGCATACGGAATAATTATGTCCCCTATTACATGATTTACAAGTCTTAAATCTAGACCTACACATTGATGAGTCGTGATATAAGCGAAGGCAAATGAAGCACCGGCCGCTATCTCTTACTATAACCTTTTTTTGGTCAAGGGTATAATTTGGACAATTTATAGTTTTGTGACTGTTATTTTTACAGAAGATGCAATATACGAATTCCTGGGCTTGATTTGGTTGGTGATTAATGCCTGTTGCTAATTGGGAAGCTGAAGGTCTATAATTTACAGGATTTCCATACTTATTTTTGATTTTGAACCTATCTTGGGATTTGTCCGAATGAGGGGCGTTATCTGATTTAGAATTATTTCCTATTAGTAAATCTGCCATCTCTCTGCTTTCAACTTGTCCCCTCATAAATTCTATGAGCTCATCAGGGTCCCACATCGAGCCATTTGTGGAGGGTTTTCTTTGGGCGCAATACGCGGTTCTGATATCATTTGGCAAGCATGATAATATTTTTGGGCAAAATCCTTCAGCCTTAACTTTAGTATCGTATCCTAACCCCTTGAGACTTCGAATGCTCGTTTCACAGATATCTAAAAGGTTTCGGAGGGCTTTGACATTCTTTGAATTTACTACCGGCTGAATTTCTCTCAACTTTTCACAGTGCAAGTGAATCCCTAATTCATTCTTTTCGTACCTCCTTTTTAATACCGCGACCGCATCATCATACGATTGATCGACTTCATCATACCCATCAATAGCCTGAAGGGCTTCCCCTTTTAAATAACTGGTTAAATAGATAAATTTCTCTACCTTTGAAATATTTTGTTTTTCAACAATGGAGCTAAATCGCCCCCAGAAACTGTTCCATTTGGTATGGTCTCCTGAGAACGCGGGAATAGTTATTTCGGGTAACTTTGGTTGCGTACGTTGCACAACAGTCTGTGGATTTGTTGAGATGTTTGGTTGGTTGTTCAACGCGATTATGTGCGTCGATCCTGAGTAGCTAGAAGCTGATGATGTGGCTCCGGTGATTTGGTGACCTTTTCTAACGGCTCTATCCGCCTTTAGTTTAATCGTTGCTAGGTCTTCTTTAAAGGATATTGCACTGTCCAGTTCCTTCTCTAACATATCGTCGTCTGTTATAAGGCCTTGAACTTTTGCGTCAGCTATGGTTAGATCATCTTCTTTGCTATGCAAGATGTTTAGTGAATCTTCGATCTCATCAATATCGAGGGATGTGGCTTGTAGTAAGCTTTTTATGATGTTTATTCGCCTGGTTGCCGCATTCTTAGCACTCTTTTGTTCTACTTTTGCGAGTTTAAGAGGGTCCGATGCGTTCACTGCCATGATTGCGGCCGAATTAGCGGCATTAATTGAGGTCTGGGTGTTTCTTTTTGTCTGGTTGTTTCCAGACGTTGGTGGATTTATCTGGTTTTGTCCAGAGGTGGTTCCATTGGTTTGGTTAATTGCCGAGGTGGTTGGATTCGTTTGGCTATTTCCTGTGGTGTCGGCGTTTTGATTGTTGGTCGGATCGGACATTATATGGTCAGCTGGTCAGGAGATCCCGGGTTTCGCGTACCATGAAGAATTTTTGGAAGGTTAATTTGTTGTTTCGCGATTTGGTCTTGAAGGGAGAGCTGGTATAAGCTTGTCTACCGGACTGAAACAGTAGATAGCTACGTGTTGTTGGTTAAATTATGGACTTTGTTAGTTTAAAAGGTAAAAAATTTTATTTGGTATCAAAAGGTTTAAGGACTTGGATGGGAGTCGGACCCATGTTATCGCTCTGAGTTTTGGAGGCGAACTGCCAGTTTTCTATTTAGGGTAGAAAGTATTTTCTTTTAGTTCAAAAGAACCGACACCCGCTTCCATTTTAGAAGGAAAGTGCAGGTTCTTTCAATTAAGGATTCTTGGTTATTCTATTTCCATTTTACCTCCTAGGGCCATATATCCTTTTCCTTTACATTAGGGGCTTTGAAGACCATAAGGCTATAGGGAATTGTCAACCTGGTGGCCGAGGTTCGGGAAGGACCTTTTAAGTGGGAAACTAAAACGAGTTGGCAATTTAGAGCAATAAAATCTAAGTGCAGTATATGGTTACAATGGTTACAGAAATTTTAGAGTAAAAATACATAAATCAAGGTTCAAACATTTTCTTTAGGTTAGAAGTAAGTTTTTTCTTAGAATGACAAAAATAGAAATAACAAGGTTAACAATATATAAAAATTATAATCGCGTACATTTGGTTCAAATATTTTACAGGATTCATCGTTCAGAAATAATTTCACGAAAATACGGCGATGACGTTCTATTTAAAAACCATTAGGTACTTAATTAAGCCTAAATTGGTCAGTTGAAATGTATTTAAAACTGTGTAAAAAAAAACGAAGATTGCCATAATAATCATGCGTGCCAACGAAAAAGTATGCCTTTACTTACCAAATTTGGGTTGACGGTAATTTTTATTTAATAACTATTTAAAACCTTTCAGAAACTAAAAAACTTGTTCAAAACACTTAAACTAATTTAAATCCACTTAATTTTGATTAAAATACTCAATTAGTACTCGTAATTAACTTTAAACTTACGTAAAAAAATCTCCCCAAACATTCGCAAACGCATACAATAACGGCGCGTTTTTGAAAAATTAGGCTTAACGCTTAGGGAATGATTTGGATTCTACCCGGTTTAGCTCAGTTCAGTTCGGCCAAAATTATACCTTCCGCTTAATTTCCCGCTTTTTACGTAAAACTCAACTAAAAATTACCAATTTTAGCGTTTTGGCTGGAAAAATATTTAAAATTAGCTGAAAATAAAACGGTTTTGAAACCACGTTAATCAACTACTTTTCGTCACCTCGAAAAACTTTAAAAATAGGCATACGCTCTAAAATATCACCAACAAGTAACCACTGAAAAGTAGGGCAAATTTTGACGTAAAACACGATTAATCCGTGGAAATAGTGCTGGTGGAACCGTGCGACATTAGACTCATATAAAAAATCTTTATCGGTAAACTTGTTTTCTCAGTAAAAGAGAAAAGGGGCGCGTAGAGAAAAAGAAAAACCTTCATATTCCGATAGTGTAACCTACCCAAAAAATAGTAGCATAAGTAACATAATAAACAGCCCTTGTTAAAGTTAGCTAATGTGGGTGACAATAAAGTATGTCCAGTTGAAAAAAATTCCCTTAAAGGGAGTGTACATTAGCTCGTAGCTGCAAGGCATGACGTTATGCGATTGGTCAGAGGTGCAACATTTAATTTATGGATAAAATCTGAATCCGTTTTGGTTCTGAGATATTTCACTATCTACATCATTCATACGTGTCTTATAATTAATAAAGAAATACATTTTAAAATTTCACTCCTTTTTTAAAATGTGTCTTCCCTTCGTTGCTACGACTTGTTAGAAATCCCCGAAGAAAAGAAAAAAGAGTTTTGGCGGGAAAGACCCCTAGTATCTCGGCGGGAGTGCCTTGGACTAAGGAGAACGCGAGGAGGGAAGGGATAAAGGGCGAAAAAGTTATTGGACTTTCGGATAAGCGGTTCCCAAGTTTGTTGGTTATTTCTTTTTGGGCACAGTCTGATGGGAGGGGGAGAAAAAAAATCTCATCCAAGATGCGGACTGAAGACTGAGGACATGTGAAGTAAAAGAAAAAAATAACAGAGACTGAGGGAAAGGATGGAAAGATGCTTTAAAAAAACCCTGGGAAAAAACGATCACGGATGGCGAGTAAAAATGGGAAGGTTTTAAAGGTCTACTAGAACAGATCCCAACAAGAGAACACGTGACCATATCCAAATAACTATCTATTAAAACTATCTAAAATAACGTTCTAAGACAAAACGGAGTACAAGAGTATTAAATTCAAGATCTTGATCCCCCCCCCAAAAAAGGAAAACATTTTAAAACGCGTTATTCTCCATAAATTACGACTAGTTTAACCATTTTATCAGCTCTTTAAGGGAAAAAATTAACTGGGGGTTGCAGGCAAGGCAATAGATGGAAAAAATATCGAATGGCCAGCCCTATGACTATGGCTTAGATCTTTCTTTTGAGAAAGAAAAGCTCGCTGCGAGCGTGGTCAGAACCTAGAGAGATTCCAAAAAGAAAAGAAAAGAAAGGCGGGTTCAGATGGCTGAGAGAGGAGACAGGGTGAGGTGAGGTTTGAGGGATAGGACTCGAGCTAGCTCTCTATCGAACACTACTGACAGCTTCATTCTCGCTAGAAGATGGATGTCTAGAAATTATGCAGCACCAGTGGTTAGGTTTCAAAATAAATCATTCCTTTTTTTTGCGTGGTGCCGAGTTTGAATTGCATTCCATCCCCCTCCCGCCCCCCCCCCAAAAAACTACTACCAGAAAAATAAGAACCAGACTTGGAGAAAAGAGTCTACTACGTAGTTTTAGATCTAGATTGACCATGAAAAAATATATAACATCAGCGGTTACTGCTTTCATATGGTTACCCCCGCGCATTTTTTGACACGTTTCAATCGCAAATGGATGCGAATAAGTTGCGAAAATGTCGGCCTACCGCTACCCATAACCATAATGCATTGTATAGTTAATAAAGTTCCTTAAAATATATAAGCGTATCTTTGTTATAGGTTAAGACAAGAATTTTCATAATAATGTTGACCTTTGACCCACTCCTTATTAAAAAAAATTAAAAATAAAAATTACAATACCTTTAGAAATCCCGCCATCCTTTGCAAACAATTCAATCCCGCTAAAATATTCTGTGAATATACATATGAAAGAATATTTGTAAAAGATAATTTACTTTTAATTAAAATTAAATTAAGCGCAGTAACTATAGCAAATGTAGAATAAAATAATCGAAGAAAGAAAAGCCAGTACAATCCAAAGAGCAATGCGTAACAAAAGGAAAACACCAAAAAGAAAAGTTCAAAGGCCAACTCTAAACCGAATAGGCCAATACCAATGCAAGGAGCAATAATCAAGGATACCCAATTCAATTGCGTAATTCCAAACAACCCTTAAGTTAAAATAGGCCTTCTTTCGCAGTAGAGCAATCTCAATCCAAGCGATTAATCGTCTAGAGACATTTTTGCGGGAACCAACCGATCTTTCATTCAAAGGCGGGAAGGTAATATCCGCGTGTGCCAGAATATTCATGGAGCTTGGCTAACATTAATCAAATTGTCACCCCAAGATTCAACCTCCCCCCCCCCCATGCCCCATAACGGACCAAAACCATTCTCTAGCTGGAGTGACAAAATTCAAAAGGGAAAAGTAAAAAAGAAAAAAAAACCCCATCGGATACATTCATGAGTTTGCAATTATTTATATAGTTTAAAAGGCCACTACCAAGTTTAAATTTCACTGACAAGAGACAGGGGGGGGGTAATTTTGGGGGTAACACCTCTTGAATGGGGGAATTCAAGTTTAGTTTTTCCCTTATCCAGGCATTTTAATGATTTCTTTTTTCTGGCCTTAAGATTTGACAAACGATTTTTTTTAATATAGTAGAAAGAGAAAATTGCTTCCCCAGAGATTCCATGGAAGGAATAATTTTTTATATATAGAAATATCATCGTAAAGGGTTGGCTCAACTTACTGACTTTGGAAGAAAAAAAAGGTTTGGAATATTCAACAAGACTCAAATTCCCGCGGTTTTGAAATTAATTATAGTTAAAAAAATAAAATAAAATGGAATTTAAAGTAGCGATCTTATAATTCCAAGCTAATCAGGGTCGCTGAAGCGTAGAATTGATTTTTTTTTTTTTGGAAACAAGCAAATGAAGTGAAGAGAAAAAGCGTAAAAATTTCCGTCATAAGTTTATAAGATACTAGGTGTTACCCGCGGCGTCGCTCGCGTGTAATAAGCACTTCTATCAAAAGGATAGAAAGAATGGGTAGATTTTACTGATGACTAATATTTTGTAGCACCCTAGGAGCGAAGGCACTCGTCGTTGCCCGTCAGCCCGTCGGGACATTTTTTATTACTTTTCACGCGGACATTATTCTATAAAGAAGGCTTTTAAGTTTTTGGCCGCCATTTAAAAAGATGGCAACAAATCGAACCCAAAAGACCATTCAGCCCATCTATAGGTTAAAGGAAACCAGTGTACTAAATATTTTTGAAATCGGCTGAAACGCGCGTACTTTGTTGCATAGAGAAGATTTTTTACATTTCTGGGCGCCATTTTTTAAGATGGCGACGGATTGGAAAAATATTTCTTAGTACGCGCCTACTACTTATGAATAACGTTCCTGCAAATTTTCAGCCTTCTAGGGCAAGCGGTTTGGGCTGGGCCTTGATTATCAGTCAGTCTGTCAGTCAGTCAGTCAGGACTTTGATTTATATAGATATAGATGTTCCTTCCATAAGTATGACATAACCTATACTTCGTAATGCTTGAGAGCTAGTTCGAGAACGACGCGAGAATTGACTACACGCGGTTTGTTTTGCAGTCCATTCTGCACTAAGCCATTGAACTTACGCTAGCATGCATTAAAAATAAAAACTTCTATCAAGAAATCCCATGCAAAGCTAAAAAGCATCATGCCTAGAATTGTAAGTTTATATTACCCAAAATAAATTCTTCCAAATTGATGCTATATTATTCCTTTATTTTTCTGATTTTTATTTTTTTTTTCCCATGATTTAAGTAAGGTTATTTCCTTAGTAACCTTAATAACTCAACTGAAACATCGATAGGTTGCACCTTTTCGATGGAGATACAAAACACTCGAAATTGTCCTTTTTGCAAACTATCAGCTGTTAAATTACAAAAGAAAAAACAAAGAAAACGGATTTTACTTCAAGTTTACCATTAATATTCAACCTGAAATTAACTTATTAGAATTAAATAACAGAATAATTCGCACCTTCTCTAGAGGACGAATAAGCTCTGCAATGAGCAATAACTTGACGTCTAATTTCACTACGACTGCACAAATAACGGAACAACAAAATCTTTCCATTAGTTTCCTTGTCACCCTTCTTATGAACGTTCCACTGTAATTAAACCATAAAGGGAACGTTATTATTTAATGAAAAAGGGAACAATACTATTTAATTTTACATTCAAGAATTAAAATTAAAATTCAAAGATTACATTAAAAAGAAGAAGAAGAAGAAGAAGAAAAAGAAGAAGGAAGAAGAAGAAAAAGAAGGAAGAAGAAGAAAAAGAAGAAGGAAGAAGAAGAAAAAGAAGAAGAAAGAGAAGAAGAAAGAGAAGAAGAAAAAGAAGAAGAAAAAGAAGAAGAAGGAAGAAGAAGAAGAAGGAAGAAGAAGAAGAAGGAAGAAGAAGAAAGAAGAAGAAGAAGGAAGAAGAAGAAGGAAGAAGAAAGAAGGAAGAAGAAAGAAGAAGAAGGAAGAAGAAGAAGAAGAAGAAGGAAGAAGAAGAAGAAGAAAGAAGAAGGAAGAAGAAGAAGGAAGAAGAAGAAGGAAGAAGAAGGAAGAAGGAATAAGAAGAAGAAGAAGTAGAAGAAGAAGAAGGAAGAAGAAGAAGAAGGAAGAAGAAGAAAGAAGAAGAAGAAGGAAGAAGAAGAAGGAAGAAGAAAGAAGGAAGAAGAAAGAAGAAGAAGAAAGAAGAAGAAGAAGAAGAAGGAAGAAGAAGAAGAAGAAAGAAGAAGGAAGAAGAAGAAGGAAGAAGAAGAAGGAAGAAGAAGGAAGAAGGAATAAGAAGAAGAAGAAGTAGAAGAAGAAGAAGAAGTAGAAGAAGAAGAAGAATATTTTATACCCAATTAAAATGTAATCCTCCACGTTCAGATGAAGCAACAGCTAACAAATCTTGCCATTGACGTTCGGAGATATTCAACAAATGTTTAACATTGACTCCGGTGCAATGAGCGGTGACTTGCAAGCTTCCATCATCCAAAATAAACTTGGCTTTAGCGGGCGGTATTTGACTGGCCTGACCAACACACTCCAAGATTTCCACCGATAAAACTCTAATGACAGTACTAAGCGACCTGAATGGTTGATTGTCATTAACGTGCATAAAGTACTTCAAAGGCGATGGGCTTCTACAAAAGAAAACAAACAAAACGTACAACAATTAGCAATCAACCAATTGAATCTATCAATGGTGTTTAATCTTACTTTGTAGCATTCCAGAAGCTTTCTTCAATTATAGCGTTTTTGTCTACCACTTGAAGACCGAATCTCTTGGCCGATTTCAAATAATACGATCCACTTTGTTGGGCTTTTAAAACCTTTACACCCGATAAAAGAACGTAACTTCCGGGTAATAACCCATAAAGAGTCCAATCCGGGTGACTTTCAGTGATGTACAGAGTTAAAGTGGCGGAAGTGTTTTCTTTGTCAGCTAAAACCAAACTTATTTGCAATGGAGGATCAGATTCTAAACAGAAAAATTATAAAATTATCTTTAATGAACATTAAAAAAAATGGTATTTGAAGATAAATATTAAATACCATTTTTCATTTCTTTATTTTTAACAATCCACTTTTCCTTTACAAATCCTTCAACCTCAATTGAATCAAATGGATTGTAAATTTCGCTAAAACACAATAGTAATTAGAAACACTTTTTAACTTAGATTTTATTTTAATTTAATTAATAGTTACCCATGAGTCGCCACTTCGTCTATCGAATGATATTTGGTAATGAAGGAACAGAAGCAAGCTTCCTTCACTAGTTTAATTTTAGTATCCTGAAAACAAAAGAGTCCATTTTAAATTAATTAAACGCCGATTAAAAATAAAAAATACTACCTTTTTATCCAAAGGGGTAGTTGAATGTTTTGGGCATAATTCCTCAGCTTCTCCATAGGGTTGAATAATAGTCCCTTTGACCAACGTCATTGGATTATTGGAATAGATGAATCTCCTTATTTCGGTAGTAACTTCCTCAATCTGTACCTTAACAGGTATCTTGACCAGTACTGCCTTGCCAACTTCAAACCAAGGATACAAAGAAAGACACTCGTTGCTAACCAACAAATCCTTCTTTCTTCTTTCAAGAAAGTCAGGCAAGTTACTGGCAACGTCACTATCAAAGATATCGTCAAACTGGAAGCCAACGTCTTTTCTGTAATCAGGATCTCTTTGATCCATTTCCACGACAATGTTACTGATGGTAACTCCCTCCACAATGAATTGATCCTTCCATTCGTCATTACTTAAGACTGGGAGGGATTTCTTCCTTGGTAAAAATACTTGACAGATGTTCATTGAGACTTCAGTTCGTTTCTTCTCTTCTTTTTCATTCACGGGTATTTTTCTTTCTTTCTCGTTAAGGGAAATGATATCAGTGTCTTTGACCAGAATGTAGGTATGAGGAGAAGAATCCGTCAGGTTGCTCTTCTCCGTGACAACTTCGTAAGTTGAAATGGCCACCAAGTGGTTCAAGTTACTGCCTTGGCGTTTATGAGATACAGGGCACAATGAGATGAGTTTCTCCTCGTCTTGAGAATTTGATGAGGTTCTAATGATAGTGCAAGGAATGGCGCAAGACTGATCGTGAAGGTACACTGAACCATCCTCAGTGTTTGTAAGACAGCCAACTAGAACCTACAAATCAAGATGAGATGATTAGTAAGATAGCTTTTAAGCTACCTTACTATTTGATGAAGTACTTTTTTATTTTTATTAGTCGACGTAAGTTTGGAATATTTCCACGTTTTGAGGGTAATAAACGTGGCCTTTTTGGCTTCCATTAGAATGGTTTCCAACAACGGGAAACTAACATCTTTCTGCAGACAGCCGTCTCTTGTGGCCAAGCAGACATGAGGGCGGGACACAAACTCGTTCAGAGCAGAGTAAGTGAAGTCCGAGGTCAAGAGCGACCCCTCAATCAAATGGCCACAGTTAAGTAGAACAGCTAGCAAACCATTGGCAGTTGTCAAGCTAAAATGATACCCAAGTTTAAGCTGCAATGCTTAGGTTAAAGGGGGATATCTTTTTTTTTCGTACTTATTTTGGTATTTTTCACATTGCAAAAGCTGCTTGTAAGACATGAGAGTGGGGCATAGTTTAGAATTGAGAGTGGTTATGATATAATTGAAGGTTTGAAGAGACTTATAACCAATGCCCATGCAACAAATTAAATTGGAAAGCATGGTGATTGTGCTATCATCATTAACATTGCCAGATATTTGGCACTTAATATTGGTTAAACCACAACATAATAAAGCTTGTTCCTGTAAATTAACTTAAATTATAGACTACGCAAGAATGGGGTGACATTAACTCGGGGGTTCTACCTTTGGAGACTTAAATAAATGGGTTCTTTCAATGAGAACATCATCTCCAACATTAAAATTGGGAATTTGTGTACTGGATTTCAAATAGATGGTACAAAGTGTTACAGTATTGTCTAGTTCGTAGATACAAAGGTTCTTATCAACAATCTTGGTTACTGATCCCTGTTGAGTTGTAATCAAGAGATTTAATTTGACCTATGTAACCCCCCCCCCCATAAGCAGCAAAGGCTTAGCAAAAATTACTTTATAAGTAATGAGACTCTTATCCTCCAATATGTAATTATCTTTAGGTTCATTGGTTATAGAACCAATATTAATTTTACGCAAGACAGATGCTTTTGTAGTCATTAGCATTGAAACTTCAGATTTACCCTAATAAACCCATTATTCAATTAATATACTACACCATAGGAAGTTAACTACCATTAACTAGCGTACCATTGTCAAAATACAAGATTTTAAATCATGTAACTCGTATGTTTCACCATTAATTATATGATCTCTCCATGAGAAATGTTCTTCATCCTGAAAAATATCAGAACCGGAAAAAATAGGCTTAACGCCAATCCCTAAAAATGGCCTCTTTTCCTTTAAGCTCCCCCGCCCCTCTACGGAACTTAATATATAATATTAATTAGTTAATTTTCAATTAAGTTACTTTAATTAACACATCAACGCATTCGTCCTTTGTTAAAAACTTCATTATAAATGAATTTCCTGGACATTTTAGCCTAGAAAAAAAAATTAAATTCGTAAAAAATGAGCCAAGGCTTAGTGACGCATCAACAAATTTAACTTGAACAAAGAAAGCGTAATTAAAAAACTTATAACATACCGAAATATATGACTAAACGCGACTATCGTTCCTTTAATAAACATTTTACAAATTTTCAGTTGTAATCAATAGTTAGTCTTCAATTAACACGACTAATTTGAGAAATTAACCGGTCTGGCACGATGCTACTTTTCATTTGATTTTTGTCAAATTTTTTTATCAATTTTCTACGATCAAGGCATAGCCCACTTGATCACGCTGGCTGCACGCGCTATAGAAGCCCGCTCAATCGACCCTAAAAATGAGAATAGAGTGCTGTCAGTTGTGACGTCAGATCCAAGGTTAAACGTCACGAGTCTGCCTTTAGCAATGGGCGGCCATGACAGTTACCGTTTTTTCTTTATGGGAAAACAGCATGGGTGACGTCACACCGGCGCTTCTGACAGCACTCTATAACATAGGTTCGGTCTAAAATTCAAACCCGTCTGGTTTTAACATGGGCGTCTATGGGAGGGGACCAGTTTTTTCAACGTTTTTGACAATATTAGTGCATCTACTGGTTCAAATCTCTTGAATTTTTAATGAGACGTGAATTGAAAGGTTTGATATTATCTTGTAAAATTTAAAGTCTTCAGCTATAATAGTTTATTTCTATAAAAAATAAAAATCATCACATAGTAGAGAAATTGAAGGGGCAAAATTCTCTACTATGTGATGGTTTTTATTTTTTATAAAAAAACTATTAAAGCTGAAGGCTTTAAATTTTACAAGATAATATCAAATCTTTCAATACACGTCTCATTAAAAATTAAAGCGCGTCACTACCTCCTATATAGGAGGTAGTGAGCGCGTGCACTGCCGTGCAGCCAGTGTGCGTGATCAAGTGGGCTATGATCAAGGGGGTTGAAAATATTTTCTCCCCGTCCAAAGTTTCCACCAATAGGAGGCCAAAGTAATAAAGTATAAAAAGCAAAACGGAACCTTGCTGGAGAATATTTTCCATTACCTCGTTCGGCATTAACACGTTGATAACGCGATTTACGTCCTAATAATTAATTTTGAGCTCGATAAATTAAATTTTAGTTCATTCAAATTACTGCATTTATTGTTCAATATCAAGATGTTTTGGGGTAATTATGTTTTTCTTATTAAAACCTATGGGGCGAAAAGCCGGCAAAGCCAAGGCTTATACCTTCTTTGTCATGCTCGGGCCTTGGTCTCCCACATGGCCCTCGTGGGTCACAAATCTCTTGTTATGTAGGATAGTTATTAATTTTAGTTAATTATCTTTAATTGTTACGTAGGAGTAACGATAGAAAGCGGGAAGAAGTACTCCCAAATAGTGGAGGCATCATATCACTTGTCAATGGCAGCTCTTGAAGCAAATCTGCTTCGTAAGTATCCCCTCCTCAATCAAAAAGTATTTACCGGGTTTTTCTTTAACCTTTCTTGGTTTTTTTAAGTTCCCCGAGAAACGAGTAAATTTGTATCAGTCATGTTAGAGCACCAAAAATCAGATTTTGTTCTTTGCACTCTCGAACATGGCAAAAGTCTACAAGCCAATTTAGACCTAATGTTTGAAGAAGGGGAAGAAGTCACGTTTTACTTATCGGGAGAGGGAACAGTCCACTTGACAGGATATTTAGTTGGAGATATGGGCGATGATTCCAGTAGTAGTGATGAAGAAGAAACTGAGCAAGTTCCTGCGACTAAATCTCCCCAAAAATCCCCCAAATCCAAGGGCAATACTAGCGCCATTTTAGCAACGGAAAATGATTCCGAAGATGAGGATGATGATGACTGGTCTCCCTCGGCAGTTCTAAGTATGAACTTTGTGAAAGTTTGATCTAGTATTTGAGCTAATCTTTTTTGGTTTATTGCAGATGCTTCCGGAAAAAGGCCATTAACTGGCAATGAAAACAATAGCGCTAAGAAAAGCAAAAATGATGCAACATCCCCTGATAAGAAATTAAACCTATCCAAGAATGGAAAAGCTCTCTTTGCTCAAAAAGATGAATCTTCTGATGATGATGATGATGATGACGATGATGATGATGACTTTTCAGATCTAGATTCTGATGACATCTCTGATTTGGAGGATGGTGACATGGAAGGAGATGAAAATGATGAAGAGGATGATGAAGATAATGATGACAGTGAAGATGGAGACGCTTCTGCAATCAATCCTTTTGGTATTGATCTTGTTATTGCCATTGCCATTTTTCTATGAGATTTAAATGTTTTTGTCCATCTTTTTTTTTTTAATAGGTATTAACAAGAAAAATGCTGGAGAAACTCCAGTTTCTAGCAAGAAGAAAAAGAAGCAACAGCAACAACAACAAATTGTTAAAGGTCAAACTCCTCAAGGCAACAAACAACAACAAAAGAACCAGACTCCCCAAAGTGGTGGTAAAGGAAACAAGCAGCAGCAGCAATTAAACACTTCCCAACAACAACAATCGGGAAAGAAGAATCAGAACCAAAACACTCCTCAACAATCCGGAAAGAAAAATCAGAAAGAAAACAGTAACACTCCTCAGCAATCTGGAAAGAAAAATAAGAGTCCTAATCAACAACAGAATCAATTATCTAACAAGAAAGGAAAAGGGGGTGCTGAAAATTCCTTCAATGGGGGTCAAACACCCGGAGGAAAGAAACAAAAAAAGGTTAATAAGTCAATCAATAAAAATTAAGATTTGTGTCACATTTTTTTTTCCTCGTTCATTTTATTTCTTGAAATAAACTTTTTCCTTTTTATTATCTTGAATCTTTGTCGTTATTAGCAAGATCAGCAACAAACTCCTAGTAATATTCAATTAAACAAAAGTGTAAGCTCCCGAAACTTAAAACTTAAAATTCTATTCTTCAATTAAATTGGTTTAAAACTAATTAAAATTAATTATTTTTAATTAAAACTTTAGCAACAACAAACACCTAAAACCGGGGGAAAGGCCAAAAAGGTGCAAGGTGGTGTTCAAGTTGAAGATTTATTGGAAGGGAAGGGTCCGGTAGCCAAACCTGGAAAATATGTAATTAATTAACAATTAAAGGTGGAATTCATAAACGTTGGACGCAACGCAATTTAGTACAGGCAAAGGCAGGGCGTTGTGCGCAAACTTCTGCCTTTTGCGCATGACGCCCTGCCTTTGGCTGTACTAAATTGCGTTGCGTCTGACGTTTATGAATTCCACCTTAAATTTGTTGAAAATAAGGTTCTCCTTATAAGGAAGTTTAATATTTTGACCTAGGTTCACGTATACTACACTGGAAAATTACCTAACAACAAAGAATTTGATAGTTTAACGAAGGGCAAACCTTTTGGATTCCGATTAGGAAAGGGAGAAGTTATTAAAGGCTGGGATGTTGCTTTAGATGGCATGAAAGTCGGAGGAAAGAGGAAGATTGTTGTACCACCTAGTATGGGTTACGGTCAAAAATCAACTGGTCCTATTCCCGCTAATAGCACTTTACATTTTGAAGTTGAATTAAAAGCTGTTCAATAATAAATAAAAATAAAAAACATGCCAAAAGAAATAAAATGGTGTTCACTTCAAACTTCTTCAAATCAAACATTGTCAAAGATTGATGAAAAAAAAAAAGTGTATGACTGTCATGAATTTGAATTTGAATAAATGAGTCTTCTTCGTTTCTGTTTTAATACATTAAAATTAACCTTACTTTTGGTTTATTTATTTATTTATTTTTTAAGAGTTGAATAAAATTTTATACAACTCATTAACGTTAACTACGCGTGAACTGAAGTAAGATAAAAAAAAAATACTTAACCAACCAATGACTTTTGTTTTTTAAACTAAATTAAATAATTTGTTAAGGGGATTTGTTTAGTTTTTTTTAATTCAAAAGGATTTATTTAAAATTAAACCCTGGGTTTCTTGAGTTGAGTTGAGAAGGTTGGATTTTTGTTTAATTTTTCAAGCATAAATTTTTTATAGTTCTTCTTGCAATATACATTTAAACAATTTTTTTTTTCAACCAAAAATGTTTTTTTTTTAAATTTTTACCCTTTTTTAAGTTAGAACACTGAAACATTATACAGAACCTAATTATTATTTTTTCCCTATTTTATTTTTATATGCTTTTCTAAAGCGTTTTTTATTTTTGTTTAGTTTTTCATTTCACCTTTGAGTTAAGGTAAATTAAATTAAATTAATTAAGTCAACTGTTGAGAATAATAATTAATTAATTGCTCTTATTCAAATATAAAAGCAATTTTTTTGCAACACAGGAACAACAACAAATTATAACCCCTCTCCCCCAAAAAAATGTAATTATCCCTTAGAGTCATTAAAAGTTAAAACATTACTTAATAATTCAAAACCAGTTCAGTTCAGTTCAAGTTGCTCCTTCATACTTCCTAAAAGAGTTCAGTCACATTTTTTTTTTTTTTTTTTTTTAATTTCTCTCCCGCATTCAAACTACTTCTCTACAAATATGAAAATAATTATTTACTACTAATTATTTATTTAATTAATTAATAATAAACAAAAGTAAACCAGAAATTGGGGGGGAAAAAAAAAACAAAAAACAAAATGAAAAATATTATTAAGGAGATTTAAAATTTAACTTCTTGAAAATTGTTTGTTTGAAGATTAAAAAAAAAAAAAGTTTCTTCATCACTCAAAAACACAAACACAGTCCTCAGATTTTTGAGAAACGTTTTACAGTTTTTATGAAGAAATGATAATTAATTTGGTTTTGCAGGTATTTTTTTTTTTTTTTAATTTTGGGTAGAGTTTAAATGAGAATGCAATAATAATAATGATTGCTCATTAGGTTTTTTTTGTTGTTTGTTTGTTTGTTTGGATTGTGTTTTGGTTGTTATTAATTCTTTTTCTTTTTAAGTTTGGTAAATTGAGAAATATATACAAGCTGAAGTCTGAGCACGAAAAACGGAGAAATAGAAAGAGGGTCTAGGGATTTTTTTATTTGTTGTTTTGTTTTGTTTTCTTTAGATAAGTGAAAAACAAAAATCTAAAGTATCAATCAAACTCGTTAAATATATCATAATTAGGCGTTATAGGATGACTGGCTGAGGAGGAGGAAGAAGAACTAGAGGATGTCGCGCTTGTTCCTGAGGAATTGTTTTCACTGTGACTGCTTGAAGCTTCTGATGAGCTTGACCTACTACTTCCCGTGCTACTTGTACCTGGCATATCTAAACCAGTTCCTAGCCCCCCACCACTACCAAAACCTTGAGAATTCAAACCCTGATTCTCGTGAAGTAGTTTTCTACAAATAGGACAGGTTCCGTGCTAAAAAGATTAATCAAAAAATTAAAAAAGTAATTAGGCAGGGTTCATACAACTTTTGGAAAACTAATTTCCCTGAGATTTCCAAGTTTTTTAATTCCCATATACTTCCCTGAATTTTCCAGGTTTTTCCCCTATATGGAGTATCCTATGGAGCAAATGTTAACAAAGGAGGGGGGGGGAATAGGACTATAACATAGTCAAAGGACATCCCCGTATCTCTAATATAACCAGAGTTATGAGCCTCCAAAGTATAGTGTAATGTTAATCTTATCGAGGGCATGTTTATGAACATTTTGCTTAATTTGGCCCCTTTTTATTTGATCGCCAAGTTTTTAGTATGGTTTGATGGGGGGCAAATAGGACTATAACATACTCAAAGGACATCCCCGTATCTCTAATAGAACCAGAGTTACGAGCCTCCAAAGTATAGTGTAATGTTAATCCTATGGAGGGTATGTTTATGAACATTTAGCTTAATTACTCGGCCCCTGTTTGTCGTAGCCCTATGTTTTTAGTATGGTTGGATGGGGGGCAAATAGGACTATAACATACTCAAGGGACATCCCCGTATCTCTACTAGAACAAGAGTTACGAGCCTCCAAAATTGGGTCTAATGCTATTCCTATGGAGGGGTTGTTTGTTTACGTTTTGCTTAATTACTTGGCCCCTGTTTGTCGTAGCCCTACGTTTTTAGTATGGTTAGATGGGGGACAAATTGCACTATAACATACTCAAGGGACATCCCCGTATCTCTACTAGAACAAGAGTTACGAGCCTCCAAAGTTGGGTCTAATGCTATTCCTATGGAGGGGTTGTTTGTTTACGTTTTGCTTAATTACTTGGCCCCTGTTTGTCGTAGCCCTTAGTTTTTAGAATGGTTAGATGGGGGGCAAATAGGACTATAACATACTCAAAGGACATCCCCGTATCTCTAATAGAACCAGAGTTATGAGCCTCCAAAGTATAGTGTAATGTTAATCCTATGGAGGGGGTGTGTTTATGAACATTTTGCTTAATTACTCGGCCCCTGTTTGACGCAAATTTCCCTGATTTCCCTGAATTTTACTAAAAATTATAAATTTCCCTGAGGTTTTTGTCAACTACTTATTTCCCTGATTATTCCCGGTTTTCCAGGTTTGTATGAACCCTGTTAGGAAATTAATCCATGATTCAAACGCAAAATTCATTCTCACCAATTCCAACCAAGGGATTATACAATCCCTGTGAAAGTGATGTTGACAAGCTAGTCTCTTAACAGGTTCTAATACCCTGAAATCTTCCATGCATATTGTACATTGTAAAACTTTGTCTAAAAGATAAATGGAATAAATAATTCATTAATTCAATCATAATTAATCATTTACAATTAAATACTAACCAACTTGTTCCTTAGATATTTCTACAGTAGGAATTTCATCAATTTTGTCTTTGGGCAAGGGTGGAGGTCCGGTTCCATCCAATTGATTTAACAACTAATGAAATTAGTTTTACATTTCATTATTTTAAATATAATTTACGTCAGGTATTATCGAACCTGGGAAATTACTGCATCTAAGCCACCTCTACCCCACGCATAATCCCCAGGGTTTCCATGTAGATTAAGAAAGCTATAAAAAAATCATTCATCAAATATGAAAAAAAAAACCTTTCAGGGAATCAATATATCTTACATTGGAAATCCAGAAAAGGCTCTAAATCCAGCTCCTCTGTTTTCCGCTACTGAAGCTAGAAGTTGTTGTAAGCCACTAAAAAGAAAAAGATAAATCTCGTAATTTCTATAAAACTGTTCCAATACTTAATGTTGAAACATATTAATTAAAGGGAGGGTGAAGTAGAAAATCAAGTGATTTTTTATCGATTTTTCTACTAATTTTAAGACTAGTCTGCATAGTCAAACATTCAGGAAATACCAGCTCCGAATGATTTTAAAATTCAAATTAGGTTCAGATTTTAAGGATAATTTTAAAGAAGGTCCTCCGACCAATCGCGTAACGCCTTGCCTTTTTGTTAACAAATTTCTCGTGGCACGCTCCATGTCTCGAGCCATGATTATCACGTCGCGCGCGAATTTTATCAAATCTCGTGATAAATTTCATTCAACACGTAACATGCCACGAGAATTTTGTTAATAAACAGGCAGGACGTTACGCGATTGGTCGTAGGACCTTCTTTAAAAATATCCTTAAAATCTGAACCTAATTTGAATTTTAAGATCATTCGGAACTGGTATTTCCTGAATGTTTCACTATGCAGACTGGTCTTATAATTAGTAGAAAAATCGATAAAAAATCACTTGATTTTCTACTTCACCCTCCCTTTAAGTTAGTTAGTTAATAAACAAACCCTTCCACATCTGTAAACCTCATTTCTCCTCTTGGTTGTCGGGAATTTCTAGGATGTGTTCTATTTCTTCTCCTTATGTGCCTCAAGAATGCATTGTTTGTCGGTGGCATTGTATTGTCTATCACGTCTGGAGAAGTTTCAGCCTGTCTATTGTCACTACCGTCAAAAGCTTGTTGTTGTTGTTGTCGGTTTTCAATATCCTCCCTTCTAAATATGTCTTGCATAAATTCACTCCAAAGCTAAAAATTGTATCTAATTTTTAGACCATATCATTATTGACAAAAATTCCTATTACTTCAGCAAACTGAATGGATGGATCAATGTTTTCTTCATCCGATTCTTCCCTATTTAATGATTAATTAAGATTACGAGTTACATAAATTATTTTTATTGTTATATAATCTAGCTCAGAGTTGTGTACTAACCTGGCTTCTGTGTTATTTTGGGCAAGTTCCTCAATAAACCCTGAATGACAACTAGGACACGTGAAGTCCTAAGAATATAATATTAAAGGGGTCAAAACTATGCAACTACATTGATTTATATAACTAGATTGAGTTATATACTAGCAAAAACATAATTTCAATAGGTTATTGACATATTAATAAAACAAATGGCTTCGTGTCGTCCTATTTGTTTCCTATGTTCTAACTGAAACTATGGTTGTACGAACAACACCAAAAGATACAAAATTTGTATTTAATATGAATGGTTAATGTAATGGTTTGTAGTGTATTTCAAGATTTGAGTTACTATTTTGAATATTTTCATATTTGCATTTAATAAATAGCCTAGGCTTAAATATGAATAAGGCCTCCCCCCTGTGGGGGACTGGGGCATGGGGCAATGGGGTCTTGCTTGCCAAGTTGCCACTAATATAATGTAGTTAGTTGGAAGACCGGAGCCTAAGCCTTGGTTACTAAATATAAAAACATGGATCTTATCATCTTACTGGTAAAACGGGACTGATTTCCAATGAACATTTATGACAGAAAAATCGCAGGTTTGGAGGTTGTTCAACCGCTGCTTCTGCCATAAGTTAAGTTATAAACTAACTTTTTAATTTAAAAATTACTCTGGCTCAACGAGAACAATCGGTTAACCGTCCAAACTGAAACTCCAAGAGGATATTTTTCTCTCTCAAGGCCGGACGATATCATCCAAGCGCATGCGCATCGTGCAGCTCATGCTCGACCCTGGCTCGACCCATCTAGTGACGGAATCAGCAAGGTCTTTGATTGATCATTCATATAATAGAATTATCGTATTATTTCTTCCAATTACCGTATTTAAACGGATGAAAATGAATAGCGTAGGAAATGATTGTAATGATTTGAAAAAACACTATGAAGAATGCTTCAATTCTTGGTTTTCCGACAAGTTCCTCAAAGGCCATACTCAAGACACGTGCGCTCCCCTATTCAAAGTGTACCAGGAATGTGTAAAGGTGCGCTTCCGCCCCACTTGTTTTTTATCGTGCCCCTTTAAATATTATTCAGCTTATATATAATATTTATTTCCGCTTTAATGTTCTAGAAAGCTATTACGAAGCAGAAAATTGAACTTTGGGAGATTGAAAAGGAAGTTTTGGGGACGGAAAGGGAACAGAAACCATTATGAAGACACTATGTAGTTGTAGTTCCAATTGTACATATTGTCCTGGAACAGAAACCATTATGAAGACACTATGACTGTAGTTTCAATTGTACATATTTTCCTGGAACAGAAACCATTATGAAGACACTATGTAGCCTCCATTGTACATATTTGCCTATGTTACGTTGTTCCCTAATGTTGGTTTAATAAACACAAATTTTTTTTGTTAACCGTATTTTATTATGAATTTAAATTCAAGTACAAAACGGAACAAGTCAAGCTTGTAGATTCTTCTTCCGATAATCTTCTCATACTTACTTTCTTATTCAGCGCTGTAAAGCTGAAAATAAAATTAATTTTATCCTACAACTACCCCCCCACTAAGTTTCCAATTTCCAAACTTCCCCAAATCCAACTTGTTTCCTTCCTCCTAATCCCAGGGAAAAATGATCCAGAGTGGTCCTCAATCGGATCCATGATTCCAAATCCTTAATCCCTCGAAAATGTAAATAGAGCTTCCTCCAATTATCTTGTCCCGAACAGAGGGCTAGTTTAGTTTCGATCCTATCCACTTAAGGAAACGTGTCCTAGGACAAATGCGTTCCTGGCCAAATTAGTGATCCAGGATCCAGTCTCCATTTGTGGATAGGTCCATTAGGGGGCTCCTAGCGTGATCGATTGGGCATTCCTAACGTTTTGCGTGCTCTCCTAGTAATTGCGCTCCTCTAAGGTGCCTTATTTCCTCTCCACATATCACGGTTATCCCTCAATATTAATTTCCTGGCTCCTTTGCATTTTATTTCCATTTTTTTTCTAAATCAAGTGTGTTCAATCTGTCATATCCCAGTTTTAAATTTTTTAAGCGATATTTATTCCAGAGTACAGCCAGAAGTGAAAGGCTATCCTTCCAGAATCCACCGATTCGTCTAGACAATAAGTGCAAGTGGAAAAAAGATGTATTAGGATAAACAATTATCTTTTCCTTTTTCTTATATAATAAAAAAAAATCAATAATGGGGAAGTTTTTCTAAGTTTATGGCAAACAGTTTGTACGAAATGTTAAAAAATAAGTGTCACAACATATACAGATTATTTTTTAAGGAGTTATTATCTCTCTGAGTTAACGGGATGCAAAAGGGGGTATCAACCTTTTAAAATAAAGGGACCGAGTCCAGCTTTAGTGTCTCTTTATAGAAGGTCCATTAATGATTGAGGCTGCTTCCTCCCTTTTTTTAAAACTCCTCCACGTTATAACACTTTAGCTCAATCGCGAGAAGCTGAACGAGAACGAGATCTCGAACGACTACGGCTTCTAGAACGAGAACGTGAACCAGAACGTGATCTTCTGGCTGGTGAATAAGTAGGTGATCCTCTAGTTCTGCGTGGCGAATAACTCCTGCTTCTTGACTTTGAACGACTGTTATTGTCTTCTTTAACTCTGATGTAAGCCACTTCTCCCTGTTACAAAAACAAAAACAAAAAAAAAAATTGCTTTTAAGACGCAGTTTCTTCATTGATGAATCACAAGTTCAATTACGCTTACTTCGTGCGATCTGAATCTTGAGTCATCCAACTTCTTTACGGCATACTTCATGTCCTCATACCTTAGGAACTCAACAACACCAGTGCCATCTTTATAAACATCAGCGTAACATACGTCACCAGCTTCTCTCATATGATCTTTTAAGTCTTGCCAACTTCCAGTCGGTGGTAAACCTAATAAAGTTCTCAACATTTAACTCTCCAAATCCCGCGTTAACTATACTTTTGAACTGTTTATCTAAATATTGGCACAACCGAGTTACGAGAACAACAGGATTGCTTCCTAAAGATACATTCATTCGTCTAGTCTGTTATCTGGCACTGAGTTACTTTCACGGTAAATAAAAGTCCAGTATGGCGTAACAGACAAATTTTCAAATGATTATATTAAATATCGCCTACCTGTTACCAAAACTCTGTACTGACTCCTTCGAGCCGGTGGTCCGCGTCCTCTGCCTCTAGGGGCTTGAGAACGTCCTGGCGCGTTGCCTCTTGGAAATTCGACTCTAAGTCTATAGCCATCATAATCGTAACCATCCCTAGCGTGAACAGCGTCTTCGGCGTCTCTGTTAATGGATAAATCATATTTAATAAACAAATTCTTAATCCGAATAAATATTTATTCCGTATCGCGTACCTTGGGTCTTCAAATTCAACAAAAGCAAATGGCGGCCCTCTTCGGTTTTTCAGGTCGATGAAAGTAATTTTGCCGAATTTGTAGAAAAGATCTTCAATGTCTTTCGTTCTAATATCCGGTGGTAAATTTCCTACGTAGATTCGGCATTCGTTATTTCTGTAGGAAGACATCTCGCAATATTTCAATCAAACGATGCCCAAAGATTGGCAATGCTCCCGTTCCCGATTCTCCTTCCTCCTCGAGAAAAAGTTAGAAAATGGCCGCCTCAATTTGCCCCTCAAAGCAAAGTGAGAAAATCGAACAATTGACCGTTACTGCCACCTTCAGCTAGTGCTGCAACCAATGAGGTTGGAGTTTAGAGATACACTAGGAAAGGCTACGGCAGATTAAGGCGAAGGATCCGATTCGTCCATTTCAAAATTCAAATTCTCTTCAAAATATATCTTCGTAACTCAATGACTTGTACCTTGGACTCTACACTTTCCTCCTATAGTTATTTACAACCTTTAAACTATTAAAAATCTTGTCCAAAAACCGGTTTTCTATAGTAAAATTGTGTAGTTTGAAGAAGCTGCGGCAAACATAGCGCATAACCAAGTTCTTATTCGTGATTGGCCCACATGCCACACTGCGCACAAAGTCCAGGGCTCGACATAAGGATATTTTTTTTAGTAGTCAGCCTGACTAGTAAGCCCCCCTATCCCAATTTTTTTTAGTAGTCACTGACTAGTGAGACGCATGGTTTACGAATATTTGGGACATTTTTTTACTAGTCAAGTTGACTAGTGAGCCCCCAGATTTCGATTTATTTTAGTAGTCAAATGCCTTGACTAGTTCCTTATGTCCAGCCCTGACAAAGTCCTTCCTCGCGCAAGGTGTTCTGGGATGGCAGATGGTGGCAGAATACTTTTAACAAGCCAATCATAAAGCTCTGTTTCTGAAAGTCAGCCCATAACAGCGCGGAATGAAATTCAATTTCGGTACATAGTCCTCTACATTCCGCCACTTCTCGGTTTCTCATACAACGTGAATGTTCGCTAGTACCGATTGTTAGTATTTAACGTCATTTGAAAGTTAAAACTAATTGTTTAGTATTTGCAGCGCATTCACTCGAAGAAACTCTTCATTTTAAATTACAAGGTACGTAAATATTTATTTATTTATTTATATTGTTGCGTGGTTTAGAAATTTTACATGGGACTAATAGGCCTAATGAATGAACGAGTCCTATTGTAAAAAAAAGGCGGGAACATATTTTGGTCTAAAATTAATCTAAGTTAATTGTCAAATAATTTTAGGTTGCGGTAGAGGAACTCAAAATGTCTGATAGAAAAGCCGTTATCAAAAATGCTGACATGTCTGAAGAGATGCAGCAAGATGCTGTGGACATTGCAACGCAAGCGTTAGAAAAATACAATATTGAGAAAGACATTGCAGCGTATATTAAGAAAGAATTTGATCGAAAGTACAACCCAACGTGGTAAGTATTCCAAACTTTGAATATCTTCTGTGGTTTTTAAAGTTAAATTTAATTAATCTGTATTAAACATTTTAGGCATTGCATTGTTGGGCGAAATTTTGGTAGCTATGTCACCCATGAAACGAAACATTTCATTTACTTTTACCTAGGGCAGGTGGCAATCCTGCTATTCAAATCTGGATAATAAAAAAATGTTTAAGGGTGCAAAAAATCCTGTCATGTATATTTTCCTACATTTTTACAAGTGTTATTTGCTTCCATTTTTGCTGAAGCCAAGTTTTTTCTTTTTTTTTTTTTTTTTTTTAATATTGTCAAGGAACAACTGACAGTTTAATTTTGTAATAATAACGCAATGTTTTACTTAGGTTTAATAGAATGACTTATGTTTTGTTGACCAAGATCATATTTCTTTATTCTGCCATTGGCTACTACTTTTTTTTTTTTTAGTTTTAATTAACAAGTAGTTTAGGTATTTAGGATATTGAAATTTTTGACATAATATGTGCGGAGAAAACAACTTCAATAATTCACCTAACGAAAGTAACTTACATTGCATGAAAAATAGAACTAAGTGTATTTCCATTAATATGTGATTAAAAACTATAAAATATACTCTTGTAATTTCATTTCTTTATTAATTAAGTCATAGGGTTGAAATTTATAATGAATTAGAGCCCCATTACGTTTTAATGGAAGATTATTGTCGATAATAAATGGAATTTTAATTAAAACTGCAATTTTTTTTTTTCCATAAAAAAATATCAAGGCAGCTTGCGGCCGTGAGTGCGTGATCGAGTGGGCTGTGGTTGCTAGCAAAAATTGTTAAGCTATAGACTAATGGCACCCCATGTTATTTCCCCATAGAGCTTAATACAGACGAAGGCAGAGGGCTGCCATTACCCTATAGCCCACGCTCTCCACCGAGTCCACCGCGCAAGCTGCTCCATGCGTGAACAGTGATTAATATAATTATTATTCAACAATTAAAATTAAGAAAACTATTCCGAATTGAAGGAAATTAATCTTAAACACTTGGAAATAATTAATCAAAACTGATGTAGGCCTAAATTCCTTAAAATAAAAATTTAAGTTTGGGTAGTGTACTAGAGCGCGAGTTCGAGTGGGTTATGCCCGCGGAAATTGACAACACTGCAGTCCAGGGCCGGAAATAACCACAGAACACTGGACATTGTCCAATAAAATTTTAAAATGTCCCATAATTTTTTCAAAAACTAAGGGGGGTCACTGGACAATTTGACCGATAAATTTTTCCAAGTTTTGATAGCTTGACTATGGAGATGCGATACTATTTTGCATACTCCAGTGGACAATGTCCTATACATTTTCCAGTCAAACAGGGGGTCACTGGACACATGTCCTATAAGAAATTTCTCTTATTTCCGGCCCTGCTGCAGTCTGCTATATATTCCGCTCTGCCGCGGCGGGCGGGTTAAATCACTAAATCAGTGTCGTGTTCGGATTGTCATGTGTCGGGATGTCGGTGTCTTTGTTTATGATCTCCCATTCCAAAGTTTCTTCATTTAAAGTATAGAATATTTTGCGAAGTATAGTTGTCATTGTCAAGCCATGGATTCTACAGTTGCTTTGATGAGTCAGTTAACCCAAAAGTAAGTTCTCTAAATTATTAAGTTTATCATACATGAAGGGTTGGACACTTGTCAAATTCCTTTAACTTATAAGCCGAAATCTAAACGTATCTTAAAATTAATTATGTAATTTTAACATTTACATATTAAAATTCACTGCGAAAATTGCACTAAGATCTAACAATCACTCTAAAATCTCAAAAGTCTGAATTCAAAAATGACGCGTGTCCATCCCCTTGCTTGAAGCTAATTTCTAAGTAGGATAATTAACCATATTTAGACAAGGGTCATCTGATCCACAAGAAGTTCAATACGATTTTTATTCCACGGCCATTACAGTTCTAAAAAGTCTAAATGATTGTGAGTGCATGAAGAGTGATATTAATTTTTTTTTTTCGGTTTCTTTGCTAATCAATGTTAGTAAATGCAGCCGAGAAGAGTCAACATCTTTTAGAGATGATAAATATCTTCACTAAATACCTTAACGAATGTCCATACCTGTTCTGCTATTACAAACATTCAAATGATTGTAATCCTCAAGTTAGAATAGGTAAGAAAATTAGTATGAAGGGGATCGATGCTCTATTTAGCCTTCAAAAACACTCGAAGCTTTAAGGAAAATTGGTTACAACAGAAGTAAATAATACTTCTCTTCGAGAGAAGTGTACAAGCACAAAGCGGGATAAGTGTAACGTCATTCTTCCCAACATCGGATCATTCGGAGCAAGGTTACTAAACCGAATCACATACGCGATAAATAGTTCCCTCATCATTACTCTATAAGCGCTTAACTATTTGGCAAGACGTGCTTGTGGTTTTTGTCCCACCCCAAGACGAGGTTTGTGGGTTGATTGCTGGGAATTTAGTACCAAACCATTATAGAATTCACCTTACGGTGCGATGCCCATCTGAAGTTTGATGAGCGGGAAAGCAAACTTAAAGGGTGAGCCTGGGAAGAATGACGTTACATAACTTAAGTATGAAGAGGATACAGAATGGCATCCTTCTTCTATTATCCCCTTCTGGTTACAAGCAATAACTCTGATAGTTAAACAATTTCGCGTTATATCATTTATTGTATTCGCTAAACAGGATTTTCAGAATGGCTTCTCAGAAACCTGATACGTTTTCTAAGCCAGGATTCCATTTCATTCATTCATTCCAAGTGTCAGAATTATTTTATAGAGGTTCTAGAAGTATTTCAAAGTAACGAATTAAAACGTTATGAAAGTGCCTTTTCTGAGCTTGTAGATACTCTATTTGGTAAAAATCTAGCGATGAATTTAGCCTAATAGGGAGTTAACAGTTCTGACCCCGAAACGTCACACCCTTTTATCTCTTACTGGAGTTTCATCCCCCCTAACGGTTGGAAACAGTATTCTACGCGCAAAAATGCCAACCAGAAAGGGGCTGCGTGACGTCAGACTATCTCTTCCCCCTACCCAGTTGTTAGCTCCCTATTGCCCTTGAAATCCATAATTATTAAATATGTATTAACAATAATATAGAATTGAGAGAATACGCTGAAGATATGTATGAGAAAGGAAAACCTCAAGTTCCTTATGAACTAAAAAGTTTCACGGAAAATTCCGAAAAAGTCAATGTATGATATTAAAAATAGGTTAAATTCACGCCATCAATGATTATAACTATAGTTTTCTTGAACTGTAGAAAACTTCTGACGTCTACAAATTTGAGCTTTACTCTGTGAATTTCAGTAGTCCAGTTTCTTGCGAATATTTGCAAGCTAGAATAACGTAATTTTGATAATTATGTCATTATTAATCTATGACAGAAACGCGATATAGCAAAAAAAATATTTCCAGGGAAATTTTTTCTAAAATGAATTTCGTTGTGACTCCGTTGGTTTCCCATCAATTTGTAAAAACTTGGAAGATACTTTTATTGCAGTATATTGAGGGACCAATATTTTTAAAGAAAGTACGCTATTATAGTCGCGGCTTTTAATGAATGAAATATTATACATATATCTCTTGATTGTTAGGCTAGTGTTGAAGCCATGGAAAATATCATTCAAACTTTGGGAATACCAAACTTGTACGAAATTTTGGAACAAGTTTATACCGCGACTATTACAATTTTGAGAATATATTTTAGTGGGGAAATTTATTCGCTCCCTAATAGCCAACTGTAAGTTAACTTAGGTTCTTCGTAACTCTATCGGATTAGAATATGATGCAATTACTTTAATAGAACATCGCTGGAATTTGAACCCAAATTTGCTTCATTTTTAAATACACTATTAAAATCGTCACTGAATTGTCACGATATGGATATTATGGAGGATTGTCTCATTTTTGAGACATTGAATCATATCACGGAGGTGTGTAGGAAAACGTAGTTACTTCACCAAACATTGAAATCCCCCATTTTACATTGTCATTTAACAATTAGACGCTGCGCGATCACAAATTGGGAAATGTAAAATCCAATTCTTTGAAAAACGCCACTTTTGTCGCCATTGACGATTTAATTAAGATATTCGTCAAAAAGGGTATAATTGTACCCGAAAACACTTGCGATAATTTGATCAAAATTTTAATGGCAATGGATCAATACTCGGCGCAATACAAAGTACGCGTCTCGAAGATTAAACCCTTAATTAATTATGAAATTAAAAAAAAATTGATATTCGTTTTTAGAGCATTGTAAATTTGATGGTTACTATCGCGTCTTTGTTTATTCAAAATCAAAATGAAACTAAAGAAGAAAATGAAAATTCGCGAAAAGGAATTAAAAGAAAGGTTGAGGAAACTCAGTTGAACCTAACATTGACAACTCAATTTGTCAAAAAGATTTCTTCGACTTTACCGAAACTTGAAGTTGTTGAAGATAAGTTGAACTTGCTTTTGGATAAAAACAGATTAATTTCCATGTCATGCAAACAAAATGAATTGAACAGTATTAGATTCTGTTTGGAAATTATAACGCAATGCGCTGTTCAAATACTTCACCAAAATAACAAAAATGCTTCAATAATTCTCTGCGAAAATGATAATAAAAGCAAGAATTTCCTTTTACCCGTTTCTACCTCAACATCCATAGTCAACATTATGAAACAAACACTTTGTTCTTCAAAGTTCAATCCTGAAACCTATTCAGTTATTATTTCTATATTAGAAGTGTTAATTACCAATCAAGGTATATATTGATATAATAAATGATTTTTGAGTCAACTACAATTATTTTTCCGAACCATTTAGACGTTATTTCCTTATCTGTTATAACCCTTAACGATGCCGCGGTTTTATTATCACTTCCTTGGTTATCAATGGTATAATTATGAAATCTGCATATGCATGCAATTACGCATACATACATTTATTAATTATTTAACAATTAAAGGATATGGCCCAAAAAGATTATCACGATCTAAAGATAGGTTGGTTTAAGGAAAAAAAGCTCGATTCTGTCGGTTATAATTTGCTTGGAGATGGGTTGAAGGAAAAATGTATCAATTCATTATCGTTACTTCCCGCTTCCACTGCACCAATGTGGAGAATTCACCTTCTCCATTGTGCCTTAGAGAAAGTATTACGGCCTTTTAATTGTAATTTTAATGCTATTAAATACTTAAAATGGTTTAAATTAGGATTACAATGGATGGATTAAAGTTCTGCCCATCTTTCTACATTCAACTGCATATTTTTTTAACATATCCGAACTAATAAGGTTTGTTACGAGTCATTGGGATAATAGAATGGAAGAAACGGCAACAATGGTTGCGAACTTGATTTGCGTTTTGAGTGGAAATTCAATTTTGGTCAGAGAATTCTTGAAAGATTCAACTTCGACCTTAGTGTTGAAGTGTAAAATATGCCATGAATGTATGTTGCGAACTATGTTTCGAATTTTTGAACTCCCCTACGTGGTTTTTAAAAGTTTTGTATCTCTTTCACTTCAAAGTGGATGCGAGTCAAAAGAATTATGATACATTTAGTTATAACTGGCTTCGAGATCTCTATTTTAAGATTCAAGACTGTGAATCGGATAATGTTAGATTATGTATGTTCATTGATAAGTTAAAGCCTGGGTAATATTAATGCTTAAAAGTTATACTTAAACTTTTATAGTATCTTTGAAGGCTTGCAAGCCTTTTTTCAACCACACTAAACTTACTTCCGAAACACTTCAACAATGTCTTAGACTAATTCACGATCCTCTTTATGATATTCGGTTCAATTTCATGTAAGATTCGTTCGTTTACTACTAGACATTTTGAATATAGTTTGATTTTTATTTCATTTTGATCGTTATAGAAAAGATGTAAAATATTTAATGGGAAATTGTCCTAATTTGAAAGACGAGTTGAAGCAGCAAGTTGTGAAACAAGTGCAACAAACCATCAATAACGCGCAAGTTGAGGCCACGGATGAACAAGAAGCTTTAATGTCTTCCTTGATTCAAACTGTTGGGGCAATTGCTCCCGTAGTATCGAACGATTTGTTGCTGCAATTGTTGTGTAATCTTATTTACAACTTGCAATCGACTTCCGTTGTTATTTTGTTTACAACGAGAAATCAAGTAAGTGAAACCTTTTCTTTTGTTTTTGTTTTGGTTCAAGGTGAAGTAATTGACTTAATTACTTAACAACACGCTGATATTAATTTTTGAAATTAAAGTTGAGTTCCGTAGCCAATAAGAAAGGGGTTAAGCTCGAAGAGTTGATTTTCAATTTCAAAGAGAAAATTGGTCAATATTTAATGGAGCTTATGTTGAAACGAGTTTGTGATAAATTGGAACCATTGCCATTTTTAAAGGAACTAGTTGATCTTTGTGGATATTCCAATATTAAGTCGTTTCTTAATATGGTACATAATTTTAGTTAATTTAATGCAAAAAAATTAAACACTAAAACGGACATATTATAGGGCTATAAACGGTACATAGTTGTACCTTTAATTTGCCAATGCAGTAATGAGGCAGACCAATTAATCAATCTGTTATCGGAAGAATCTAAAACTTCCAAATCTGATATGATCAAAGAAAACTTCCCTTTCATTTTTGTTCATATTGTCCTTCATACTGACATGAAAACTGGAAAAGATATTTCTGACAAAATTTTTGTAAGAAATCCCCCCAAAAAATGTCTTTTATTAATTAACGTTATCACTGATTAAGTTAATTAAACATGATTATAGAGGGAAATTGGATTAACCATCGATGAGTTAGTGCAGGCGAATTTTACAAAGACTGTGGGTGCCCTTCTCTTCCACCTTAAAAAACATTACGAAGTGGTTTACAACACATTAGCAAATTTAGCGCTAAATACCAAATTTTGCAAAAAAAATCCCAAGCCGATTAAAAAAAAGGAGGATATGGCGAAATTCTTAAACACTCAACTTCTGGGAATATTGTCATATTTTGACACGTTTCTTCAAAAGTCGAGCAATAGTATTGCCGATAAGAAAACGGCCCTTGAAAGCCTTATTGAATTGATGGCTCTGTTAGGACCCAGATACGTCACGACAGTTCGCGTGAAACTAATGGGAACCCTAAGAATGTTAATTCAAATTAAAGAAGATGGTTTCCCTAAAGTTTGTTGCGCAGCTTGGAAAACATTCCTTCAGAACATTGACGTGTTGCCGTTAGGCAATTTATTAAATCAAGTGACCGCCATGTTGCTTCCTTTACTAGAAATTGAGCCAGATTTGACAGCGGAAATATTTAAATTCATGATTATTGATAAGAAGTACGTGCCGCTTATAACAGAATAGTTAATTGTGATATAACCTATTATATAATTTTTTAGAAAAGAGCTAGAACACTTTTTTCATGACTTATATTTCATACCCGAAATGCCCCAATTAACAGAAGTTAATAATGTTCTCAAAGAATACGTTGATAAACCTTGCAGGTAGGGCGAAATTTTAGGCGTAAATGCTATTTAAAGAAAACTATAAACTGCTTCTATCGAAATAAACTATATAGCCAAGAAGAAGTGGGGTCCCTAGTGAGACATTCCTTGAAAGGAATAAGTCATGAAAGTGTCGATGTCAAAATTCACGCACTATCTAAACTGAGAAAGCTTTTACGTCATCATCAGAATGCTTTACACGCACACTTTCTTAGTGTGGAATCAATTGATCCATTAGTTTCTGATTTAATTTCGTCTGTGAGTGTTTGATACTAATTAAAGTGATAGGATCGAGTGTACGTCTTTGAGTTATTAAATAATTATCCGTTATCTCAGTTGTTGGATGCCTGCAAAGAAACCGACCCAAAGATACGTTTGTTAATTGTAGAATGTTTAGGGGAAGTTGGAGCCATTGATCCTGGAAGGTATGACGCGGACCTTGATTGTTCCATCGGTTCTTAGATACAAACGCGTCATTGAAAATTATTTCATTTTATAAACGTAATTAACAGACTAGAGCTGCAACTTAGAACCAAGAAACAAAAAAGCAAATTGTTCTTATCAATGGATGAAGATGACTTTGCTTATGACGTCATTCAAGAACTCCTTCACCCTGTTTTAGCCGTAGACAATGTTGTAGTTCAGGACTGTTCCTTTTACGCCTTACAAGAAATGTTAGCGATTTACGGATGTCAATCTAAAACCAACGCTTTATGGAAAAGATTTCCCGTTGATATCCAAGAAATTTTGAGTCCTTTACTTCAATCAAGGTTAAAAATAAAAACGCGTAGCTCCATTTGCAAACAGTCGTATTAAATTAAGTCTATTCAGGTATCGTACGAGCTCCGAGATCGTGAAGACCAAAATATCTCACCCAATTTGTAAAGGTCCTCACGGAAAAAACTACGTATCTTGGGTCACTAGTTGGAGTTTAGATTTAGTCCATAAAATCAAACAAGACAAACCCAAACGAGTTTTTTCGGCCTGTTACAATATACTTAAGCACGATGTCAATTTGGTCTTGTACTTGCTACCCTATCTTGTATTTTACGCCATACAAGACTCGACATCGAGTGAAATGGATGAAATTGTTCTTGAAATTAACACGGTTTTGGGAGTTAAACCGGCTGATATGAATCATTCTAGTATTCAAGTTATATTCACGGTTTTGGATTATTTGAAAAGATGGAATAGAAAGTTTATGTCAAAGAGTACGTAATTAAGATTACCGTTTGACAACTTAATCGCGTCTTAAAGGGAGGGTGAAGTAGAAAATCAAGTGATTTTTTATCGATGCTTCTACTAATTATAAGACCAGTCTGCATAGTGAAACATTCAGGAAATACCAGTTCCGAATGATTTTAAAATTCAAATTAGGTTCAGATTTTAAGGATAATTTTAAAGAAGGTCCTCCGACCAATCGCGTAACGCCCTGCCTTTCTATTAACAAAATTCTCGTGGCACGTTCCATGTCTCGCGCCACGATTATCACGTAGCGCGCGAATTTTATCAAATCTCGTGATAAATTTCTTTAGGCATGGCGCGTGCCACGGGAATTTTGTTAACAAAAAGGCAGGGCGTTACGCGATTGGCCGGAGGACCTTGTTTAAAATTATCCTTAAAATCTGAACCTAATTTGAATTTTAAAATCATTCGGAGTTGGTATTTCCTGAATGTTTGACTATGCAGACTGGTCTTATAATTAGTAGAAGAATCGATAAAAAATCACTTGATTTTCTACTTCACCCTCCCTTTAAGTAGGCCTATTAACAATATACTTAAACTTTTGAAGAGGGAGACGGAGAAAATCCTGCAACAGCAGCAACAAAGAATATTGCTTCTTTTCTTGCCAAAATATCTCAAGATCTATTAGCAAAAGCTTCTTATCACTGTCAGGCTTACACTCGCGCCCTTATGCACATGGAACTGTACTTGCGAGCGAACAAAAATGAAGTACAAGATCAACTCGGATTTTTACAAGTACTGAAATTGAAACACTTTCAATTTTGCTAGGCCTTCAGTCTTAATCCTTCGTGTAATCCAATTTTAGAGCTTATATGTCGCGCTGGATGAGCCAGACGGTGTTGCCGGAGTTTCGGCAATTAGAACTATAGAATCTTCATTCCAAGAACAAATTTTAGAGTTTGAAATAAAAGGTCAACTTAACCAAGCATTTGATTGCTACGAAAATGCCGTGGCATCAGATCCCAATAATGTTGCGCATCATCAGGGGTTATTACGTTGTTTGATGGAGTTGGATAAGTCAAATACCGCTCTTAATTACGCGAGTGGACTTCTTCAGAATAAACCCATAGATTGGGTTGCTAAAATCAACCCTATTTGCGTCGAGGCTGCTTGGAAATTGTCACGATGGGATAAACTTTCAAACTACCTGACAACTGTAAGAAGTACAACGTAAAATGAAGTACTTAACCTTATTGGGGGGGGGGAATTGTTTTGAACTTTATAGGAGTCAAAATTTGAAGATTTTGGGGTTGGTGTTGGCAAGATATTGCTTTGCGCCAAAGAAAGAGTAATTGCAATTAAGCTTGAGGGTTCGAATTGATCAGAAACAATTAAAAACGTTCTTCCGTACTGTAGAATGGAGAACAATTAAAGAAAAGTCTACAAATAGTTCGAAACAGCATATCAGAACCACTGTCAGCGGCTGCCATGGAAATTGAAGGATACCAAAGAGCCTATAGTTACATTTGCAAGTAACTATCGCGCCTTACATCATACTTTACATTTTTAACTTCAGAAACTTTAATAAGTAATTTGGGTTTTTCAAGACTTCATATGTTGACTGATATTGAACGAAGTGTAAGGCTATTTGTGGATCTAAACGACACTCCCGGGTCTAGAAATTCTTCAGTATCGAATATGGATACTGATAAACTTTTGGGGGAATGGAAAGTTCGTCGGGAATTATTACAGTCGTCCATGAGGTTCCAAGAACCAATTATTAACCTTCAAAGAGTCTTGTTTACTCTAATATCAAATGAAAGATTGGAATTAGTTCCTCAACTTAAGGAAGAAATGAGCCAGTATTGGATTCTTAGCGCTAAGCTAGCCAGGAAGTCAGTAATTGTTATCTTTGTTTCATCGGAGCTTTTTGTCATTAACTTAATTAATTAATTAATTCATATAAAACGTTAGAAATGGTTATCAACAAAGATCTTTCGGACTCCTTGAAGCTAGCTCTATAAACCTACCACAAGTATTTTTTGAAAAAGCAAAGCTTCATTGGACAATGGTTAGCTCGCGCTCATTCTATTGAAAGCTTAATTAGCCTTATTCCTGATCAGCGCCATCTACCCATAGCGGTGACTTTGAGAACTACTGTAAGCGGCAAGCCAATCAGATGTCGCTAAAATCTGGTGACGTCATTTTTGGTAAGACCCGAGAGTGCCAGTCAGTGACGTCACCAGATTTTAGCGACACCTGATTGGCTTGCCGCTTACAGTAGTTCTCAAAGTCACCGTTATGGGTAGGTGGCGCTGATCAGGAATAAGGCTAATTTCGTTTTGTGTCCCTTAATTAGACTTAAATTTTCGCGTTTTCCAGGGTGACCAATTAAAAGCCATTAACATTCTTAAAAAGGGCATTGATGAACATTTTCGCGATTTGAGCCAAACCCTTTTTAAAAACAAATCGCCTGCCAATAAAGAAAATGTTATTCCATACGCGAAGGCAAAATTATTGTTAACTAAGTACAGTGAAGAAGCGGCGATCTTGGAAAGTAACTCTTTGATAAAAATGTACTTGGAAGTTGCTCAAATTACCCCTGATTGGGAAGAAGGATATTTTCACTATGCCAAGTACTTGGATCGAATATTTAACTCTTCTGATAAGAGAAATATGAAAGGGTGGGCATAAATAAACTTTCACACTCTTTGTTAGAAGGTTAATTCTTATTTAGAAATTGCGGGATTCGATCGTTTCAGTGATTTTTTGAAAGACATCATTTCGGGTTATGGTAAATCATTAAAGAATGGTTGCAAGCATCTTTTCCATTCAATGCCTCGTATGTTGGCCCTGTGGTTTGAGCTAGGCACTGAAGTAGTTGACCTTCAAAAATCAAAATCGTCCAGCAATTTGGGCGAGAAACAAGTTCTACTTCAATCCATAACCACCGTAAATCCGATTACGAATTTAATCTAACGATAAATGCTTCATTTTCATATTTGTCTTAGCGTATTTTGGATTTTCTCAAATCCCTACCTCCATACCTGTTCCTGGTAGCTTTCCCTCAACTAATCTCTCGAATTTGTCACTCTCATCCTGAAGTTTCAAATGCTTTACAAGTATTTAGACGCGTCACATCGGGTTTGGGTTAAATAAATTATTAATTAATGTTATTTAACTTATTAGAATATCATTGCCCAACTCTTAACAATATTCCCTCAACAAGCCATGTGGATGATGGTTTCCGTCTCAAAATCCTCTTACAAAGTTCGAGTTGAACGTTGTCAAGAAATCTTTGCTAAAGCCAAAAATCTCAAGCCGGATCTTGACAAGTTTATATCGGATTCCTTAAATTTGGCCGACAAACTATTAGAGCTTTCGAACAAACAAGTCAAAGAACAAAAAGTTTTCAGCATCAGCAATTACCTTAGATCACTTCCCATGCTTGTAGAAGACAGGTAAGTGAAATATTGATAATGATCGAGTTATCATTTTTCAGCTTTGGGCCTAAATTTAAAAGTAATTTAGGAGAATGAGCAAAATTATATTGCCACTTCAATCTCTTATGAGTGTGACGTTACCAACTAGTCACGGAAACTTCAAAGATCATAACCCATTCCCCCAAAATTTTGTTTACATTGAAGCATTTGAAGATTCGGTAACTTTTCTTTCTTTTTTCGTTTTTAATTAATAGTTCTTTTGGTTTTTAATTGATAGTTCTTTTTGTTTTTAATTGATAGTTCTTTTTGTTTTTAATTGATAGTTCTTTTTGTTTTTAATTAATAGTTCTTTTGGTTTTTAATTAATAGTTCTTTTGGTTTTTAATTAATAGTTCTTTTTGTTTTTAATTAATAGTTCTTTTTGTTTTTAATTAATAGTTCTTTTTGTTTTTAATTAATAGTTCTTTTTGTTTTTAATTAATAGTTCTTTTTGTTTTTAATTAATAGTTCTTTTTGTTTTTAATTAATAGTTCTTTTTGTTTTTAATTAATAGTTCTTTTTGTTTTTAATTAATAGTTCTTTTTGTTTTTAATTAATAGTTCTTTTTGTTTTTAATTAATAGTTCTTTTTGTTTTTAATTAATAGTTCTTTTTGTTTTTAATTAATAGTTCTTTTTGTTTTTAATTAATAGTTCTTTTGGTTTTTAATTAATAGTTCTTTTGGTTTTTAATTAATAGTTCTTTTTGTTTTTAATTAATAGTTCTTTTGGTTTTTAATTAATAGTTCTTTTGGTTTTTAATTAATAGTTCTTTTGGTTTTTAATTAATAGTTCTTTTGGTTTTTAATTAATAGTTCTTTTGGTTTTTAATTAATAGTTCTTTTGGTTTTTAATTAATAGTTCTTTTGGTTTTTAATTAATAGTTCTTTTGGTTTTTAATTAATAGTTCTTTTGGTTTTTAATTAATAGTTCTTTTGGTTTTTAATTAATAGTTCTTTTGGTTTTTAATTAATAGTTCTTTTGGTTTTTAATTAATAGTTCTTTTGGTTTTTAATTAATAGTTCTTTTGGTTTTTAATTAATAGTTCTTTTGGTTTTTAATTAATAGTTCTTTTGGTTTTTAATTAATAGTTCTTTTGGTTTTTAATTAATAGTTCTTTTGGTTTTTAATTAATAGTTCTTTTGGTTTTTAATTAATAGTTCTTTTGGTTTTTAATTAATAGTTCTTTTGGTTTTTAATTATGATGATTATTATAATTTTTTTCTTCTTTTCATTTTGTTTAAATTTTCATTTGCTTTTGCAATCTCAGGTTGAGATTTTACAATCTTTGCAAAAACCAAAGAAGATAACCATCAGAGGAAGTGATGGGAAAAAATACCCCATGATGTGCAAACCCAAAGATGACTTAAGAAAAGATTGCCGACTGATGGAGTTTAATAATTTGGTTAATCGATACTTAAAAAAGGATTCTGACGCGAGAAGAAGACATTTACTAATTAGAACATACGTAAGCTTCAGTTTAATTAATATTTAATTATAATTTACGTGTCTGAAACTTAATTGTTAGACTGTGGTACCTCTCAATGAAGAATGTGGTCTTATTGAATGGGTTCCGAACTTAATGGGTTTGAGACCAATCGTCCTGGCTTTATACAAAGATAAAGGAATTCCTATAATGACAGCGAGAGAAATAAGGCCTATTTTACCCAACGTTAAAGATTCGGTTGAGAAGAAACTCGAGATTTATAAAACCAAGTTTCTTCCGAGACATCCCGCAGTTTTTTCCGATTTTTTCGTCTTTAACTTTCCCGATCCTACAAGTTGGTATTTCGCTAGATTAGCTTATGCCAGAACCTTAGCCGTCATGTCCATGGTCGGTTACATTCTTGGTTTGGGAGATAGACACGGCGAAAATATTTTGATTGACTCAAAAAGTGGGGAAACATTCCACGTGGATTTCAACTGTCTGTTTAATAAGGTATTAATTAATGTTTATTAATTAAACGAACAATTAACTTTATTCATTTCAATCATAGGGAGAAACTTTTGATTGGCCTGAAAGAGTTCCTTTTAGATTAACTCATAATTTAGTCGATGCTTTGGTAAAAAAAACTCTAAAATTTTGATAAAATGAAGCTCAACATGTCTTTTATGGTTTGTAATATTTTTTTTGGCGTAATTAGGGTCCTACAGGTTATGAAGGAATATTCCGTCAAGCCTGCGAATCCACCATGAGAGTCATGAGAAACCAAACTGACGCTCTTATGAGTATGTTGAAACCATTCATTCACGATCCGCTACTTGAATGGGGTAAGACCAAGTCGGCCAGTAAATCCAATACCGGCGAGATAACAAACGAAAAGGTTAGTAAAACTATATTTTATCCAATGGGATGAATGAAGCATAAATATGGGGATGCCAGCTTGTTTACGTAAATCTAAACACGCATTGACCAACTTGTTTTGATCTAAAACCTTCAAGGCCTCTAGTCTTGAATTCTTAGTGATTTTTATGTTCAGGCAGTTAAAGGGGCTCACCGGCGCTGTTGCGGGGAGACCGCCCTTAGTTCAGGGGGAAAACACCCAGCTCTTTGGCCATAAGGAATGGCGCCACCGTCGCGGTGGGCGGGTAAGCAATATGCTAACCAACAGTTTGACCCCCCCCCCTTCACCCCAACAGCCCCGGCCAGCCCCTTTAAGTGATTTTTGTTAAATATTTAATTATGTTTATCTTACTGTGAAATCGTTGTTTTCAAGATTTTCGGGGATCCTAAATGATTGTCAAGGTTTATCTAGAGGTTAATTGAGATATAGTGTGATAGAAGATTATATAAATTAAATATAAATCGGGAGAGGTTTTTTTTGGGCCTTGTGGAAAGAACGTGTGATGATTATGACGCGCAGTAACCAAAAGTATCGGGTTTCTTTAATTTGTTTTATCACTGAATCATCTTATAGGCATTGCAGCACGTTAGTGATATCGAATTACGATTGAAGGGTATTGTTAAAAGTAAGAATAAACCATTGGGTCTTCCACTTTCCATCGAGGGTCAAGTAGACTATGTTATTCACGAAGCGACTGATGAAAGAAACTTGTGCCAAATGTATGTCGGATGGTCAGCCTTTATGTAAATCAAAAATGTCATTAAAATAAATTGTGATATCTCACGAAAAAAGTTGTTGTTTATTGGGAAAAGAGTTTATCCTATTGGTTTTTTTCGGAATGTGGCACGCGCTGCTGCGGTTAGGTCCTGATACGGTTAAGAAGGTGTTGGATTACATATAATTTCGATAAATTTGTAAAGCTTAGTTCACACTACGCGCGCAATTTCATCTTATGTAATTGAATAGTTTCGTCAGTTTCAAAGATGAAGTACAAGTTTTATCGATCAAGGTTTTTTTTATAACACGTCGTACCCCCTTAAGTCGAACTTGAAACTATTTTTTTCTCAATTGAAAGGTTTGTCATAAATTAAATTAAGTTAAATCTAGCTCGAACAAGACTCTCCAGACGCGCGAGCCCAATTACGAGAAATTGTAATACGATATCAAAGTTTATCCTCTCCGCAACATATACTACAAATTACGATGACAAAGATAAGGGAAGGAGAGGGGGGCACCAATTCGATTGATCCATAGCGGGACAGAAGGAATAGAAGCTTCTCGATCCCCTTTAATGACTTAACAAGGGAGCAAGGACGGTCGGGCTATAAAATCGATTATTTCTATAAATAAAGCCCGCCCGCGCGTCATAATTCCCGTAATGAGAGTCTTAAATTGGTAGTGTTCTCTCTGTCGTTTCAATCCCTACTGCTTTTCGACATCCGTTGATCTTTCACCCCAGTACAGTCAACGTGCTTGCCAAAGAGAGAGATTATTATCCCATTAAAGCCAGCGTTGAAATACAGTAGTCGGAAGAGAGCTTTGTCGCGAGAAAGAAAGAAAGGAGCTCACTCGTGATTCAACTGCTAAAGACCTCAGACGTCAAATCATGGCTTCAACCACTGTCTTGATTGCCTCGATATTTCTATGCATTTGTTTCCACGCCGCGGTATCCACTTGTAAGTATTTGTTTCTTATAATACCGTCACGTTTGACTAGCTTGAAATTATTATCAATGTCTACATTGCTCTAAAAATATTTATTTATTCAGCGTACTCTATTCTTAAAGAATTCCTAGATAAAATATTTTCGAGATTATAGCTATTTGTTTAAAAATGTTTTTTGTGTATCCATGGCCAAAGTGTTTTTCGCGGAAAATGCATCTCGTACGATTATTTTTAATAATTTCCTAGTATTGAAAGCAATGATTAAACAGGATACGGATACGTAAAATGATAGTGGGATGTAGCACGTAATTTATTTTTTGTCTTAATTAAAAATTGGCACGGCATCATTCTAGATTCCAGCTATTACCAACTAAACTATTGTTGTATAGATTCACGCTATTACGTACGTTGAACTTAGAATCTTATTCAACAATTATCGCGTGGTTTTTGCCTTTTGTTTTTATGACTGTT